>NW_020455005.1:154835-183521 GCF_003342845.1 Nothoprocta perdicaria
GATCTTACCAAATTACTGTAGCCTCCTTAGAAAACTACTGACACACAGCACAGGCACTAAAACATTCCCTCCCTGTTACATGCCTTCACTGTCGGGTATCTGTGAAAAAGCAGAGACAAAACAATGCAGCTAAGATGATACACTGGGAGAAATGCATTCAATTTAAGCCTCCCTACTAAGAGTGTTTACTTACTCCCTCCCCCTCTCCAAAAAAAAATATATATAGCATATATATAATACATATATACATTCCTGATTTATCATATGCTCACAAACTTTCCCAAACATATAGTACTAGGCTATAGTACTGTTTTTTCTCCTGCTGGARTAGGCAATGAAAGTAAATTTAGCCAAGGCAACCTACATACTATAATTCAGTACTAAAGTATACACCAGCACTCCACCATTTTCACATTTGCAGTCCAATGCAGTAGCATAGGTTATACAACAAACAAAAGCTTATCCAGATGTGTGCACATGTAATTTCATCAGAATTAATGAGTTTTTTCTGCCTTGTTGCAAGACCAGTTTAATAACTAATATAATTCTCGTAAGGTTTAGATGCTTCCTTTCATTTCTCCTTCATATAACTGTCAGCTTAACTTCTGATTATAATTAAAAACTGAATAGATGGCAGTTATTAACAAAGGAAGGTGCATGAGTAAGGAAAAGAAATAATCCTTGAGGAGTCACGAGAAGGATATTCACAGAGAAGTTATAAAGAAATCGCCTACGACATTCTCATTATGTGCATGAGTTATTTTTGTACTCTGGGTTCATCTCTGCTTTATGATTATCTTTCTTATCATCACAGACAACTGCTAACCTAACTTGCCTGATGTTAACGTCAGGCATCTTGGATCTGATTTCTGGGCAACCTGCCATTTTGTCTGCTGCTTAGACACAATTTTTAAGGAAAAAAAAAAGGTAGTTTTCCTACAGCCTCAGTCTACCCGACTAGTCATTACAATGAAAGAGAGGGAGGGTGGGAGGAAACATATGCATTTCCTCACTGATAGGTGTCCAGATCTTAAGTGATCATCAGGAAGACCTCTGAGATCACGGTCATTTGGTAGTATTAGCAATGGGTTTACAGTGCTTGCATAAAGTAATGTGCTACCTGCAGCAAGAAGGCAAATACTCTCCTTCTTCATCAATCCTCTTGTTATCACAAAACGCCATCTCTTCAAGCCAGGTACAGAAAAATAAAAGACCTTAGGAGTTTGCAGGGAAGTCCCAGATGCCCCACCTCTCTCACACTCTCATTCTCTATTTGTYTTTCTCTCTTCTTCAAGGTCCTAAACTCCCTGCCTGCACCCCCCAGCTTTTTTGGGGGGAAACACAATAAAGTCTTTTATTTTTCCCCATACACTTTAGGGAAGCAAAGATCACTCATGCTCCCATCATGAAGATCATTTCTTATTCTCTTGCTTTAAGAGAATAACCTTTGARTTCCTTTACCATTCCCTTCTCTGCTTCATAGAAACAAAACAAGCCACTACTTATTCATTATGGAGATGGCACCTGATAACTCTAATCAGCCCATGATGCCAGCCAGCTTCCACTATTCATTCATTAATTTCACCCACATGCTTGTAAATATCTGCAAAACAAACTCATTATCCCCTTCAGAGCCTTCCCTAATGAGGCAGGCCTGCCTGCGGGGCGGAGCGCTGGCGCTCCTGCCGTGTTTATTTACCGGCCTCACATTATTTTGGATTCCCCATCTGCAATGGATCAATGGGTGGACGTACTTTTTTTTTTTTTTAATTATTTTTTTAAGACCTGTTGGTGAAGCTGTTCTGGCTCAAAGTTATGCGTTATGTTATTGTACGTACTGTATGTTATGGCATGTATTATTGCACTGCTCAAACCATTTAATGGATTTAGTTGCTTGTGTGGAGGTGTTTATGCTGTTTATGGTAGATCTGGTTTATGGTAGATGTTKATGCTGACAGAAGTGGATCCCTGTGCTGTGTTGACAACCCCTGTACGTTCTGCCGTGTCCTGCTCGTCCTTCTGGCCCAGTTGCACTTGGAGCACAGGCTCCTTGGGAAGGTGGCTCTTTCCTGGGGTGTTTTCCTTGGCTCAGAGGACGGCAGGTCCCGGGGGTGCCCTGGGCAGACGCAAACCCTCCTGGATGACCCCTCRGCTGAGGCAGCCCCTCGGAGGCTCGAGCTACGCGCTGACACCGCTGCTCTCTGCCCCTTAGATGAGGATGGAGAGGGGATGTTACACGGAGACCGGAGGGGCCCTGCGCCACGGCCCGAGCTGCCTCCCGCCCGGCWGGAAGGGTCCCCGGCCCCACGGGGACCCCGCTCGGAAACGGCCTCCCCAACGGCAGCCGCACACCGCCCTCACGCAGCTCCCCACAGCCGCCGCGCGGGCGGGCCCGATAAGCCGAGCCTCTGCGCCCGCTGGGCACTGTAGTTCGGGAGGAGGGTGGCCCCGCCCGGACGCAGCGCGCGGCCCCGCGGAGCCGGACTACAACGCCCATGGTGCCTTGCGCGGGGGCGGCGGGCGCATCCGCCGCTGCCGGGCGGCGGCGTGGGTTTCGCGTTGCTGGGCAGTCAGCTGGCGGCGGGGCGATAAGAGGGCGGGCGGAGCGCGCGCGTCCTGCCCGCGCTCCCGAACGGGGGAGGAGAGGAGCGGAGCGGCGCGGCGCGGCACCGACCATGGCCGAGACCATCGCGGACACGCGGCGCCTCATCAGCAAGCCGCAGAACCTCAACGACGCCTACGGGCCGCCCAGCAACTTCCTGGAGATCGACGTGGGCAACCCGCAGACCGTGGGCGTGGGCCGCGGCCGCTTCACCACCTACGAGATCCGCGTCAAGGTGAGCGGGGCCCCGGCGCGCCCGCGGCCTCGCCCGCGGCCCTGGCGGGCGGCGCGGCGGCCGCCTCGGGGAGGCCGCACCGGGGAGCCGCGGCCCGCGCCGCCGCCGGCCCGTGTGTGCCCGGGCCCGGGCGGCCGGCTCGGCGCCCAGTGTGGGTGAGGCGGCGGGTTCGGTCTCCTTCGTGCTTAAAGTAGGAGCAAAACGCGGAAAAAAACCAGCGCCGGGCCTCGTGGCGGGCTCGGCCTCGCCCGCGGCCCTGGCGGGCGGCGCGGCGGCCGCCTCGGGGAGGCCGCACCGGGGAGCCGCGGCCCGCGCCGCCGCCGGCCCGTGTGTGCCCGGGCCCGGGCGGCCGGCTCGGCGCCCCGTGTGGGTGAGGCGGCGGGTTCGGTCTCCTTCGTGCTTAAAGTAGGAGCAAAACGCGGAAAAAAACCAGCGCCGGGCCTCGTGGCGGGCTCCCGAGTGGTGACGGCAGGGGCCTTTCGGGCCCCCTTTGTGGTTAAAATACAAGCGAAGCGATGAGAAAGCAGGGCTGCGGCGGCTGCCGGGCCCCGGGAGAGCCTGTGGGCTCCGCTCCGGCCCTTGCAGGAAGGCAGGGAGCTTCGGGAGAGCCGTGGTGCCGGGTGCCGCGGGCCCCGGAGCGTGGCCGGGCAGTGCCGCGGGGCTCAGCCTTTTGGGGCGCTTTGGGGCGCGGACYGTCTTTAGGTGACTTGGAGCCGTGGGGTACTGGAAACCAGTAATACTCTCAGCTTAGCGCAGCTTTGCTTGTAAAAGGCAGCTTGACCGAGATCCAGACTGACTCAGGGGATGCTGCCTTAATTCCGATGTTGCTAAGCTGTTGTGGGTTCAGTGGATGCCCTTTGGGCTGGGAGCATAGGCTCGAGCAGGATTGTGGTCTGTGTTTGGCCTGTGTGTGGGGACCCATTAACAAGGGCYGGCTTGGAAAGAACCCCAGAGTGGTTAAGGGTGGAAGGGACCTCTGGAGATSATCTAGTCCAACCCCCCTGCTCCAGCAGGGACACCTGGGCTTGATGGTGCTTCAGCTGCCCGGTTATCAGGAAGAAGTGGAGCCCTTCYCCTTGCTGCAGGAGGTATTTAAGCCTTACAGAGCTTTACCTTTAATTACCATTGGCTTTTTCTCCCATAAGGCTAAAAAACAGAAACAGCTTCCAGGCTGTAGGTTGGCCAAGAGTATCCTGTTTGGAGTAGAAAGTTCTAGATTCTCCTTCCAAGGAAGACCTAGAAGTGACCAGAATACACACGTACACTGTGACCTTCATTCTTCTTCCTTTTTCCCTCCTCYGTGTTGTTACCTAAGCAGTCTGTTCTGGAAGGTGCTCCCTGCATCYCTCTGTGTGTGTGTGTTTGTGTCCAGGAACCTCTCTTGTAGTGCACGATCGCTCTCTTTCCAGTTGTGCCCCACTGTGCACGTTGCCCGTGTAGTATGTGCACATTGATATCTATCATGAGCAGTAAAAGTGAGAGTTCTGGGTCCCCTCTGTGTGGGGGAGGACTGCAGAGCAGGTATTTTCTGCAGTTGTGCAGAGTGATGTTCCCTGGGTGAGACCATATTGCCAGTATGCAAATTCCCTCATGGGAGAAGAGATAGAATTTGGATTACTGTAATTCTAAAAAATAGATCTGGTACCAGGCATTTAGGACAAGATTTTTACTAGTTCTCTGGAGTGGAGCTTTTCCCAAGAGCATCACAGGCAGTAGCCACTGGCAAATCTCATTTGACAGCTGGCTGTGGTCACTGAAAGTGATAGATGACCTTCCCACTTCCTCCAGCAGTGGCTGTGCACAAACATGAGGAGATGGATTAATTTGCCTGTGTCACACTTAAAAGGCTGTGTTTTAAGTAGAAACCACCATTAAAGTGTTAAGCAACGTGGGACTAGATGCCTTGTCTCWTATCAGAGTTTGCCAGCAGTTACTGGACAGCCCGGTGTTATGGCTGGAGAACAGTGTGCTGAAATGGAAACACTTGCACAGAGGACACGGAGATGCAAGTTCCCAAAGAAGCCGTTAGGCTGCTTGTCACAATGTTTTTAAACTTCGCTTAAGGGTCATTCTATCGTTATTGCTTTGTCTAGATCTTAAAGCTTAACTTCTGCAAAAAACACTGAGCTTGATAGCAAATGGTTGAACTCATGTCTCATAGCATCTGGCTAAATCTGTTTACTGGAGAGCTTCCCCGGGGCCTTTATTGGAAAGCTTTCCACTCGTGTTGTGTTTCAACCCTCACTGTAGCTTAGGAGGTAAAGAGTAGAACAACCTCATGCCTTGAATCCTGTGCTACTATGCTCTTAATTTCCAGTACCCCCGAGGCTTGCAGGTGCTCGGGATGCCCTGGGAGCAGCACGGGGCCTTCACAAGTGGCTCTCGAGCACGCTCCAGGTAAAGGCCTGTGCAGAAGAGGCTTCAGCAGAACAGCTTACTTGGCAACTTAGCCCTCCTTGTTTTCAGCTGAAGATAGGCTCACACAGCTGTTCAAACTTGTCGCAGAACCTGCTACATGGGGGTGGCTAAAACAGGGACTTTTTGAACCTTTTGGGAAGCAGCTACTATGCAGCTTCATCTTGACAATAAATCTTGTGTGTCAGTGTTCAGTGCTGTAAGTAATGGGGAAACACTATCCTTTTAAACCTGCTCGACTTGCTCTTTTTGCACTGTGCTTCAGAGTGGGCCCTGTTCTTGCAGCCTGCTCCCCACCAGCAGCTTAGGCAAGTCCCTCCATTCTGAGGTATCTTCTGTGTGGAGGCTTCAGCTGATAGGGGCTGTAGACACACTGCAGGCTGGTAACCCAGCAAGTGTCACTGTTCTACACTTATATTTCCTGGAATTCAGGAAAACAGCTTTCAGAAAAGGAGATGACTACTTCATGCTAGATAAAGCAATTGAAATTTTATTTCTTACTGCATCATTTTCCTTTCTAGCTCACCTAAGTTCCAGGTGATCTTCAGCTTCTAGGGCAGTAGTGTCCCTGGGCAAGTGGGTCAACAAGAACTTTGCTCAAATAGTCTGTGTAGCTGCTTCAGTCACTTAATCCTTTAAGGAGAGCAGACTGCAGCTTTATAGACTGCCCTTGATCCTGGGGCTTGTGACACTCCAGAGCCTCACACCAGTATGGAAGCAGTGCCCTGGGATATGAGCACTMTGCTTAGGATGCTAGAAACAAAGGGTAGAGATGTGCTGGAACTGTCTGGAGAACTAGCCCCTTATTAACACTCTTTTAAGGCCTCTCTAAAACTGATTCCTAGACTGCCCACTTCAGCCTACTTGGAAAAAAGGGTTAAGGCTCACTCACCTAAAATTAGTGAAAACTTGCAAAATGCCATTGCTACCCAGGCTGACAGTCCTTAAAATAATGTACTTGCTACAGAAGCTCCCGGCTTTTGAATAACTTTAGGTAGTCCAGTTTTTCAAGTAGGTGGGCTCAGTGCCTGTGTCAGCGCAGGACCCTTATCAGGGGATATTTGGAGCTGTGCACCAGAGGTAAACAGAAAGCCTCAGTTTCCTATTGCTGTTTATTCTGCTGCATTGCGTGGCCTCTGGTCCTTGTGCCTGTGCCAAGGCTCGTGTTTTGGCTTTGTAGGGCCCACAGTTCAGAGACTTCTTCTGCTTGCAGCTCTGCTTGCAGGTGGGAGCTGAGTCCCTTGGTGCAACCCGTGCTCCTTAAGGCAGCAGTCCCTTTGCTGCACCCTCTGCAGAAAGGCCTCTCTAGGCCCACAGGGTGCTTGGCTACATCTCCTTACAGTGGGGAAGGAAACCAACATGCAGCCTGTACAGTGCACGCCGAGTTAAGAATAATGCTGGCCTCAAAGGGTTAGGGAAGTAAATCAAAGCTGCTGTCAAACTAGGGTTGCGTCCCACAGCCTGTCCTCGTCTAAAGCCGTTCCTCAGGGCCTGCGGTGACTGCAGCGTTTGCATTTTGGCAGAGTGCTCAGTCACTGGCTTACAGCCCTGTGACCAGGCAAGTTTGGACTCAGAGGCTGAGTGAACTAAAAGAGTAATTTGCTCAGAGCGCTCTGGTTTTGTACCGTGGTCTTGCAAAGTGGCATTCTTGATCTATCGAATGTTTCTTTGTTCATATATGCTGTTCTTGAACAGTACCAAATTACTGCCCTTGCATTTGGCAGGTGTTAAAGCTACGACTCTTTACGTGCCGAGAGAGGAATTGGATCTGCTGGTGCACAGTTCACTTCATCACTGCACGGTTTCACAGCCTGTGGAGCCTGTGGTGGAGTAATGATTAAACACTGACTCAGTGTGGGGATGTTTAGGGATGCATAATCAGCACTAATTCAGTATTTCTCTACTACTGCAACTCTTACATCATGCTGCAGGACTGCTCTAACTGCAGCTCATTACTCAGTTAATACACTATTCTAGACACTGCAACCAGTTAAAAATATCTTTTGATTACCCTTCGGAGATCAGAAATGCTCTGGTTCTGGGAAACAGGTGACTTGTGGCTTTCTGCTTTACAGCAGAGGTGCAGCATCTTTACAAGCATTAGCTGTGCCCTGAACTGTTGTGGTAGAAAAACAGCTGAAAGGCAGAGAACTCCCTAGAATACCTAGCTGGGGAGAAAGGGAACTGAAGCRTCTTAGAAAGATGCTTCTGAGGCAAGGAAAATGGGCTTACCAGTGTGCTGCGTATTTGCTGTAGCAGCTGATTTCTTCTGTAGACCTTCATTTTGATAAACTCGGCATGAGAACATGTTCCTGAAGTACAGAACTAGCTTAGTGTTGACTTCAGTGGTTGCATAAATAAGATAAGGGAGTCTGCGTGGCCCTTCCTAGGGCTGTGCTCGTTGAACTGATTTGCTTGGCCGCCTCTCGCCTGCGCCCGTGCCATACAGGCCCTGCTTGCCGTGTGCTAGGAGCGCGCTCCGGCGCGGCGCGGACCCGGCCGCTGGAACAATGACTAATCCTTGTAAGGGACCTGGCTGCAGGCCAGGTGGGCATGTGATGCCAGCCTATTTAGATACGTCTTTATTTTTAGTTGGCTTGCCGAAAAATGGCAGTCTGAACTTTAGAGCAGTTGGGTCTCTCCTGATCTGCTTCTGGGGAAATAAGTGATACAGGGCAGCTTTCAGCTTCGAACTGCAGAGATAGTTTCTTTAAAGGTTGTTTTCCTCCCCCTTGCTCCTGTCCCTCCCCCCAGTGCCTGTTACAGCACCAAAGGTTGTTTTAGCAAGTACAAAGTCTGAATGCCCTGCTGATCTAGTGCTGATCGCAAGGTCTCCGAAGCTGCTGTTGCAGCTGTAACTTTTTTTTTTTTCTTTTTTAGTGTAGAGGGGATGGGAAAGATCCAACCTTGTGGATGAGGCAGGAGAGCAAATCTTGCACACACCGAGACTCATGCAAGAACACGTTCCCTTTGAGAACCCAGCCCAAAGCCTTTCTGTCATGAGGGACCCGGGACTGGCAAGCAGTGCTGTTTGTGCTGCCTTTATGGGCACTCTTGGAAGTACAGCTCCAAGCTAGTCTGGAGCAGGCCTGCTCTGGAATAAGCAGGGACTAGAGCTGCATCTGAGTTCTCTAAACCTGGAAATAGAGCCTTAGGGCCCTTCCTAGGCACCTCAGCTGTAGACTCCTCAGGGTTAGGTCATGCCGTGAATCACTGCTCTGGGGTTACTGGCTCTCCTGTACCTGTAAGGTAGTCAAGAATGGSAATGCTACTTGACTGCTAGAGCCGTAAATGTGGGGAGACTTTTGGCATGAAAAATAATTGCCTCCACACTAGTTTCTTCCTCTGTTTTCTTTGCATGCTTAAGCTAAGTGTATGAATAGCACACAGTCTSTAGCCTAGAAATAAATGAAAATGTCATTGGCCGCCAAAGTTCTCAGTTGCAGCGGTTCGGAGCGATCAGTCTGCTGCACTTGGCCGTAGCTGGCACTAGTAATGAAGGTGCTGGCTGCTCCTCCTTCAGTGTTTTCCCTGGGGAAATGAATGGTGACCTTACAGTAGGTCAAAGCAGAGCATATGAATGTCCATGCAATTGTGAGGAAGTGGTGGTTAACCCTGAAATAACTAGCTGGAGTTGCTGCTCCTCTTGGGACACTGAAGTGCCTCTGTCCAGTTTAAACTAGACTTTTTATCTTATCTCTCCCTCCTTGGCTTCTGAGGATGAGTCTTGAAGAATAAGAAATCATTAAACAAAATCTTCCTCCCCTTCTTTCTAGACCTGTTAGATTAGCTCTTTATCCTGCTTTGAGGCTCCTGACCACGGCATACCAGAGTTCAGTTGCTCAGTGAATGTGAGCAAGTGATAATAGGACCTGTTTGACAAAAATGCTAATAGCTCTRCACTGACTTCTATACAGACCAGCTCAGGTCTGCTGTGGGCATTGGGCTTAATGCAGGTTAACTCTTGTCTGGACCTTAGCCGCTACTAAGGTGCGAGTCCTTCAGTCTTCAGGATGGAAAAGATCCCATTTCTGTAACCCAGTGCGCAGTGGTAACTTGTGTAATACTGGTTATAGCTTAAAATTTATTTAAACTATTTAAAACTTGGGGTTATAAATATCCTCAGTTTCCTTGGTGTGTCAAGGCAGTAGCTGAAGGGGATAATCTCCTGATTGAGATTACGGCTCTGGTGAAGAGATGGTGAGAAGCCTGAGCTTAACTTCTGAGAGTCAAGGCCACGTAAACTTCTCTCCGAAGCGCGCTGGTGCTTTTCCTTTGCTCCATGTTAATGGAAATAGAGTTGTATCAAGGCTACCATAACCTCCTCAAAGACAACATCAAAGTAGATGCTATGGCAACAGTGCAGCTTTATTATCAACCCGGGAGTGGGAGGCACGGGCAGTGCAGCACTGCTGATTAACGTTATGGTGGCAGATGAGGAAACAAGCCCAGCTCAGCTCATGCTAGCCTGGACAAGGCAGTTGCCAAGTTTTTGGCAGCCATGGGGGTGGGATGGGCTCCAGCGACCTCCCGAGTCCATCTCTTGATGTGTCAGCTTGCCCTCTGAAGGAAGCCAAATGCTGTTCAGGCTCCATTTATAGCTGGAAGCAAACTGGCAGGAGCAAGTCTGGCTACTTGAGAGGCTTTTCCTACTTGGTGGATAAATTTATCTAATCTAGATAGTAGATTAGTTCCTGATTTTAAGTCATTTGATAGCCCTGTTTAATTACCTGCGCTCTACATTGCAGTCATTTTGGTATGTGAGTTGACTTAAGCTGCTGATGAATGAATTCCAAAGCTGCTGATTTTTACCCATAAACTACTGGCACTCTGAATGTGGAAGTCTTCCCTTGTGTGCATAAAAGTTTCTCCATCAGCTTCCAGCTTCTGGCTGGGTACAGCTTTTGAGTTAGGCACAGTGACAACTGCGTGGCCTAGAACTGGGCCTTGTTTTTGAGGTGGRTCAGAGCTTCCTGAGCTGACCTGGGGCTCTTCTCCTGGGTAAACCCTAGCTGAGGAAACTTGCATCTGGGAATGCAGGCTTTGCCCTAAAAAGCTATTACTAGGCAACTGCTACTCTGCCTTACTAGTTTGTTAAACAATAGCCAAATCACTTGAGACTGTGCCAACCTGCTTGGCAGCTGGGCTAGAGGAATGCAGAAGGGCTGAAAGGTCTGGATTTGTCATCTCTTGCTGTTCGACCGCATAACTTGGCGGCAGTTCTGACRAGCACTTACTGCAGCGTGTTGACTTTGTCAAAGCTCCCCAGCAGAATAAACCTGATGGGCTTTGAGGGCCAGCAAAGATTGTGTATGTGTCTGTGCACACACATAAATGGGTTGCAGCAGAAACAGTATCTAGGCAGTATCTGTTGCGTCTAGAATCTTTGTAGGCTCGGGRTTTTGGAGTCCAGGGCATTTGTGCAGAGCTGTTTATCGATCCTCCTGGAATCAGCTCCTTGGTTCAGCTGCAGTTCTGAASAGGGACTTTGCTTGTCGAGTGTCATGGATAATGCACTGCAGTCCTGATAGATTAAGGATGTGCATTCAAACTACTGGAGAGCCATGACCATGATTTCAGTCTGAAGTTGCAGAAAATTGGTGTTAATATAAATGAAACTAATTATTATGCCATAGGGGAAGCAGTTGGAGTAATTGTGCTGAACTTCTCAGAGGAGCAAGCCGTGACCGTGCTGGAGCTGAGCTTAGTGGCAGCCTTGGCAGATCAATGTGCCTTCAGAGCCCGGAAAGTCAGGCCTGGGACGCAGGACGAGAGCATCTTCTGCTCAAACAGGGTCAACGTCTAGTGAAAGGGGCATGTGCAATAACCCCAAGTGTGGATAGATCCTAAATTAAAAATGGGCATTAATGTGGTTTGCACCTTAGTTTTAAGGTACAACTTTCAAACTGCTAATAAAATACCTCTTTTCAAACAGCTGCGGATTTGAAGGCTGTTAACAACACTAGCTTCTAAAGTGGAATTGCAGCAGTTGTGAGCTCTAAAAAAAAAAAAAAAAAACCCAGGGATTAGAAGCTGGAGCTGATCATGTAAATTCATATCCAGACCACAGGAGAAGTGACAGATTTTGCTTTAGCAACTGATTATCAAGTTCTCTGACTTGTAAATCACTAGATTTAATGGTACCCTTCCAGCATACGTCTTCAGTGCTTATGATCAAAACTGAAGCAAGTCACTTTGAAAGGAAGCAAATACCGCCCTCTTCCAGCTTGGCATGTCAAGAGTTCAAAAGGGAATGTGGAAGGTAAAGTGAGCTCAGCTGGCACTTCTACCCCCACATTGTACCTGTAAACCCTACRTTGTTTAGAGATTAACTTTATAGACTTCATGCCCAGAATTATGAAAAGAGTTCCTGAAGACTTGGGAGCTCTTGTGCGTGTTTTTCAGCTGCTTTTATTCAGTTTTAATCCCTCTTGTAAGTAACTTGAGAGGAGAATGGAATATTCTCTGCAGGTGAGAGCCTACATGTTAAATATAGCTAAATAAAGGACTTGCTGTCTGAGGCACTGACAAAGACTTGATGGTGTAATGCAGAAAGCTGAACTTGCTATAAGCCAGGGACTGAAACTAGAGAAAAATAATCTGATACTTCACTTCTGGGAATCTCCTTCATATGCTCTGGAGGACCTAACTTTTTTTTCCCTCAAGTAGAATATTCTTATCCTCAAGCCCCAAGTGTTTGTTTATAAAGCTTGACTTCTGACATAATAGTCTTAAGTGCAATTTTGTTATTAGTCGCTAGTACAATGAACAATGCCGTATCCGGGAAGGAGCTGGGGAGTTCTCCCMAACATTTAGTGATACCAGCTTTCACAACAAAGTGCTGTTTTGTGCTTGATCATCTGTCACGTATGGGCTAAATAGTCTAATGTGAGAGTGCAGGACGAACTGCTCAAGTGTTTTGAACTGTGGGACAGTCAAAAGCTCCTTCTGAGCTGGCAATAATATATGGCAATAATATAATGTCCTGTAGTTATAAGCCTGCCTAGTGCAGGAATGCATCTTAGCAATTAAAACTGCCTGGAGCAGGCAAGGCTGCTGCACAGGTAATAACTTAAGTGGAGCAGCCTATATGTGATGGCTTATGGGGAYAGCCGCTTGAACTAGGACAAAAAACAAAACAGAAAGAGTGGAATAAATCATTATTAGAAATAAAAAAGCTGGCTGAGCACACTTAGCCTGTATTTCTCTTGGCAAAGGCAGGAATGAGGGTAGTCCTCTATGAACATCAGCTTCCTACGAGGCACATAAGACAGAGCTGGCGATTAYGCAGTCTGACAACAGTAAACTCCACTGTATAGCTGCCAGTTACATATGGCAATCAGGGGCTTGCTTTCAGGAGCAGATCCCAGCTCCTACAGCAACTTTCTTGCAGTGGTTAGGCTGTTACAGTAAGCTGAAGCTTTAAATGCTGCTGAGGTCGTGGAGCTTTTTCTGCTGGGAAGGCAAGGGGGGGTGCTCTGAGTCTGCTTTTGCAGTGGTGTTGAGTAACAGCATAATCCACTTCAAGAATCAACAGTAGTAGTATAGGTCCCTATAAAAGTTAGTGTGAGGTCACCTGTTGTAGTGCTTGTGGCCCRGGCTGTGTTTTAGCCTCACTAGTCTGCTGTGTGTTTCAAGGCTGTTAGAGTTGGGTACTAATGCTTAGGGTTTCAAGGGAATGTATTGCAAACCTTAGTTGAGAAGGTTCTGCCTCAAACTCTGCTTGACTTAGCTTTGCAGTAAAGCTGCCTGGTTTCATCTGTACTGACTACTCTCTGAAATCTCATCCCCAGAAGCTTTTCTGGAGAGTTAGGTAAACCTGGCAGCTGGTACTAGTGGATCTCCAGCTTTGMCGGTGCTGAATGTACCCCATACCAACTCTGTGGAGGCTGCAGCCCTTGCTGATGTTTCTTTGTAAAAATGTCACAGGCCTGCTGGTATCAGCTAGCAGGAGAGTATGGACAAGTGTCCTGTGATAGCACCTGGAAATGCAGCACGCGTCTTGTGTGAAGAGGAAGACTTCTTCCCCCTGCTGTTGTGTGTATATCAGTATGAGGAATCTCTCTCTTGAGAGTAAGGTCAGATACCTGTGCAATCTTAGCAACATTTCCTTGAGTGGGCAGCTAATCTGTTCTGCTAGGTGATATGGAGGGCACATATCAATGACCAGAATTGTGATCCAGATAAGGGGCCCACAGGCAGTTTAAGGCATGGCTTGCTTGTATAACGTATACAGAACTTTACCCTTTTTTTAAAATCTTGAACGCTGCTTAATACTGAGTGTTGCTGCTCCAGTGGAGCAACTTTGACTTAATAGCTGGCTTCTTGCTTCTACATAGCAAAATCTAATCAATAGCTTGTGTTTCTTTTCAGACAAATCTTCCTATCTTCAAGCTGAAAGAATCTACAGTCAGAAGAAGATATAGTGACTTTGAATGGCTGAGGAATGAACTAGAAAGAGAAAGCAAGGTGGGTAACAAAAGTAAATACAAGTGTGTGGATATAAGAAGAGTATCAGAGTGTTTTCTCTGTTAAAGCCTATCTACCGCAATCTCAAACAGAAGTTGTGTCAAAAACCTGCATAACTGAAACCAGGTGTGTGCCAGTCTTCCCACGAACCTGGATATACAGTGCTGGAGGCTRTTGCTCAACTTTGTTCTGAATTTAATTGCTTGAATTCGACTTACTCCTATGAACGGATTGTTCTTTTCTGGTAATGTGTTTTTGTTGTGGTGGTCATGTGTGTGGGTGTTTTTTTTGTTTTGTTTTTGTTTTGTTCTTTTCCTCTTTGACTGGGAATGTTAATGATAAGCTGGGATGCTAGGAGGGAGAGGGGACACTGTAAGTACTTAAGGCCTAGTACTCTACTAATATTTCTTAATTTTTCAGGTTGTGGTACCACCCCTACCAGGAAAAGCTCTTCTCCGTCAGCTCCCCTTTCGAGGAGATGATGGTATATTTGATGATTCCTTTATAGAGGAGAGGAAGCAGGCTCTTGAGCAGTTCATAAACAAGTAAGTGTTGGGTCCATCTGGAGATGGGCAGATCAACTCTGAAAAATGATTTTGGAGCTGCTGGTCCACTAACTGTGGCAGCAATAGCTTCAGAATAATGAAAAGTTTTCTATCTTGCATCAGAACATGCTGATGTTGCTCAGTGTTTGGTGTGGAAATCTTAATGCTTACCTGAACAGCTGAAGTGAGGGATGTTGGTGTTACAGTTAATTTATGCAAATTACCACTAAAATTATAGCATTCAAAATAGTTCTACTTTTTTATTTCTGAAAAGGTGTCCTCCACTGGATGAACAATGAGGCTTACAATGGGCTTGCAGCAGTTTACTTTGATTGCAGATGGGAGGTATTATCAGCTTGTGTAATGATGTGTATTTTCCTCTAATCATCATGAGAACCAGTCTGAAGGTATAGGCATATACCTCTGCTTGAGGTATACATTATATATTGCTTAAAATAGACACTTTCAGCTGTCTCGCTGCCTTACAAAGAATGAACAAAGTTACASTAACAGTCTTAATGACTGCTGTTTTACCACCTCTCACACTGTTCACTCYCCATGTAGTAACCCAAAGAGCTAACTTAGTTCCTTCCTAGTCAGTACTTGGATTCACAGCATTAGAGACCATTAGTCACACAGCTCTTCTGGTCTCCGGAGTCAACGTGGTGTTCAAACCAACTTGGTTCTGGACTCCCTGTATTATAAAAGGTGGAGCTGACAAAGCTTGATGTGGTGTTTTAGTCTTGCTCAGTTATCATGCTTTTTAGAAGAATCATTGGATGCCCTTATTTAAGCCAGAACTTCATCTGGTAACATATGGTGTTTGGTCAGTTATTGTTCAAAGATGCAATTTGGGGATGCAGAAGTGACTGTASAATAAAATCTAAAACTGATATCCTCTTCTTGTAAGAGAACATAAGTATAGGTGTGACTAGATTTAATCTTTTCACTTATTCTTCATGTAATGACTCTTGAAGTTAAATTTAGAGGTATTTTGAACCATTCTGAGCAGATAAAATGTCTCTCAAAAATAAGACTGATACTTCCTCTACTTGAATATTCAAAGGTGTCTATTAGACCACATGAAGGTAGACATGCTTATAGTAAAACATGGTGTTCTCTTAAGTGTGTAWAGTCATGGTACATGACTTTACATTTACTTGAAAGTAAAATTTAAGCCCTCTTATCAATGCAGACTTGGAACTCTATTAAATCTGGAAGRAATGCACTTATTGAAAGCTTTGTATTCCAAGCCAAGCAGTATGGGTGGGGAAGGGGACTGTAAGGTCTGGAGGAACCAGTAGTGAAACAGTCTAACCAGAATCATTTTAAAAAGGTCTGTATAACAGAAACGTAATGAGCATTTTATTGGCGTTGCTTTTTGAGTCTTGTAGCTAGCAATATATGTCTYCCAAAAGCATAAAACTTCAGTCAACTTTTTTTTCTTTGGAAGATAGGAGACTGATACAGATGTGGATGTAGTGACGAGCTCAAGTAGAGTTGGAAGAAAGCTCCTCAGGCAAAGCTGCTGCTAGCAAGGCTTCTAGCTGTCCAGCCTCATCAACATGTGCTAATGGACCAACTCTTATCAAGCAAATATAATTCAAAGCTTGAATTAGTAATGTGGAAGGTTTAGGGTTTCTGMAAAATATTCTGGGTGTTAACAAGCAAATTCCCTTCAGGACTACTGAATCTCACTGTAAGAGATTCATATTGCTGCATTCTGAAAGTGTGGTGATGTGCAGTCCCAAAACTAGAGAAGCAGCCCTCAAATAACTGATGTGCCAGTGTAGCCAAAGAAGGGCTGGTGCTGCTGCTAGTCTTGGATATCTAGGGGCTCAAAAGGGGGTGGTGTTAGGCTCTGTCTCAAGGTGTGGAGTCTAGAGGGATTCACCACTAGCAGAGCAGCTTACTGGAGTGAGCTCTCCTGGGCCAGCTTGCTGTTAACACTGCTGTTTAAGGAAAGCTCTGTTGTAAAAGTCTTGTCCGCCTGAATCTGACTTCTGGAGACAGAGATGTTGGAGGTAGCAGCTGCTATTTATAATGATCATCATAGCTCCAAATTCCTCCAATGGGGAGTAAGATACAGGAAACAAAGACCTGTGTCAGACCCTAGTCTAGCAAATCRGCCACTGATTTTCTCAAGCCCTTGTAAAAGGGGAAGGGAAATTGCTGTTGCCTCCTGAAGTTMAAGGCCAAAAAGCTTGGGCTAATGAGGCTAAGAAAAAAAACAGCTACTCAGGTCTGTCTTTGAACTAGAGTTTGAGACTCCTGTCCATTTACCAAAACCTGTCAATATTGAGTAGCAGAAGACCAKTTCTGACTAAAGGACATGCTCAAGGAGAAGAAGTGATGACAAATCAATCTTTTGTTGGCTTTTACTTCACCCCAAGATAGGTATGTGTGGAAGAGGGGCACAGAAGCGCCTGGAAGTACTGATGCTGAGCCACTGGAGTTGACTGTTACATGCTCTTCATTGCAGGTGTCTTTATCCATAAGTGCCCAACTTGCAGGCACTTAGTATTGGGAATGTAAATTCACTTTTAAATTTGGAGGCTGTCAGCAATCTGCTAGATGTTTTAAGGGACTGAACGTAATGCCTGGTCTCTCTTAAAAGATTGGCAGCATCCTTTAATTTCCACCAGCCTGCTGGAGAAAAGGCAGTGCCTCGAGTCTATATGYGGAGCAAAAGTAAATCTGTGTTAGCGTTTGTCAGAAGCAATAGTTTAATAAGGTAGTGAATTTAGTGTTAGAAGCGTTGCCTTCTAGAGGAGCTGAGCTTGGTGTGGGTGCCAAGTGGTGGGGCAAGTGCCGAAGGCTGCTGAATGAGGTGGAGCTGGTAGGGAGAGCTGCTTTCTGGGAACGTGTCCTGCAGCAAAAGCAACGAGAAGGAGAGATCTGAACTTGTCTGCGTTTAACTCTAGGTATCCTAGTGCTGGGCTGGGCACCCTGATAGTCTGCTCGGTGGCAGGTGCTAATGTGTCGTGCCCTCTAATGAGAGTTCCTGTGTGCTGGTATCATCCTGGAGAGAAGAGCAGCGAGTCCTGCTGCCAGACATCACTGCAGTCACCAGCAGTAGACCAAGTGGGACATACACCAAAATCTAGATCCCTAGTCAGAACTTTGTAACTATAACCTAACTTCAGGTAGACTTGATATCTTAACACTAATGTGTTTTTTCTTCCTCTCCAGGGTTGCTGGTCATCCCCTGGCACAGAACGAGCGCTGTCTTCACATGTTCTTGCAAGATGAAGTAATAGACAAAAACTACACACCATCCAAAATAAGACATACTTGAGTTCTGAAACCATCTTCTCATGTTAGTGGTTGTTATGCTTGGTTTTAAGAGGTTGTAGTTTGTCTTAGCATGCTGAGGATAAACAGGCACAAAGCCTCCACTAACATCAGTACACTGCTTGGTCTTTGCATATGCTTTATAGCATTAAAGAACTCACTTGTCTTTTAGCTGAATCCTTCTGAATTCTTGATTTAAGAGTATTAAACTGAGACCATCCGCCCCTTACAATGTCTCACAAGCCTTTCCACCCTTATTTGCAATGACTTAACAATGTTTACTGACTTGGCCTTACTTGAACTTGCACAGTTGTAGTGTCACGTGTGCACTTGTATATGACTAAACTGCTTTGCTCTTTCTGAGGTAGTCATCTGTCTGAACTTCTGTAGAAAGATTGCTTTCATTCAGATACCCTGTATGAGAAACACTTATGCAATTGTCTTCATGCTTGTAAAACACTTTATACTGAGGTAATGAGGGAATTATCTTTATATTCTGTAAGAGGGAAAAAATCAGATTTATATACTAAAATAACTTGTCTAAAGTTTTGAAATAAAAGTGAAAATGCACTTGAAATGTTTGTCACTCTTGACCTTCAGTGTGATGTATCCCCTGCTTTCTGAGAAGCAGGGATTTGGCTGCGCTGAGATGCTCTTTCAGCCTTGCTGGGATGCCCTTCTGCGATGTAGGCTTGTGCCACTACCAGCCAGCACTAAATATGAAGATGCTGACGCTTGCTGCTCAGGTCTTACAGAACAYGTAGGACTTGCAGATCATTCCTGTGTTGCAGTGCTAAAGCTGGAGCCCAAATCATGCTAGGCAGTTGTCGGATTGTGGCCTCAATARGAGCTTCAAGGTGAGGTACCTTTGTAGCTGGAGTGAGAAGCATCAATCTGGCTTTAGCTGTGCTGCAGAGGAAGGAGTATCATTTTTGTAGATATTGTTCATGTTACTCTTCAGTCCTACAGCTGAAGATCAAGGTAGCTGTGCTCTAGGAATGCCAGATAARGATATGGAGTCATATGAGACAGGTAGAAGATTAGCATAAAGTTTACAACCTGCGTTTCAACCTTAATCTCCTGTGCACAAGCGAGCATTGCTGAGGTTGTCCTCCTCTCTGCATCCTCCCAGAGCTGGAGATGCTTCCTTGGTGCTCTCAGATGTGACGTGTGTTACCTGTCTAGATCCTCTTGAGAAGCATTTCAAGAACTCTTGCRGCCAGCTGATCTGGGCATTCTCTTCCCTTCATAACAGTGCATGTTCTAAACCACCTTTCTTAATGTATGTTGGCTTAGCCTTGTTTCTGTCACTTTTTTGTTTTTGGTGTGCTTCCTATCGCTTTATAAAGTCTTACAAATTTACTAGCACAATCCTTATGTTCTTTAGATGAGACCATTAACCTCATGTTGAACTTCCCCCAGGCCCTTTGTACACAAATCTGGATGTAAAAGGCCCRACTGACAAAACACTGGTACTTGACTGGATTGTACAGGGTAGCAGTGGATGTTGTCTTCAAGCCTACTAGCTAAAATAAAACAACAGGTCTGTGGGCTCTGTTTCTTCTAACCAAAGGCAATATATTTATTCTTGAATTTTGGAATGGGAAATTAATATACTGGGCTGGTGGCAAAGCGGTGAGTTGCAAAGTTGCTGTGCCAGTTTTGGTCCCTGGTTTCATGAATGAGATTCAACAAAGTTCTTGCTCTGCTGAGTATGATGAGGAAGCAATTATTTTAACACCCAGCTGTTCAGGTCTAGCTTTCAAGAAGCTTTCTGTGCTGCAAAATAATCAATTCTAGAATTGTCTGTTTGAATTACATTTAGAAATGGAATTAATTATGGAAATAGGGGAAGAAGTTATAGATATGTGTAATGTTTCTTTGCTTAGTCTCAGATGCATAGCAGGGGCTTTTTTTTTTTTTTTTTTTCCTCTGCCTCCAGCTATTCCTTTCTGTGAGAAAGCACACAGCCAGTGCTGCGTGTTATGCCTAAAGGATGACACAATCCCTCCCTATGACCTACTCTGGAGAAAGGAAGACTGAAGGGAGAGTGCTGCATAGCTGGTGTGTTCTTGGCAGATTCTCCTTTTCCCCTCTCGGATGTCTAGTGAGGACTCTGGCGTGTTACCTGCTGGAGCTGGCAGGATCAGGCTCTGCAGGGGACATCTGAACTGGTCTCTAAGGTTTCACTTGGGTGTCAGTCCTTTAAGGCTGACTAGAGAGCCTAATTATAGCATAGCGCGGCTTGCACTGCAATCTGCTCTTCTGGGCAAAAGGGTAGGGCCTGAGATCAGCTCCACTGCAGGGAAGTGTCCCCTAGATCCTGCATGTGGCAGGATGAGATGTGGCTCTGCACCCTGTCTGCTTTGCAGCTGGCAGGAGTCTCGCATGTCCTGTTGCATTTCTTGGTCTCACTGGTCTAGGGAGCAGGACTGCCCTGCAGGCTGCTGTTGCACCACTGTTCAGATGCTGTTTGTGAGTYGCTGCTGCAAGACAGCAGCGTGAGTCTTGTCAAAACCAGTGTTTTGTCAGGGGTTCTGCAGAGCAGTGGATTCAACCTTCTTCTATCATAAACTGAGTAGTCAGAAACACTTAGGGAGCTCCAATTGATTCTTCTGTCCTTTCATACAGAGAAAAAAAAACACTAGTCAAAGATTATTACAAGTAGGGCAAAGAAGGCTTTGTAAATTGTTGATTTGAAGGCAGCATTTAAGGATGGGATTCACCGTGTCCCACGGCAAGCGCACTCTTGAGCCCTCCGTGCTAGTTTGTATGGAAGGTATTTCAAAGTCCTTCAGTCCAYCCTTGGTGTCACCTTATTCACCCAAAGACTGGTCTCGTTTAYGCCACGATCTGACTGCCTTGGAAAGTATGGAATGTGGGGCAGCAGCGTGAGTGACTGGAGAGAGATGGAGAGAAAACTTAAAGCCCCGAAGCCTAGGAGCGTTTTGTGCCGGAGTCACCGGAGCAAGGATTTCACCCGTGCTCAGTGTTCCTTGATGCTGCTCCGGAGCCATCGCTACCCGCTGTACGTGTCCACTTGTCACTTGAACGTGTGTGCTCCTTGGTCACTCATTGCCAGACAGACCACGTGTAATGTTTTCCTTCTAGCGCCGACTTCTTTTGGTGCCCTGGGAGCTGCTTACTCCTTTCTTTGGTTTGATTATGCAGTTGGACAACTTAATAAAACCTCAGAATCTTTTTGGTTGGAAACTGGCTTTGCGTCTATCACCCTTTGTTAGCTGCACAATTCGTGGATATTTACAGCTATCACAACAAAGCAAACAGCAGACTTACACTAGGTTAGATCTCTGATCCATTTAGTACTGTGTCCTACGAAAAGCTCTAGGTATGCTCCTTCAGACAGTGATGTTAGGAAGGTGCAGTAAATGCCTATTTGAATTACCAAGAACAGCTCTGGGGCSCTTTGCTCCAAGGCAGGATCACCTGTAGAGAAGCTATGCCATGAATGTTTGTCTAACCTGTCCTTGGAAGCCTCTGATGGTGCCAACTCCACAGCATTCAAACCCATCTCTTCTTATAGAGACTATTTCTGTTCTCTGGTAAACAGAGTACGCTGGAAGAAATGAATCCAGAAATAGACAAAGTGTTAAAAGAGCAGTGGAAAACAGTTTAAATTCAATATATTTTTATTCTTTGTAAATACAATGAGTACAACTTTTTTAACTTCACAAATCAGTTAATCCACTTTGTACAGGAAAAGTTTTACTCATTCTATGATAGTCCAAGTGCTGATTTTTCTCAGTGCTAGTTTCTAATAACAAATCAAAATTTGAAAAGTACAGCAGCTATCTTTAAATGTTTTTTTCCTACATTTTTTCATACATCAAGTAAGCAGCTTATAACGTTTTTGTGTGTGAGAGGGCGTAGGTGAACAAGGCTTCAAAATTAGAACCTGGAGTTTGCTAAAAAAGGCATTGGAGACTTTTGGAAATTGTTAGCGTTGTATCAGTCAGCCACCTTTGTTTCTTCGAAATAAAATTCCTTTCTTTTTTATATATATATATAGTCATTTCACTTTTTTTTTTTCCGTTTTTTTTTGCACATCTCATCGACAAAGAGTTTGGCCACCGTTGCCTTTGGTTTCAGCACTATGCCAGCGGGACAGCGAGCAGGTCACTGAAGCGGTCATCTCCATTTTATTTGGTTTTGCTGTTTTAGTCTTCCTTGCTTGACTCTGTACTCTTTTCAGAGCGGGGTGTGGGGGCTGTGAATGCACGTGGGGGAGGATGAAGATGGAGGGAAGAGGGGGAGAGGAGGTGTGTAAAGCTCTTCTGTCTCTGAGATGTTAACCAAACAAATTCTGGTGCCATCTGCACCAAAAATCACCAGCTCGTTTCACAGGAAGAATGGAACTGCCGTCATAAGCTACTTTTTAAATCAGTTCTGAAGGCCACTTCATGATGTATTACAGCAGGAGCAGTGTTTTGGTAACCTGGGCTTAAATGTCGCCTATCATACTGAAAACACTTTACCAACACAGGCTACTTTTAGAACAGTCCTGAAGGCCACCACCTCTCTTGTTACCTCAGGAGCCAAGTTTGGTCCCCCAGTTGCAAGAACTGAACATACTAGAGCACCTTCTTTCACGTTTTGTCTCGGATCTGCCAGTTAGATGAGAGAATAGCGGAGTCTTTGTTAACTGTGGCTGGCATCTGAATTGCCTCCATCCTCTAGTAACAGGAAAAGCAGCCAAATTCCAACCACTTTTACTTTTTTTTTTTTTCTGTAGAACAAAGCATTCTCTCCATGATCTAAATCCCTCTGTTCAGAGCAGCAGAATCATATCTACTGGGGTATTTTTTTGTCAATGAGTTTAAAGGCTAAACATTCCCAGGCTTATGCTTCCTGTAGATTTTGTTAGTTGAGGCTTATTTTCCATAGATAAGAGTTCTTCTCAAACTGTCCATCCTGATTGTGTTTCTTTTTTAAGGTAATTTATATGTCACTGGATTTGTACATATCTGAAAGCAGTCTTGTAATTGGTACATTCCCGATGGTCTTTTTGAAAAATACTTCTTCTATTGTAGATGGACTAATGGAACGTAAAGCTGGTAAAAGCAATAAAAGTTTCCCAAAACGGCAGGGCTGTGTGGGGTACCTGGGAGACAAAGACGACGTGTTACTGAAATCTTCAGGCATTTTGTTTTTCAAAATACAATCCTCTACTTGATAGAATAAGAGATTGAGCAGAACAGATGCCACCTGTGATAAAACTCTGCTTCTTGTGGGCAAGAAGGCTGACCCTAAGGCAATCGGTCTTGGTCAGGGTTGGACTTCAGACCAGTGTCTTTGAGTTGGAACTGGGCTCCTTGTTTATTCCTGCAGAGCAGGAATAGACAGAGGTGCTGAGGCCTGTCCCTTGGGCAGCAGCTATGTGCTTGAGGTGGTTCAGGGGAGAGCTTGACCCCAAATGAATACCCTCATATTTAAATGACAATTTTAACCTGACTAGCTTGTCATGGTAATCATTTTACCCTGTTTCTGTAGCTTTATGCCTTTAAAAGCAATTGATATTTGATGAGGATTTTTTTTTAATAAAAAAGTTGTATATAAGATGACATATTTATTAGATAATGTATTTGTGTAAGAGAATATTTGTGCTTATATCAGCTTTACATTCGTGTCATTCTCAAACCACTGAGTTACAGTGGTCCTTGTAAGAAAGGGGTAGGCCCATTGGAAAAACCTTCTGCTTCCCCTGTCTGCCCTCCCTTACATCCTGTAAGGGCTTCTTGAGAGAGTATAATAAAATGTACATAAATGTAAATAAAAAAGTACTCATAAAAAGATAACACTGGCATGAAGGTAAACTCAAGTATGAGAACTAAACCCAGGCTGAAAGCTTTATCTCGCTGGAGTTAACAGCAGTCTAATCAGCAGAGCTGGGTTCTCCACCTGGCCAGAAAAGCTGCAGGAGCTTCGACACCCAAAGATGGGCAGATACTGTTGTTCTTAAACTTTGTTTATACATCCATAGCTTTATCCATAGTTCATTTTTGGTTTTACCCTTGTACAGTTTGTGGGATGAGAGCTATCGTTTTTATGGAGGGTGTTAGGACTTCCATATCTCATAGGGCTTGTCTGGAATGAGTGATTTTTTTTCCTTCCTAAACAGTAATTCTCACCACTGTGCTGCAGCAGCAACATGGGAGCCGCAAGTCCTGGATTTTCCATTTCAACCTGGGAACAGACTCAGTGTACTGAGTTCTGAAGGGGCAATTTAACCTCCTTGTGTCTCTGTTGCTTCGCCTGCAAAAGTGAGGCGAATGACCCCAGGAAGCTTTGGAGTTTTTGAGTGACAAACAATGTTGATGGTGAATAGGTGAATTTGCTTTGACTGTCACTATTAACACTGCTTGATTCAATCAGATAGAGGAGAAAAYTTGGTCTTCTGCAAAATGTTCCTCGAAAGGTATGCTTTCTAGGGGAAGTCTTTCCCTTTTGCAGTTTTTCATTTGTCTGAATAAATCCCACGTTCCTCCCCCCATTAGGAGGTGCCCAATCCCACCAGACACCCACTTTGCAGTGGCTGCCAAAGCCTGTCCCCGTTTCAGTCAACAGACACATCCCCTTCCCTACAGTGCGAATGAGGTTTTACAGCCCCGTGCCTGCAAGAAGCGCGTGGAGAAGACACTGGTGTCATCACCTGGTGTGAATGTAGCTGTTCAGAGTGAGCTGGGCTTCGTCTTGCAGGGCTGCGATCGCGGCCGCGTTCCGAAAACTCCTCAGCTCGGAGCCACTGTGTGTAGGCACTGCAAGGCAGAGCGGGGACCAGGTCAGCCTGACTCCTGCATGGCTCACCACGGGGCTAATCCGTGGAAATACAACGTTCCCTTTGGTTCCCCCCCACGCTCTTCTCGCTCGCCTTTCAAAACATGCTGCTGACTGTCGGAATTCAATACCAGGAAACTTGTTGGATGATATAACCCCATGTCTGATCTGAAATATCTCTTTTTTCCCCCCTTTTTTTATCTTGCTTTAATGTAGCCAGCTTATATTTATCAGAGCAGAAAAGCAAGCGATTATTGCTACTTACCAGCTTTGAAAGTGACAATGCATTTGAGACAGGCAAATTCAGTAGCATCCAGCCGAAGTTGTCTAAATCTAGCCACGACCTCCTGTAAAGCCTGTATTTCTGAAATAATTTTATTCAGCTTCTGAGAATCTGTATTGTCACCGTTCATGCCTGAAACAGAGACAGATGAAATAAATACTCTTGCATTAAAGGCATTTGCTTTATTTTATATTGATTTCTGACAAAATCCTGTGTATCAATATCCGTTCTATTGTCACACTTGTCTATCTGGTTCCATGTAAACTGACTATATTGTATGAAAGTTAATATAAAATCTTCTCTTGGATGATAACAAACACAGTAATTTGCATTTAAATGACAATGCAAGCAGTCATGAATACAACAAAACAACATTATTTGCATTTAAATATAGATTTATAAATGACAGGTATGCTCTATTGTTCAGTAGGAATTTGTTATTCTTTACATGTTGTTCTTTTTTCAGTAATGTATTTTTATGGTAATTTCTGTAACAAAGTCATTAAATTGTGCAATTCTTACCAGATACAGCCAGTAGAGTGTTAGCATCAACTGGAATGGCCCATTGTGCTATTCCTAGAACAAACAGTTCTCTCCAAGCATCTTCCAAAAGCATCAGCTGTCATACAATAGATGTACAATATAACATAGTGTATAATTTATAGATTTATAAACAATTTAAATATGTAAATTTCTGTTATTTTAAAAACTGCTTTACATGCCTGTCATGGTATTTTCCCCACAGATTTTGCTAGCTTTTCTCTTAGCTTGTTGAGAAGGTGTCTGAAAACAAGTATCTGCATTGTAGGAAACCACTTCGCGTTGGCTCTGTGGCCACCAGGCCGTGTAGACCGAAAGGGAGGAGAAGGAGAAAGGAGGGTGAGAAGTCCTGTCCCAGAGCTCACACGCTCTGAGCATTGCCTATGGGTTTCAGCAGCTTTCCCAGCACCACGGGCTCCTTCTCCTCCCCCTGGGCACGTACGGCTGTCCCGGGACAATTTGGAAGTGTTCTCCTGTTTTCTTGAGGGAATACCCTCCTTTCATGTGGGGAATGCAGGATCCCCACACCTTGGGAAGGCAGGATTTGGGGATGCCYGGATGACATCCTGAAACGACATCACTCCAGCACCATTATAGATCATATATTTCTGTTTAACTCCATCCTCGTTAAGTCTACAGCTCTCTGGAGCATCTGGACACACGCACAGATCTGCAGTCTCATTTGTGTCCCTGCTTCTTGCTAAAAGTCTGAAAACAACTACCCTGAAATTCTAGGGATAAACGCTGTTTCCTTTCCAACGAGAACCGGGGTTAGGGAAGCATTTGCTCAAGGGGCAGTGGAAGAGGAATTCGGATATAGACAAACGCTTCTCCTCTCCCTGTGTGACAGCACGAACCACAGCAGCAGGGTCAGATAGTGCCCAAGCAGCCAAGCTGGCCGCGTGTTTGTTCTCTCCAACCTTGCGGCACCGTGTGGCTTTCTGCATGTTGTGGTTTTCTCTCCTTGGAGGCAATGCCATTGACTTCCTTGGAGAGGCACTGGTGCATTTGAAGAAGGAATGTGACTCGGGATAAGGCAGACTGGCAAAGCCCGAAAAGACGTTATTTAGTCTTGASGGAGTCTATGGATTGCTGGCTCAAACTAGCTCCTTGAAAGGGCTTTGGAGGGCTCTGAATTCAGCTCAAGTTCATTAGTTCCCCAAAGGTCATGCTGTGGTGCGTCTGTTTTGCTGCATCCCTCACCTCTCTCAATACAATGGGAGACATTTGGAGGGCAAAAAAATGTGGTGGATTTGGCAGGAGCTGTCTGGTGGCTCCACATGATGCAAACAGGTTGCCCAACAACCTGTTTTCAACAGGTTGAACCAACAGGTTCTGCTGCAYAGGTTTTGCAGCGGAATCAGCAAATCTCAAGTATTAATATTGCTGTGGCAGCTTATAAGCTTAGGAAAATAGGAAGGGGGATTTTAATTCTACAAAGAATCTGCAAAAGTAGGAACAAACTAAGAAAAAAAAAGTCATGCCAAATGAATTACAATTTCCTTGGACTCTGATGTCTGACACTTACAGATAATACAGAAAGTGTCCATTGAGGATCAATCCCTKACATATATGCTAACTCCTAATCCTGGAAGTTTTAAACCACCCACTAGAGGGGAGGAAGAGTCCATAGAGCTTATCATTATAGACTTAGACCCATCTTCACACCATGATTACCTTTCTGTACCACGCATTTTGCAGAACTTCTACACAGCTTGGCTAAAACTAAAAAATTGTCGTGGGGAAATAATTTGTCTCTGCGAATATATAGTTAGTGTTTGAAATATTTACCCTGGATTTTACCGCTCAGGTTTTTACAGTAAGTGTGTGTGTGTAGGGCAGGGGACAGAATCAACCTCAGCTCTGTTTTGAGAGGAACAGAACCTGCTTGCAGCGTGTGCAGCAACCCCTCCTCCAGGTAATCCTGCCTGCTGCAGAACAGGGGCTAGGTATGCGAGTCTCTCTGTGGCATGAGACATGATTTTCAGACTTTCATTGGCTTTTGTAAAACTTTTTTTGTCATTCATTCATGCAGATACAATGCTAATGAGAGGTGCTTTCTGCAAGATATCGGTTTCGGACTTTCTTYCCCACTAAGCGCTTGGAGTCGGAAGACTTTAGAAAGGAGACTCTTCCGATAGCTGGTTTGCTTCATGCCTATGCATAAGCCTGTAAAACCACCAATTAAAATAATTTGGGCTCAAGCCGTAGTCAACCCTTCCTCTTCAAAGAAGCAAGAAATCCCAGGCTTCCTGAAGGGCTGGATTCTGCTCCCTAACTGGCCCTGGGACCTTTTCTCAGGGACGTGCAGTGGGGCAGCCTGCACAGGGCTCTGTGTTTTAATTTGTACCCTCACCTCCAGGATGAAGCCCATACAGAGGCCTGGAACAACGCTGCTTTTGGCTTTTTTTTTTTTTTTTTCCAGAAGAGCACAAAACAAAAGCAAATTCCAGGGAAAGGTTTTAGCTGCTATTCAAGCAGATGTCAGGAATATAAAAAGAGAAATTCAGACATTTACAGCTGGGCCATTGTCAAATTAAATAATGCAATAGCACTATTATAAAAATCAACCGTCTGATTATTCATGAAATAAGGTGATTAAAATTAGAGTTATTTCCTCTCCAGCTCTTCTGAATGTGATAGGGGATTCATGTAGAAAGAGGCCCAGGTCAACACTTTAGAGCTGAGCAGCTCTGAATTTTGAGGAATCTGGCTTACGTTTCCAGCGAGTAAAGATGAGAGTAAAGAAAAGCCGGGACTTTGGTGTGTATTTCACTAATATTAGTCCCTGATATGAATATAAAACAGGTAGTAGGATATTTAAAGATCACAGGAATGCTCTAGTATGTGTGGTAGATAGACAGGCCTTGCTGCCGGGTCATGGGAGAGYTGCCCTTCTCCCAAATCCCGCGGCATCCTCTTCCTCCCACTAGCATGGCTCACTTGTTGGGAGGTGCATGTATAACATGCAAGGAAGCTTTAGCCTAAGGATCCTCCTATGAGTACCACTGATCTCCTCAGAAGCTCTTCTCTTCAGTTCAGATACATATTTGTATATGAACGAGGACCTGCATCCACATAATGTAACTAGTTCCTCTGATAACTGCTATGTAACACTGAAGGCACAACATTTCTAGTTGCTGTTTTGTGAAATTAGCTCAATCATATCAAAGTATTAGACACCTTTTATGATTGGAAATTTGTGTAGATTTCCCTCCTTCCATTTTATAATTATCTGATTACTTTTTTTTTTTTTTTTTTTAAATGAGTGCGTTATACAAAGTACACTAAGTCCTCATCAAGAATCAAGTCATTAAGGAACTGCTTCAGCTCATAGGGTTCACATACAGTTTACCTGAAGCAAAGGCAAATTGTCATAGATAAAAAAAAGACAAATTAGGGAAGATTCTAATTGATGGGAAAAGAAAAAAAAAAAAGGAGAGAGGGAGAGGGAGGAACTAGCCAAATTCTGCTTCCACTAGACTGGAGGATGTAACTTCATTGGAGA
>NW_020455005.1:183665-186803 GCF_003342845.1 Nothoprocta perdicaria
GGAGAGGAGAGGAGAGGAGAGGAGAGGAGAGGAGAGGAGAGGAAACTGCTATGTGTGTTTGTGTTGCAGGGAAGAGGTGGGAAGAGAAGCAGTTTGGCCCACTGAGCTTTGGGCAAATTTACTTCTCCTGGGCTGTGGCCTGCTGGCTTTTCCTTTACAATTTGTCCTCCTACAGTATTTGCTTTAGATGACCTTTTTCTTTCTGGTTTGCCTCATGAAATAATTGTTTAAAGAAAATACTGCCTGTTTTCCAGAGGTTAGATCCAAATTCTCTCCTGAACTTTGGAGTRGCTTGAGTCCATTACAGACTAAAAGGCTCAAGGCTGGAGGTTCAAGCTGGACATTTTTTTGTCACATTTGCCATTTTTGACCCCCTGGCAGCAGGCAAGGTGGCCGTGGCCCCGGCTGCAGCAGCCTTACCTGGTCTTGCAGCGACAGGGTGGAGAAGGCCGGGACACTCTTGGCCCACTTGATGCTCATGAAGAGCAGCCTGGCTGCCGACTCGCAGACCGACTCCGTGGCCACTTCGTAGAGATACATGGGGGTGCCATTGACTTCGTGTGGATACTAGTGCCAAAAAAAATACGGAAGAAAAAGGGAAAGAAAGCGACTTCATACACCGTGAGCTGGACAGCCCTCATGCGGTGCTGTTCAGTGACTCATCCTCACAGCCTGGCACATCCTCTAGCACACACTGGGTGCTCTCATCCTCCAGCACACGCCGGGTGCTCTCTTGTTCTGCAGCCACATGAAGAAATGGGTTACCAAGATGTGGTGTCACCCCTCCCTTACCCTGTAGCTTAGGGACGTGCCTCTGGTAAGGTGAAKTAACAAGAAAACAGATTTGATTAAGAATTTGGATTTCGTGACGTGTTCTGATGGATTCTGCCAAGTTATCATGCAGAACCGAGAACACAGAACTGTTTAAGTGGCCTCTCGTACAATTTTCTATATGCTGTGAAGATGCAAAACRTTATTTCCAATGTGTTAATGGCAGACCTTAAGGTAGAGCTAACTCCCGAGCAGCTGGAGCYGTGATAGGACTTCCACAGCAGTGTCACAGGCAAGAAGCAGAGAGGGGCATTTCAGCCATGCCTGTGTGCTCGAGACATGGGCCTTTTGTTGGGAGTGACTGAAGTCACGAAACGTGGTTTATAATGAATACGTGGATAGGCTCCAAGCAGGAAGAGCCATTTGGAGCGTTGGGATGTAGGAGAGTCTCCTGCGAAGGGGGGTGCCGGCTGGCCCAGGGGGTCCGATCTGCCCCCTTGCGCCCTGCGTCTCCGGAGCGTCCAGGGATCCAGCAGGAGGGACGGGACGGAAGGGGCTCCCGGCGCTCACCTTGGGGGTGGGCTGCGCCAGCCCCACCAGGGCCTGCCTGTCGGGGGTGCCGGCGACGGCGGCAAGCTCCAGGCCGTGGGGCTCCAGCTGCGTGACGGCCGTGAAGAAGGCGGGCGCGGGCAGGGCGCCCGCGGGGAAGTGGCCCGCGCCGCCGCTCTCCTCCTTGTGCCCGCGGAAGTAGAGGGCYACCTGCTTGCGGATGGTCGACGTGCGCGGGCCCCGCTCGTGCTGCACCGCTGTGGGGCACCAAGGCGGGGAAGGGGGGTGAGCGCTGCGGCCCGCGCCCTCCTGCCCCCCTGCGTGGGCCGGGGGTTGGGGGGGGGCAGCGGGGAGGGGGCAAATACCGTCTTTGTTCATGTTGACCTCGAGGCACTTCTTCAGCCGGCAGGCCCGGCACTGGTTCCTGTGCGTCTTGTCCACCGGGCAGCCCCCCTGCAGCAGCAGCGCAGCGGGCGGGGGTCGGCGAGGGGGGCGCCGTGTGTCCCCCCCCAAACCGCCCYCACGCCGTCCCCTTCAGCACCCGAGACAGCGACCGCGGTGGGTGCCCCCCCGCCCCGACCCCGCCGCCCCGACCCCACGGAGAGGGGCGCCCCCCAACCCATCCCCGCGGAGGGAGAGGAGCGAGGGGAGGCCGAGCCTCCGCTCCGTGGAAAAGGGGTCGTGGGGTGGCCCGCGTAGAGGGGGAAAGGTCCCGCGTGGGGACCAGGACACCCAGGAGCAGAGGGAGCGAAGCCCCAGGTCGGGCTGTCGCCGCCGCCGGGATTTTGGTTCGCGGTGGAGTATGACAGAAAATAAGGGAGAAAATACCTATGTGTGTATGTGTATATATATATATATATATATACACATATGCGTATAAACATGTATAAAATAAGGAAGAGCAGGCGGTGGGAGCGCTGCACGGAGGCTCCTACCTGGTTCCCCGATTTGCAGACATAGGTCCTGTTCCTCCTGATGCTCCGCTTGAAAAACCCGGAGCAGCCATCGCAGGCGTAAACCCCGTAGTGCTTCCCGGAGCTGCGGTCCCCGCACACTTTGCACGGGATGTCCAAAATGCGACCTGCAAGCASAGGAGCGAGAGAGCGGGCGCTCAGCGGCCTGACCTGCGCGGGGATTAGCCCCGGCGCAAGCAAATAACGAAGTGATTTTACAGCCAACTTTCCTCTCCTTGAGCAAGTGTCAGCTCTCCACAATGAGCATTACTCATGCACCGCTACGCGTGTTTGGACCTGCTAGAGTGGCCCGGAGCCGGTCGCGAAGGGCAGATTAGCGCCCAGGCGCTGCAGCCCCCGCTGCGAGAAGTGGGGATGGGAATGGGGGTCGGGGGGGGGACTGTTTTCTCGCTCTCTGGCGCTTTCCGTGGGCAGGAGGGCGGCCGGGGGAGCAGAGCGCACGTGAGAAAGCGCGACACAACCAGACGAGCCTGCGGGGACCCGCAACTTAAGGAACGCGCTCTGCCCCGTAGCACCGCTGCGAAACGGCGCTGGTTTCCTGCGCAAACGGGATGGGCCGTTTTGTTCCCCCCCAAAAGCCTCACAGCAAAACTGGCCCCGCGCGCCGACACGGCCGCGGGCCCGAACCCGCTCCGCCCGCGGGTGTCTCCGCACACACTGCCCCTAGAACCGCAAACGCCCGGGTACTGCGAGAACTTGAGCCTCCCGCCTCCAGAAACCCGCCAAAAGCCACCCGGCTTCTGGCTTTCTCTTTTCTTTTCTTTTCTTTTCTTTTCTTTTCTTTTCTTTTCTTTTCTTTTCTTTTCTTTTCTTTTCTTTTCTTTTCTTTTCTTTTCTTTTCTTT
>NW_020455005.1:187198-204759 GCF_003342845.1 Nothoprocta perdicaria
TCTCTTCTCTTCTCTTCTCTTCTCTTCTCTTCTCTTCTCTTCTCTTCTCTTCTCTTCTCTTCTCTTCTCTTCTCTTCTCTTCTCTTCTCTTCTCTCCCTCTTTGCCCCGTTCCCGCGGGCCCCGCGGGCTCCCAGCTCTATCTTTGTGCTCGCGCCGCGGCGGGGTGAGCCCTGGCCGCCGGTGGGGGGTGAGAGCTGGAAGAGCAGACCCGGGGGGAGCCGGAGGGGCAGGAGGGAGGAGGGGGGCGCGGAGGCTCCTCTTGCTCCCTAGAGAATTTCGAGGCCGAGATGCTTCCAGACGGGCCTGCGCGGGGGCTCTAAAACAATGTCCCCGGCGCACAATGGGGACATTAGATAAAGTGTTAACTTAATGATTTCGCCCATTGAGCCTCGTTTGACTGCCTCCAGTGAGCACAAGCTGCCAGCTTCTCCCCCAAATGAGAGCCGACAGCTGCTATACACGGCGCGCCGAGCGGCCCGGAGGATTAGGTTAGGGCCCGCCGGAGGGGGGGCGGCGGCCGGGGGGGCCCGCTGGGGGCCACAGCGCTTTTACGCAATTAATAGCGAGGGCGGCCCGAGGAAGCCCCCTCGGCGGGCTCCGGAGCCGCAGGTAGGGGCCCGTGGCGAGCACCGCGGCCGGGCCCCGGCGGGCGCGTAATTACCAGCCCTCCTTGCCACCTGCCCATTGGGGCACCAGTGACCCGTCAAAAAGTGTAGCATGGGAATTCGGATGTGGCACAAAGGCGGCGCGCAGAGCGCCCGCCTCCCCTCCGCCGCGCGCAGCGTGCGCGGGGCCGGCGTCCCGCGCGCACGGACACACACGCGCGGACACGCGGGGCCGGGGGGGGGGACGGGCACCGTCCCTTGCACCCTGCGGCACCAACAGCCCCCCCCCAGGCTCGGCCCCTGCCCGCATGGCGAGTTGCGAGCCTGGGGGTTGCTTAAAACGTCCTGTATGTAGCATACTGCATGTATATGTACACATAATGCATAGGAATATTATTTATAGGTGTATGTATATACATATATATAACTATAGTCTCTACATACAGGCGTACTATGTAAGTTTAGCAGCGCCCTGCCAGTCGCGTTGGAGGCCGTCGGGGCGGCGCAGAGCCGCGGGACCCCCCCGCTCCGCTCCGCRCCCGCGCCGCGCAGCTCGGCACGAGAAAGTGCCCGGGAAGGGCAAAACAACAGGAGGGGAAAAAAATAATAATTAAAAAATATAATAATAAAACGAGGCGGGGGGCGGTGAGAGAAAAAAAAAACATGTAAACTTGACAAGAGGTCGTGAGATAACTGATTAACTCTTTTTAAAAGCGCTCCTGTTCCCCGAGGTACCGCTTGGTCTCAGAAGTTTAGCTCTAAGAAAAAGGGATTTCTGTTCAGCTGGGAAACCGTTTTGAACATCCCGCGACAGGGGGTCCTCGGGGGCCTTTTTTGTGTGTCATAATTGCTTAAAGGATATATGGCAGCCCCGATTACTGTAATTACCATCAGGGGCTGTTGAAAGAAGTTAGTCTGGGCTCGAGGGATGGCGGGACGGGGTCCTGTTACCACCCAGGCAGACATCGCAGCTCACGTCGCTACTCGCTCACCGGCGGGCAARAAAAGCCGGGCCCGACCTCCCCGCCTTGCAAAACGTCCCCGGCCGGGCCCCGGCGGCTGTTTTAGGGAGAGGGGCTCCCAGGGAGAGGGGCTCCCCGCTCCGCTCCCACGCGCACCCCCGTATCGGCCCCCGCGGCCGCCCGGGCCCGATCCCGATCCCCGGCTCTGCCCGGGCAGCCCCTTCCCCTCGGSCGGGCGCTGAGCCCCGCGGCCCCGCTGCTGCTTCGGGGCCCCTGGGCGCCCCAAACCGCGCGGCCCCGCGGACAAAGGCGGCTCCGGGGCCGGGGCCGGGGCGCGCGAGCCCCGCACCTCCCTGCGCGCCGCTCCGCAGCGCCCCGAGGCCGCCCGGGACACCCGCGCCCGGCCCGTCACTTGTCACGCATTAAATTGGATTGGGAATTTTCTTCCCCTTTTTGTTACTGACTCCATCCATATTTCCCACTCCGAGAGCCCCGTCGGGATTATACGGCTTGAGCCGCTCTTGCGGGAGCGGCGAGTCATGCTTTAAATTCCCCAGTTATGAGGTACGCGGATTTAGGATTAACGAAAATGTGACTTTTAAGTTGTTTCTGCTCCCCGCTAAAGCAGGATTATTTGCTGCAAGCGGGAGCGGGGCGCAAAGCAGCGCGCTCCGACCCCGCCGCCGCGGAGCGCCCCGCGCGGCGCCCGCGAGGGCGCCACGGGAGCCCCAAACTCCCCAAAATAATAATAATAGCAATAACAATAAATACCTATCTATGCTATATGCAACGTTTGCGTCGCAGGGGGTTGCAGCGAGGCCGGGGAGAGGCTTCGCAGCGCCCTTTAACCCCCCGAGCTGCCCAAGCGGCTGCAGAGCCGGGCCCGGGCCAGCGCAGCGCCCCGTTTCTGCCCCGATTTTTGGGGGGGGGGGTGGCGTGGGGGCAAAACGGGGTGCAGGCAGCCCGAAAGCAGCGTTTTTGCACCACCCTGACCCGGATAGAGAGCCCGCAGCCTCTATATTCGTTGCCACTGCGGCTGGGGGACACCCTGCTTTCTTCCTCATCTTCTTCCTCCTCTTGGAGGGAGGGGGGGTGCAGCCCCAAACCACGGCCCCCCCACACCCGCTGCCCACTCCCCGCCCTGCACCTGCCGCCCCCCGCGCGGCTGCGGCGCGGGGCGGCTGCCGCCGCTGTTACCCACTTGTTGATCCCGCCGGTTTGCTCATGCTCGACGCCCCCGGGGGCCGCGGCGAGAGGCGGCGCCCCCCGCCCGGGGCCGGGGGCTCCCTCGGGCGCTCCTCACTGCTCGCTCCGCCGCGGGGGCCGCCGCATCCTCGCCCCGCGCTCGCCGCCCGCGTCCTCCCGAGGCGCGGGGACGCGGCACGGAGAAGAAAAAAATATATATATATTAAAAAAAAAAAGAAGAAGAAACGAAATGGCCAAAGTTGTGGAGCCCCCCGCCTCCCGCGGACGCTCTCGGCGGGTGCAGGGGGTGCGCGGGGCTGGTGTCGCCCCCGCGGTCCCGGCAGGCGAGCAGGAGGCACCGCCGCGAGGACAACAATGAGGCGGCGGCGAAGGTAGGACGGGGAGCGGGGCCCGCGGTGGGAGCGGGGCCCGGAGAAAATAATGGAAAAGGGAAAAAAAAAAAAAAAAAAAAAGGCGTCAGAGGAGGCTGTCTCTGCCCCTCCGCAGGCGAAGGGTGCGCGGAGGGAAAGGTTCCCAGAAGTTCATTACGCGGGGCTGACTTGGCGCTCGGCGCTGCGGGCCCTATAATATCGGCGGGCGGCGGTGACAGGCGGCGGCGGGGAGGGGAACCGGCCGCCCCCTGCCCACGGCGCGTCCCCTGCCTTTCCCCCCGGCTCCGGGCGCCTCGTGACGTCAGGGTGGGAAAGGGGGGGGGGGGAAATGCTAATGATATTAATGAACCTCCGAGCGGCTCCCGTGGCCAGCGAAGGCGCCTGCGGAGCGCGTTCCGCTCGCCCCGCGCTGCCGAAAAAAAAATAGTCTGTAAAAAATAAAGAGGAGAAAAAAAGAGAACAAGGAAAAAATTTAAAAAAAAAAAAAAAAAAAAAGAAGAGAGGAGGAAAGAGTGAAAAGAAGGGGGAAAAAGCTGGAAGAGATCCCGTTTCGCAGGCGTTTCTGCTCGGGGTGTGGGGTGCGTTCCGGCCTCGCACGGCGCTTTGGGGCTGCGGATGCAGCGGGCTCCRCGGCCAGGGCTGCGCCCTGCTCCGGCCTGGCCCCTCCGTGCGCACCTCGGGGCGGTGGAGCCGCCGCTGCTGCCGCACGACGAGGGGGAAGGCCAAGCCCGGCGAGGCTTGGGAGAAAGGCCAAGGCCAGCGAGGCTTGGGCGCTACGTGGGATAGCGGGAGGAAGGGGGACCCCAGGCGYGGGCAGGGGAAAGGGGGCCCGGTGCCTGCCCTGCCCTGTCTTCCTTTTTCCACCCGGGTCCAGGTTGTCCCCTCAGTGGCCATCTCCCTGGGCCCAGTGACTTTGGGCAGATCTCGGTGACTTTGCGCTTGTTGCTCCCCATGAGGCCCTGGTGCAGGACAAGCTGCTCCTACATAACCTTAGGGTCCAGATGCCCTGGGAAGTTGTTCAAAGGGACCCCACAAAGCAAGGAACAGGTGGATGCAGAAAAGCAGACGTTCACTCCTGAACGGCCTCAGGGAAAGGTTCTCTTCCTTGGATAAAGTCTAAATCTCCAGGTGAGCAGGGGGTCATACTGCCTTAGTAGAACCTAGAAGCCAAAACAGAGTTAAGTCAGTTAAATGACAACGGAGCCCAGACCCGAGTACCATTTTCCTGTTGTTTTTGTGATAGTCAGAGGTAGCTCAGATCTGAAGCCGAAGGCAAGATGGGTCTTCCAAGAGCATGGGGATAAGTGCTTATTTACTCTGTGTTTTCACTGCAGCTTCTGTCAAAGCCGCTTTTCTGGACAGGAAAAGAAGTCCAGCTGAAATAAGGCAGGGTAAAAGGGTTTCCAGTAATGAGCTTTGTTTGTGTGCCATTCAAAACTCTATTATATATACATATATATATATAAAATCCATTATAGTTTACTTTTATTAGACTGTTCTACACATATACAAGATGCCAATACACAAATGACATTTACTGTATTTACTTCTAATGTCTGGGAAGTACAACGTGTTATCAGTTCTACTGCAGAAACTGGCATCTATCTATCTCTTTTTCGTTATGCTTCCTTCAGGGTGCAAGACGGGTCACAACTAAATACCCACATTGCTCAGTGCTGTGCCCCAGCCTCAGACCTGTTACTTGTGCTTTCTTCAGATGGTGCCTTAGCAGTAAGAAAAATTAAAAGCGCTGCCTATCTTTAAGAACATCATTTCTTCCGACTACCTTGCTCATGTTCATGAGGGAACAGCAATGAATCAAAAATATAAAAGGAAAGCAAACAAAGAAAAGAAGAAAAAAAAATGAAGGCAATCAAGCCAAGGAAAACGTAACCTGTCAGAGGTAAATGTATGTAGCAGAGGGGTACACAAATGAGCTATTAGCAATTCTGAATTGGAAACAGGTGGGTAAGATCAAGCAAATTTAGCACATCTTTTTTCCTTTAAATTTGAAGAAGAGCTAATTCCCTCTAGCAGAAACTACTATTTCTTTGGAGTATCTTTGGAGACAATGTCTCCATTTCTCTCTCCATCAGCAGAAGGGCTCGGAAAGACTCCATCCTGCACAAGGCCCGAGTGAGCATGGTGCCTCAAGCACAGACTGCCTGTGCACAGTGTCCATGCACATCCAGGCGCAGGAAGGTCGTCTGGGTTTGCAAATATTCTGTCAAGTTTAAGGATCCTTCTTTTTTTTTTTTTTTCTTTTTCTTTTTTATTGTTTTTTTTTTTCCTGTGTTTTTAGTGGTGCCACATCCCGCAATTTTGCTCTCTACCTGGTGGTGCAYACACAAGCAAGGGCACCATGAAAGCGAAGTCACAAACATCTGCCTGTGGTGGGCTGATGGAAATATCTTCGTTTCCCCACTCAGCTCTCCTCCACCCATAAAACTCCTCAGAGTGGGAAACCCCTGCAGCAAATCTTGCGCTCCTGCTGCCTCCTAACACATAAGTGTGCAAAGCTTTGCTGGCATGGCAGCTGCTGCAAGGAGCCAGAAAGACTTGTAGAAGTGCCTGGCCCATGATCACGAGTTCCCGCTCTGGATCGCCACGCTGGAGGCCTTGTGGGCRATGTGCTCATGGCGCCTTGCAGTTATGGCAGCTGCTGAGGGAGGCCTGGGGGTTGCGTAGCAACTGGAGACCGTTGGTGGCCATCTTGGTTCTGCCTCATGGCTGCCCTAGGGAAGGAAAGGCCTGGAGAGAAGATCTAGAACTGTCCAGCCCCATTCTGTAGCAAAGAGCCTATGTTATGTCCTTCATCACACACATCTCTCGTTTTGCAGCCACAGCCTTTCCTTTAAACCTTCTGGAAGTGCAGCACACTGCATGACTGCCACAGGCTTTTTAGGGTTTCTCTCCTGTGTGTGGGCTCGAGTCATAGCCTCTTTCTTTTGGAGGAAATGTGCCTGTAATTGGCAACCGGTGCTGGGCGATGACAGGTGTCCTTGCCACCACGTGCCCGGCACAGCAAGAGAATAAATCCATGCAACCTTCCCCAGGCCCAGCTCCTTGGTAGTATCGTCTTGAGGTGAACCAGGGGCCGCCGTGTCACCTCATGTTGCCTTGGCTGGCACTTGAGCAGCTGGAAACACCAGGAAGCTTTTCTTGGTTATTAGCATGAGCTGAAACACTGCATATGGTCTGCATTACGCGAAGAACTGGCCACACAGCTGTTGCCTTGAGTCTCACTGACTTGACATAACGTTTTTAGGTATTTACCCTACCTAAACCAAGTGTCTAAGCAGCAGATGCTTCTAGAGTTGTCCCTTTCTTGCTCTTGATGGAAGGGGCATTTCAAGATGATTACTTTGGTCTCAGACAACTGACCTTTGCTCACTAATAGCAGGTAGAATAAAGGATGTCATCACTGAATCTATATGGAATGGCTGACCCAAAGCATTCTGTAACAATAATACTAATAATAATGATGCTTTTATTTTTTTTTTCCAAAGGAAAAATGTGGAAACCTGAGGAAATAAAGGTGGCCCTGTGAAAAGGCTGTCTTGCAAGCCTGCCCTCTCTCCTGACACAAGAGGGATTTCCTCTTGTTTGCATGTCCTCTGTAAAGTGAAACCCCGTTCTTGCTGTAGCCAGGAATGACATTCCCTGGATWGGTGGCACCTTCCAGTCAATCACTGTTTGAAATAGGCTCATTGAGAAATCCAGAGGAATATACAGCAATTACCTTGGGTTGCTTTTTTTCACTCCATTCATTCTTAGCACATCCCTGACCTTGAGTAAGTAACCTATCAGTAAGTTACACAGACATGCATTCCTTATAGACACCAGTGAAAAATGGCTGAGCTTCACCCTTACATGTCTGTTTGCTTGGTTAAATTAGTCAATGGCTGTATTAAACTAGGGCCATATCTACAAGTATATWTCTGTATGTGCATCTCTGATGTATCCACAAATATATTTCTATATGTCCATCTAAAGAGTGTATGTTAACAAAGCTACCTCGTGGAGAATAATGAGAAAAAAATTACCTAGGAAAGTTGCTTAGCAAAGAGAATCTATGTAAGTCATTGCACTTTTTCTCAATACTTTCATTCAAGAGTGGAACAAGCCTGAGTTCACTTGCGGCAATGAAATGCCCCATTAATCACATATGCCTTTGAAAGGGAAATGTCAAGCTTGGCTTATACGCCTACATTGGTACCTGATCCCATCTAGACAATGTGAGACAAGTACTTAGCAAAGCAATTCTAGTTAGTAACTTAACTTATTTGTTGGTTTGCTAGTTAGATATAAATCAAAGTGTCGTAATAAGCCAATGATTTAACAACAGCTGCAACCTAATGCAGAGAGGAAAAGCCTCATTTTGGTTTTACTGATAGAAACACAGAAGTCAGTATCAATACTGATGTGGGTAGAGGCACAGCTGTGCAGAACTAATGAAAGGTCAGAAAATAAAGGCAAAAATCATCTCAGTAAAAGAAAACTTGCAATAAGGTCAGATCTGTACTTTAATAATTTAAAATTGCCAAGGAAAGGATGTTATCTGCAAGGAATAAATACCTCTTGGAGCTATGCTGTGAGATTTAAAAATCATTATACCTACCTGATAACGTAATAGGTCTGGTTAAGTGCTAAATACTTGTGTGTGTGTAGGAAAGGAGCACCTCCACTATGACCCTGATTGATATCATTTATATCATATGATATGGTAGATTTTTGCTGTAATTTTTGCCAAATTTTGCTGTAGTTCCCTATTAACRGTGACCTTCAAAGCCATCACACAATATACTGTGTAACGGCAGCAAAGGATGGTCTTAGGAAGGGTCTCATTTCTAGCTTGTAGTTTAATAGCTCAGCTCCATTGACTTCAGTTTAGCTATATCTCTTGATCTTGGCTGGAGACCAGGTCTGTGGTATCTATTTAAGGAAACATATTTAGAACTGACAAAAATAAATATTTCCAGATGCAGCATTGAGTCAGCACATGGCATTCACTGCCACTTGAGAGTATTGAGTCAGTTTGTGCAGATAGATTTTTAAGAAGAGATGGATAATTGTATGRCTATCGGTGACATTTATAGACAGCCTTGCTTTATCTCTTGCTCCGTAAGATATAGGTCACAGAATATATTTGCAGGTAGAGCAACCACCTGCAAGTCCAAGCACGGAAGAACATAATATATATTACAGTGCAACTGGCTAGATGTTATGAGGTTGGCTGGGGTTTGCTGTCTTTTGAAACTTCAGTCATTGAAGAGGATAGGATAGCGAACTTGAAGAACCACTGGTTTGACTCTATGTAATGAAATCTAGCACTCCAAAAAAGAAAGCAGATCCTCTATAAAATCATTTAACTCCTGCAGCTATCACTTATTTTGGCTGAATGGAAAATGAAAACTTCCCCACTGTGGGACAGACTCTGGTCCTCCATCATAAATATCAGGATCTTCCATCATAACTAAAAAAAAAAAAAAAAAAAAGCTAGTAGCTTCATAGGCTGCAACATGACTGCTGAGGTGCACAAGATCTGTAGAATCCATCAACATCATTCAAAGTTTCAGGCAGGCCTATCTGAACTGGAGACTCCCATCAGGCATCAGCTAGAGTTTCACCATTTAAATACAGTGCACATCCTTGAATTTGACATTTATTTTGGTGGTTCAAAAACCCTGGTTCCAGGGGGATTTTGTGCAACATGCAGGGTAATTGCATGCTATTGACTCGGGTTTCCAAGCGCTATGTGCTTGAAAGAGACCTCAGATATTCTCAGTCACATCCCCACATTATTTTGACAGATGCAATTTACTGCAGTTCTCCCAAGGATATAGTACCACCATAAACATTAGGGAATTCCAGGTGATTGGGTATGTAAGAGGATATCCCCTTGGTGAGACGCAATCCATATGTGCCTCTTTTTTGCTTGAGGAATGACGCTTACAAAGCAATGAAGATCAGTGGAGTCTGTGGGGAAAGTCACAGGACAGAGCTTTATTTCTTTGTAGCACAAAGTATTGAGGCATTTAAGTCTGAAGATTGACAGGGATGGAAATTCAGCATGGAATGGCACTTGTGGAGTAGTACCAATAGGAATATTTACCTTGTATTTATTTATTTATACATTTTAAAAAATAATCTGTTCTGTGGCAATGCTGATATAAGGAAAGCTGTGTGGCTCTGATCCAGCACCAAGTAGTAAAAGTCCAAAGGGCAGATGATTACTCAACACTGCTTTTAATTCCAGTTGCAAGTGCAGAGACTATACTATATATTAAATCAGGATAAATAGGAACCCCCAACAGTGATCTAGATAGTTTGGCTGCAAATATCCATGGGAAATTGCTTAGAAATCCACTGACTGGTTAATTAACCAATTCTATGTTATCATGAGCAATTGTGTAAATATTTTTGACATTTGCTGTATATTGTCATTGCAACCAGTGTTGGCTGATACTGCTCAATACTGCTATGGCTTTTGCTGGTATGAGGTTGGAAAGATTCATTGCCTGACAGATAAGCCAAGGAACTGGCTTGTGTTTTTGTTGTTGTTTTGTTTTGCTTTCACTTTTCTGTGTGCACATAGTAAACACACTGTGGTTTTGTGGTTGAGTATTTTCTGTCATACCCAACAGCTGGATTTTTATTCTGTGGGAATATGTGAGCAAAGTCACTGTGTGAGGATGATGTAGAACTTTGTTCATGGGAACCCTTTTGGTTTGATGGATGCCCAGGGCCAGGCATACTGGTGGAATAAGGAGGTATCTAAGCTTCCTAGCCTGTACCATGCTTGCTGGCACTAGTACTTTTCCCATGCCAGGGAAGAATAGTTTTAATCTGCCTTTTGCATAAAGTGAGTTTAATGGGTGAGGAGTCTTAGGAGAGAAGCCACTTGGGCATCTTTCTTGGACTTTAAACATATTTGCGATTGTGTCCCTTGCCTTTTCACTCATCTCAGTCCCTTGTGCCGTTGTGAGTGTGTCCATCCGTACCCACCTGGCCTTGTGCTCTCCTAAAACTCCTCTGCAGATGGGAAGGTCTTAGGTCTCCCATCAGCCTGCAGCAGCTGAGGACGCAGATACTGCTCCCCAACTGTGTGTGGAAGTGTTGGTCCCTTTGCTCAAGGTCATGCGACATCAGCAGTGTCTTCAGCGCGAAGCCCCATGCTTCGGTTTAGTTCAGCATGTTCCAGTTTTGCTCTAAACCAATTCACTGTAGCCCTAACCTAATTGCGAGTGACCCCTGCTTCTGGCTGGTTTGTAATTAGGTTACGGACACTTGTATCCTTTTACCCGCTCAAAGAGCAGGTGTGGGCAGGCTTGGAAGAGCGCGGCGAGTATGATGACATTTTAGATGTTGGTTTGAACTTGGTCTTCATTTTTCTTGTGTCTTTGAGGAAATGCCGTAGGAAGGCCATCAGATAAACATCAGTGGGCAGGGCAGTACTCGAACAATGAAGTCCTTTGAGCARAGTAGATCAAATCCATTTAAGATACAGCGAGACAAAGTGATCTGACAGAAGAGCTGGACCGGCTGTCACCCAGCAATGGAGTTTCCAGAGTTCGCTGCAGAGTTTTAGGGCTGTATAGATGCCTTGCATCCATTTCTCATGCCCCCAACTTTAGTCAGATATCTACAACAGGCCTACCTCGACACACATTTTTTTTTTTTTTTCCTTTCCAGCTTTGTTTGGGAACGTAAAATGCCTCAAAACGCAGTGGATAAGCCCCACAATTACTTGACAGAACTGCTTGTTCTCCTGTGAACTTGACTTCTTCGCTAAGCAAGGGCCTCTTGCCTCGCAGAGGGCAGAGCTAGCTTTGTGTGCTCTCGGGGCGAGGGAGCTTCTTGTGTGCGAAAGGCAGCCTCCGAGCTGGGCTGGGTAAACAGCCCTTTATGGGTAAGTGCAGGGCTCGGGTTTATAGCACCGTGGAGCTCACACAGATCTGCTCACCACCTTCTTGCCACATGCAAGGACAGAGGTGGTGTTGCAGGGGAGGCTAGCCGTCTTTTTCCATTCCCCCCCACCAAAAAACTTGTTCTAAAGAGGGCTTAGCAAAGCCTTGTCCTTATGCAKGGCTCTCCGTTTTCTGTTGCATGCTGCCTGTCTGTGTGGCAGACAGTTGTTGTCCCCTGGTGAAAGAGCAGGGATGTGTCYGTGCCGCTGGGAGATGCAGGGTGCGGATGGGCTTGGATCACGCAGGGTGTCACTCTGGGCAGAGATTTCCCTGCACTTTCTCCTTTCCTCTGTTGGGAGTGTGTGGGGAGGTGTGGGGCAAGAGAGGTCTGGGCAGAGCTAGGCCATGGGAGGGTGGGAGAAGCAGCAGTTTGCATGAAGAACTGCAGTTTATGACAGAACAAATTAGACTTTCAGCTCGTGTGAAGGTGTAAATTGGAGTCAGTCCTTCAAACCCACAAGGGAATCGGTCCCTAGGGAGCAATGTCAGGAAACAAGCGTTAGCAGCTTGTTTCGTCTTTTTGTGCCGGGCATGTGGGCACAAGGCGATGGGTGAGTGGTACCCCGGTCAGCAGAAGACTGCTTGTGTTGGTGTGAATGTGGATTTTGGTGGCAGGCTGTGGAGAACGGGGCGTGCTGCTCGCAGTGACGCTGTGCCACTGGAGTGCTCGAGGCTGGGAACCCTTCCCCGGGCGAGCACGGCGCCGTGAGGCAGGCATGACAATGCCGTGTAAAAGCAACGCCCTGAAAGGCTTTAAGAAGTCAGAGCAGCTATACAAGAGCCTGGGAGCTTGTTAGCTCCCTTGCTACATCTGCCTTGAGATGAACAAGAGCCCCCATCAATGCCACGTCGCCCTTCTGCACCTCAGGCYCGGCGCCCACCCCACCTGCTCGGGACAGACCCCCAGACAGACACACGGACAAGGATGCACTTGCTCTTCCCCCCACACTTCTTTTTTTTTTTTCTCCCCTTTTTCCTCCATGGCTTTTTGCTTTTAAAGGTTGCTGCTGACAAATCTATCTATTTGGGGCAAATTGTCAGTGAGAAACTTCCGCTCGAACTCTTTGGGACAAAACTGCCTCTTTGAAAGGGTAAATCCCGTTGCATGAAGGTCTGAACAATGGCCAAATGTGTTGCTGCTACTGCTGCCGCTGCTGCTGGGGCCGGGGCTGTGACAAAGAGCGGATTAATTGGTGCCGCGGCTGACTGGTTCGAGATGGCTCCACTCAGCCCGCGCCGCGGGGAGCCCCATTGACTGGGCCCCGAGTCCCACTTTTCACAAACTCCAAACAAAAGTCAATTTCTTTTTTATAAGGCGAGGGAAGAAAAAAAAAAATCAGTTCATGTTTGAGCTCGGGAAGTTGACTTGTTGGATTAGAGGGCATCATGCTCTCTCTGCCTGTCTCTCCCATGCTTTAAAGTTGCTTCTCCCGCTAGGAGAGGAGTGAGGGGGGAAAATGGAAGGCGACGTGAGCTGTGCTCGCCAGCGGGTATATGGGAGCGGGCTCCGGGGATCGCATTCAGCCCACGGCCTGGGCTCCGGCATGTGCTGAGCAGCCGGCTTGAGCTCTTACTTAGTGGAGATAAACTTCTGCAGCAGCCCGAGGCCGCTCTCAGAGGGACACGCAGCCCGTTGGCTGCTCGGGAGCTTGCCATCAGGGAACAAGGTTGAGTCGGTGGGATCGGAGCTCCAGCACCCCCATGCAGGACGTGGGGACCATCAGTGCCTTCTGCCCCTGCTCTGGGGGTGGTGGTTTTCTCTTGGGAGAATGGGCAACGCAGCTGGGTGTCTTCTGTCCTCCTTGGGTAGCCTTTGACTTCCCCTGGCTCAAGGCAGGGCCCACCAAGGAGTGCCGGGTGAGCTCCCGAGTGGCGCATCCCATGCTCTCCAAACAGAAACGTAATATATATTGGAGCAATCAGGCACAGTGAAGAAAAAGAAAAACAGGAAAAAAAAAAAAAAAAGAGAAAAAGAAGAGAGAAAAAAAAGGGATTACTCCTGTGCATACAGATGTTAATAGCCATGTTAATAGCTGGCACAGTTTCTGTAGCTGAGGCTATCCTGGAACTTTGGGGGAGTTAATCCCTACAATTGTTTTCATAATCTTGTGGTATTTGTGATATCACTTAATCAATATTTAGCTCTTCTTTTGGAAAAAAGAAATAAAAACCAGTGATCCCTAAATGAAAGAAAGAGTCTATTATCAGATGTAACTGCTGACCTCTCCTCCTGGCAGTAGTATAGTATTAGCTCTCATAGTTACCTGCAATTTATTTTCAAATGTTTTGTCCTCACAGGGGGATACCCCATGATGAATTGTTTTTTTTTTTTTTCTGCAGCGTGGATCTTTTGATCTGACTTTCACTAATTGCTTTGACACACTGAGGAGGGAGTAGTGCATCTAGGAGTTGACTCCCCATATTTTTTTAACCTCATTTTTTGGAAGTCTTTTAACTTTAACAGGAAGCAGAGAGGGTTTTATCATTCCCAGCTTTGCAGTAGACTAGATGGTAGGCAACAGAGTATGAAACTGGGCTAGGGGACAGAGTGTAGCCATTCCAATTTCCCACTTTGATTTGAAGCTCATGGTAATTCTCATGTGTTACATCTCTCCGTACTCTGGAGAGCCAACAAAAAGCCAACCTAAAGCAATTACAGATTTTATTTCACCCAGTTTTYAAGTAGAACTAGCTTTGTAGAAGTGGGTCCGGTGAGAGTCAGCAGTAGGAACATCTGTTCATATTATCCATGTAGCTCTGCAAGCCTAGCCCAACTTAAAAAGAGCCTCTAGCTTCTTTGCTGAGCCATCGGATTTAAGGACCCCCCTCAGAACCTTTGGCTGTGACCTTCTCTGTGCAGCACTGTTTACTTTTAACCTGCACCATCTATGGCTTTTAGCTAACCTTACACTGGGAAACTTCTGCTATTTTGCTTTTTATGCCTATGCTGCATGCCTGTATATAGTTGAGAATTAATCCGTCTCTCTTTTTATCTGTAAACTGAAAGCTCCATAAAAACAATAAATCTGTAGCAGAATGAAATTATTGCTTCAACTGTTTTCCTTTTTTTCATACTCCTTACACAAACACATTGAGGAAACTATGAAGATATCAAATCTCTTGTGTGTTACCTGTGTCTCACATTAAGGCACTATAGCCAACAGTAAAATCTTTTGCTGGGATTTCTCTTGTAATGTTTTTCTTCTAAGGTTTGTCCTTAAAATCTTCATGGTTTCCTAAGAGGAACTTCATTAGTGTGCAGAGACAGTGCACAGAATTACCCTTTTCACTGTGCCCCTTTATTCTTATGCTTTTGGCTGTCAACAACCAACCTCTCCTAAAACTAAAGATGGCAATTTTCAGTAGAGCAGCTGAGTTGTGGGGAACCCCAAGGAGAGGAATGGTCTGATATGTCAAAGGTGTTGGAAAAATCAAAGGGAAAGAGGCTGGAGAGGAGGTGGTTCGAATGGACGAGAAGGACATCATTAGTGATTTTAGTGAGAGCAATTCCAGTGGAGTGAAGTGGCTGAAAACCAGACTGCCGAGTGTCAGAGAGGTGAGTTCAAGAGAATGGGWGTAAACTAGTCATTTGAAAGGATAAGAGGTGAAGGAGATGAGAAAGACATAATGGTATGTAGAGAAGGATTTTTACAGGGATTTCAGAGGCTTATTTGAAAATAGAGGAAAGGGAGGGTCCACAAGAAGAGGATGCCAGTGAGCCCAAAAGAGAAAGTGCTAAGCAAGGAATGAATAGGGATGGGAGGAGGCTGAAGGGACACTGGCAGAGAGTGGATGCACGGAAGGGATTTTTTTTTTCGAGGATAAATGCAAAGATGCAAAGGATGAACATGGAGTCCAAAGACCTTCACCAAGACAAGTGCCAGGATGAAACGAGGCCGAGTAAAGGTTGGTAGAGTTTGTAGCAGTTGTAGGAGGGCAGCGAAAGAGGGTGGGARGAGAGTTGTGGGGTAAATATCATTAGACTGATGGGCTGAAAGGGTGACAAAGTGAGGCAAAGAAATAAGGCAGCAGAAGGGCTGGAAAGTGCACAAGTTGTGAGAGAAAGAACCAGCCTGGAGGGAGGTGAGTGACTATCTGTTGACCTARTTCTTCAAGTCTCTTGAAGCTGATTCTTCAAATAAACGAACAGTAACAGCATAAATTCTCCTCATCCCACCCATGCAGACGGAGACCTAAATTGCAGCTGGTATACTGGATGTTGTGCCTCATAACTCCATTATTAATGGACTCTGGTTTAATCAACTTGGTCTTTAACGTCCAGAGAATGAAAGGCAATAAATTCTGTAAGAGCTTCAAGCCTGAGGTCCTGGTATATTTGTATTCCTGGAAGAGCCAAGTACGATGTCCTAAGGAGACGCATTTCATTTGCTTCTATCCCTGAAAAGGCTTAGATTTACCAGATGAAGTTACAGTGGGGTAACACGGTACCATGGCTCAGCTGCTCTGCAGTAGCTGCTGGAGTGCTTGCTCCTAGTTTGGCAGGGAGGAGGGAATTTGTGTGAGCTTAGTGCTCATTACTGAACTACCTTCAGGGCGGGAGGTGTTGAACTGATTGGTTTATGCCTTGTCTTCCTCTGAGCAGAGTACAGCTACTAAACACAACTCCTATGGCTGCTCATGTCTTTGTATGGGGAATCTTATGGATACGAGTAGTCAGTCCAGTATTATCTCAGTTCACATTGACTGCAGGAGAGCAGAATGCAGAAAACAATCTTTTTAAAAAATTATTTTCGGGAATATCAGCATTTACAATATTTGAAAGGATAAGCAATAAAAGACAACCCCAGAGCACGAGGTCTAAACCTGACTCAGAATGAATTGATAAAGTCTAGGGTAGATGATCTTAAAGCATCTGGACCACCTCTGCAGCCAGGGAAGAACCTGTGACCTCTTATTTTCCCCTTCTTTATTCATGTTGGAGTCTTGGGAATCTCCAAAGCATCATGAATAGCCAGATTTGATCTTGAAAAGGTGGAGCTGCATCTTAAGCCTGTCTTAGTCACTGCCTACCTAGAGGGTTTAGTGTTTGACAAAAAGCTCTTCTTCCAAGGCTGAGAAAAGTGCTTGTCTTTCACTTCTGGTTTACCTCTGCCAACCAGGACACACTTGAAATACATGATTTTGGCGATAAAGCCCTCCTTGTCCCTACATATCTACATCTCCCTACTACATTTCCCTACTGTGCAGTGCTGAGCAAATCAGTCACCCTTCGTGTACCTAAGCCTCCTTTGTAAGTCTAGAMCAGCTCATTCACAAAGTTCTAATTCTGACCAGGGACCTGAAAAGAAATTAGTGAGGCCTCTTCATATCACAAGAAACATGTGGAGGGATCTTGCCTTCCCAGAGAGACAGGCTATTGCATGAAAACTTTGCTAAGGTAACCCTTGCATTGGGCATTATATTTGATTGCAAAAGTTTTGCGTCTAGGTGGAGCTGATTTTTCATATCCACCAGCCATGCAGATGCTCTAGCAGCTAGCAGAATGTCGGATGCACTGTCCTTACCCTGACCAGGGCCATCTGCTCAACCCTGTTGTATAGACCTGGGTAACCTTCCTGTGGGGACACACAGATGCTGCAGACTTTGAAGGCAAGGTTGCTGCAGAGCAGCACGTAAGGTGATCAAGCTTCCTGCTCTCAGAGTCCTGTCTCTGAAGGGCTGCCATGGAGCTAAAGCACATTGGATATGGAATCTACCAGAAGATATCAAATGTGCAACCTTGTGCTTCTTTGTGCACAGTCACTTTTGAGAGTTGAACACAGTCTAAACTCACGAAGAACAAAGTCTCACCTTTCTGTTTCTGATGAACCCATGTGCTTTTCTGGCATGGAAATGGTCAGCACACAGAGAGTGCATGTATGAGTCTCCTGGGCCCAGAACACCAGCTTGCCATGGTTCTTTGGGTTAGCAAAGTGGCAAGGTGGAGTTTTAATCCAGAGGATCACAGTGGAGTTTAGACTTTTGCAGTTCCTGAGGTCGAACTGCTCCTATGTCAAGGCAGATGTCTTAAATGAGCCATGTGTTCACAGTTTCACTACCAGTTTTCCCTCAAAAAATCATTTTTGCATTGTGACATGAGCTAAATAGTTTTCGAAGCCCTGATTATAATACCTTTTTATGGTTATTTTTTATCAAATTGTTGTTTTTTCTTGGTAACAACTGAGCATAATTCCATCTAAATACACACTACCAGGTTCTGCAAGGCTCTCTGATAAAAATAATTGATTTCCTCTAGAGAGGGATAGGCTGAGCTGGAGGGAGGAGYCAGCTGCTAGCTGCTGCCTTGTTCATGGCTTGTGCAGTTTGACTTAATGTCAGAGAGTCTGACAGAGAGCATCTAGGGAGCCTTGACACCCACAAATCCATGGGCCCTGATGGGATGCACCCCAGAGTGTTGCGGGAACTGGCAGATGTCCTAGCCGAGC
>NW_020455005.1:206224-209623 GCF_003342845.1 Nothoprocta perdicaria
CAGGAAGTTAAGTCCAGTTCTGAGTATAAATGACCCTGAGAGCCGTGTCAAGAAGAGAGAGAATGAATGTCTCAGTTTCTGTGAAGTATTTCTACAGATCATTTGTTTAACTTGATGAAACCCTGAGATTTAAAACTTTTGCTATGTTCATTATGAGGAATAAATATTATACTTGGTATACAAGAGGCATTTTTTGCCTTTTGAGATCGTTTTTAGATGTTAACTTTTGAATGAGATGAATTCCATCTTAAAAGCGCCTGTTTAAAGTGCAGCCTAAAAGTGGCTGTGTACTTCCAGTGGACAGAAGAAAGGAAATACTATCTCTGTCTCACAGATTGAGAACAGAAGCACAGAGAGTCTGAATGGGATTCACCTGATCACAAGACATATTTCACAGAATCAGAAAATTGGTGAAGTTGGCAGGGACCTCTAGAGATCATCCAGTCCAACCCCCTGCTCCAGCAGGGACACCCAGAGCACGGGGCACAGGGCGGCATCCCGGCGGATTTTGGAGATCTCTGGAGACTCTACAACCTCTCTATTTCCTTCAAGTTAGGTGTGTGAGCTCTTCGTAGTYAAAAGGGAGAAACTTTTCTGGGGTCCAAAATAGGCACTTCTGGATTAGTAGCTCCATTGCTTCTATCTTTCCAATGATATTGCTTCTATCTTTTCGAATGCTTTTTATCTTTCCAGTGGCTCTCAGTCCTGACTACTATGCCTTGGATGCAGACTTTTCTATATAAATATGAGAAGTCATGTGAGATGAGTCTTCCAGTCATGTGAGATGAGTCTTTCAGCTGTATGTCACACAGAAGGTCTGTGATGGTGCTTGAGAATCAATCCACTTTTCCTGAGTGCCTTAACAACAGCATCCTTCTCTGAAGAACTCCTGTTTTAGTAGAAATCCTCCTACCTAAGCAGAGCATGATACTGGGACCCTGGAAACATTCATTTCCATCATTCATCAAGCTATAGAGGGCCATGCTTAGCTGCTGGTGTGAGATCACTTGACCCTCCTGAAATGTTTGTTTTCTGTTTGTCATCTGTCAGTAGAACATGGCTGGGTGCTGGTGCTCAGTTGCAGCAGTGCAGGGCTCCATCCTCCTGCTCTCTGCTCGCAGTGATTTCCAGAGGGAGGAAGATCTGCTTTGTCATCTGTCCTATGTTCCAAGCCCAAGTCTGTCCTCAAGGATCAAACTCTAATGCCAGACCTCCTTGGAGACGCACAAGGGACATCTAGGAAGATGATTTATACACTTCTCATCACTTTTTTGGAGAGCAGAGCAAACAAACAGTAGGCAACATCTTATCTGCCAATTATTCTATTAAGGAAATGTGCACATGGTGGCAGAATCAAACCATCAGAAAAGAATAATTCGGTTGTTTGAAAGCTCAAGTCTCTTGGGTTGGTGTGTTGTATTTTGCATTTCCACAGCTTTTACATACAACTTGTTAATAAATGTTATTTCAGTAAAACATAACTGTAGAATCAAAGAAAGTCAAATCGTTCATTTTCCGCCATGGACCTGTGGATCATGGATAAAATTGGAGATATCCTTGTTGCCAGGCCTCCTTTAATCACATATGGTGTTTTCACCACAGTTAAATCAAAAGTATATCAGAACTGTTCTGTTCCGGATTTTTATTTTCAGTGTAAATTTTAAGTTCAGTGCATTCTATATAGGAATATGGGTTGCATATTATTTGCGCAGGGATGCACATTCATGTGTTCATACTGGAAAAAAAAATGCTTTTTATCTGTTACCCTGCCCTGTTGTTGTGTGATGAGTACAAAAGCTAGGAACAATTATTTCGTGTTTCTTCCATAAACCAAAGAAGCACTCTCTATCTTTACTTTCAAGAAGCTATTAACTTCAGTTGTCTTAGTCAAGTTGTGCTACGCTAGGCAGTTTTATTCTTTCACTGCATACTGTGGACTTTAATTACAATTTATTAAAATAATTTAATTGACTTCAGTCACTGGGTGTGAATGAGGGCAGAATTTCCCTGAGAAAGTTCCTACACAAGGAAAGGCCACCCATTCTAAAATGCTTTCTGCCTGCCCCTTTTTTCCTTTGGTTGCATCAGTCTGTTGAAAGAGGGCTGCGTTTATCATCCTCTGGGCCTCCAGCTCCATGGTCAATTCATATTAGAGTCCACCAAAGGCAGTGAACCAAATTCATTTCTGATACAATTCCACTGACTTCAGTGGTCTTACTCCACGGATTCATCTCGCCCAATATGACAGAATAAGGCTGTGTGTGCGTGTACCATTAGTTAGAGAGTTTTTGATCAAACCGTGTAAAGACTGATAGCTGTTGCAGTTGCAATTTGCTCAAGAAATGCAATCACTTTTGTTGACTTGCTGAAGTTCACGTTCCAAAAAAAAAAAAAAAAAAAGACCAACCCCCCCAATTCCCCAACCAATTTGACACCACAGCTGAATTTAGATGCATATTTGCTAATTTGGTTTATTATGCATGCAAATATTGGTATAAAAGGTGTTTCAATTATTTTCTAAGGCAGGGACCTATGCATTCTCTGCGTTCACAAAGACTTTAAATGGAGTTATTTTTCCCTGCCTATAATCGTTCTCCCTTTTAAGTACCCAGGCAGAAAAAGTAAGTTTACTGCTTCTAGCACAATGGCTCTCTTCACTTTTAGGTTTGGGAGACCTGGGTGACCTACGAAAGTTAATTAGAAGGTTAACAAAGACTAAGGCAGAGGAGAATACAGCGCCTCTCCTCCAGCCAAAGATGTCATCCATTAATTAGGGAAATCGTTAAGGTGGCCTTTATTGAATCCATAGAAAACGGGCAGTTGGCGGCCGCCAGTTTTGATCAGATTTTGCTCTCCCCGCTTACGCTGCCCTTAACGGGCCGAGGAGCGGCGGGTCTCGCGGCGGGCTGGGAAGGGGGGCAGCGTGCGCGGGCGCGGGGCGCGCGCYTTGCAGCCACGCTACAGTTAACCAGCCGCCGGTGGCCACGACTTTGATTCTCAGGCTTACACGGCATGCTTCTTCCATGAGGTAATCTGTATTGAACCTGGAGGCTCGGCGCTGGGGGCCAGGGGGCGAGGGAAACTCGCCGCCGCGGGAAGGCCGCCCAGTTGGGTTGCGGGCGTCGCAGGCAGCGCGCGCTCRCTCGCCGCTCGCGCATGGCGAGAGCGCCCGCGCTGCCTCCCTGCCCTCGCACCAAGCTGCCTGCCTCTCAGCGCCACAACCAGCAGCCATCTGCACAGCCCAGCCACCGCGTCCCGCGAACGCCTTCGCTTTAAAGTTGACGGGCCTTTTTGAACACCTTAGTTTTTTCTTTTTTCTTTTTTCTTTTTTCTTTTTTCTTTTTTCTTTTTTCTTTTTTCTTTTTTCTTTTTTCTTTTTTCTTTTTTCTTTTTTCTTTT
>NW_020455005.1:210478-225368 GCF_003342845.1 Nothoprocta perdicaria
TTTTTTCTTTTTCCTTTTTTTCTTTTTCCTTTCCTTTTTCTTTTTCCCTGTGGCACTACCAAAGTGGTGTTGCTATGGAGAATTTCAAGTGAAACATTAGACAGTGACTACGTTTTCATACATATAGTTTTTGATCTACKAAAAGGATTGTGCTTTACCAGTTTGCTGTGGGTGTTTTTCCCTGCACGTTAACCAAGTAAAGTCAAGAACGGTGGTTACAGCAAGTCTGACATGGCTGGTGTAATAAGCCAGGACTTATTGCCAAGCCAGCATCACAGCAATGTTTTGTCTGAACATGGAGAACCGTCATCTTCCAGAAGGRTTTCTGCAATCTAGGGTGCTTATTRAAGCAGAATTGCTGAGCTCAGACTCCCTGACATCTACTCGAAAGAGCCATTGGTTTGAGGATTTAAGAAAATGTGCGGTCCAAACTGATGGGATATCTGGGTGACTGTATCCTATAGTTCTATGGTACAAAACTCATTAGAAAGAGTTAAAAAAAAAAGCTATTGTGCGAATAATTTGATCTCATTCAGGATAAATTATACACAATTTCACACCGCTAAAAACTAACAAGCTATATATACAAAAAAAAAAGCTTGCATTTATTCTTGCACTTCATAACCAGACGAGAAACCTTTCATGCTACCATGAATTACTCTACCAAAAAAAAAAACTGTTTGAGCATTCAATATCAAGAAAAAATAGCTACTTTTAGAAGTATATTTTAATAACAAGTGCACGGGGCACATATCTGCCTTATTTGTCATTATCTTTCTTCATAGTACAGGAGGTAGTGCTTTATTTTATATGCAACCTATAATTCAAGCTCTCACCTGAAATATTCTAGACTTTACTTGGTACTTTAGTATGCAAAGTGTGTCATATCGAAAGCAGATATCAGCATAAGAACAACCACAAAGAAGTGCCAGGCTGCTTGCTACGCACTTCATGTGGCTTTCACAGGTTGTCTGAGTCCTTCCTATCATGTCCAAGGGGAGATGGAGAAAGGTTTGCTCAGTGACTGAGACTTTTTCCATGCTTTGAACAGCTCAGAGASATGTGGCTCGACCTGGAGAGATACTCTGTTCCTACAGCTCTGTTTTGGACCTTTTTCTCTTTTCAGGTGCAAAGCAAACTAACTCATCCTTTATGTAGTCTCTGGTGCCTCCAGATGAAGTGCCAGAAAAGCAGCACACACAATTTATTCGTTCATGATGGAGCAGCAGTAGCTGTTAAAGTGTTCCTAGGGATGTTTTATAGGTTTTCCTACTGCYGTTTGTCTTCTAATAGCAGTCCTGTGGTTCTGAGACCTCAGGTCTCTGGCTAGAGGAAGATTCCTAAATTTAACATGGCATCTTTGGTAAGCTTTGGTGCAGGGTCTCTGTTGCTTAGACATATTTTTATATCAACTAAGCTTCATGTTAAAATATGTGTGAAGATGGAGAGCCAGTGTCAGTGTTAACTTCAGCACTCCTGCGATGAATCTTCTGGCAGTGTTGAATAGCTCTGTACAAAAGCCTGGCTTACTCTGGTAAGCAGGGCATTACCAGCAGAGGTGTTAGCCAGAGCAGGGGCAGGCTGAAAAGTCTGAAGAATGGGAGGAGGTTCTTGTAGCTACAAGAAGCACAGGAAGGATGAGTTTGCCCTTGGACGGGAATCCCAAAGTTTTACCCTTGGTCTAGAACTTTTCTGGATTTTTCATCTTTTTATTTTTCTCCTATGACTGTAACAGGTTTATCATCATTTCATATTTAATATTGTTTTGAGAAGCCTGGTAGAGGGTGCATGTTGGTATTRCTTGCTAACTATGTTCAATATTTGTGTCATGGGGAAAAGGGCAAGGGCKTATCTAAATATTTTTTTTTAATCAACTTCTTTTTTCAGTTTTGTGAAAAGACATAAAAAAGAATCAGTGAAGAAGATGGGAGAGGTGGCGGGAATCTAGAGTGAAAGAGAATGACTGGAGCTAAGTGTCATCAGCAAAAGGCAGAGGCAGCTCAGCCAAAACTGAAGGAAGTTTTCTGGAAATCAAGGAGTCTGGTCTGGGCTGCTTCTGCCCATCTTCCCTAGAAAGATTGTGAGAGGAACRGCTGGGGAAGACCAGGTGTCTAGAAGGTAGCTTGTCTGACCTAGCTTGAGGCATGTTTTAATAGTTGTACCTAGTTTAGTGTCCTGAGTGCCTTTTTATATTCAAGAAAAGCTGAGAAAAACATTTAAAGTACATTCTTTTGTCCAGTTTCAGGGTCCTATGCCAAGATACTGTGCCCTGAACATGCCTATTTCCCTCTTTGAAGTATAAGGAGGGTATGGACAGTATGTTCAGAGGTGTAGCACAGAGATGTATGGCGCAGAAATTTGCATTTAGTTATCTAACTCCCTTATTTCCCAGAAGTTGTACTGCCATCCTCTAGCCCCAACTTCTGCAGATACTGCAGAATTCTGTGTTAGGAAAGGGTGGGACCATCTGGCCCTAACTTTTCCCTTCCATGCAGTACACTCTGCTTTGGTTACATGTGTTCCGATGGAAGGATATTCATGATGGGTGAGTTGGGCTCAAAGTTGAAATTGAGAATTGTGTCTAAACCAGCTTTTTCTTTGTATGCACAATTATAAAAGAGTAAGGTTCGTCAATGGAACGGAGTTTAAAGAGGAGCAGAGTTCCTGTCCCTTGTCACCCTTGTCTAGGTCTAGTACAAGGCACATCAGCACATGTGCAGCCCCTTCTGAAGGCTTGTTTGATGGCACGATGAAGTAAAGATCAGAGAGACATTTTCTAGTAAAAKAACTTTGGTAGATCTACACTTCGGTGTAACAGCTTGATGGAGGTCATGAGCTAAACAGGAGTAAGAGAGGACCACTGGAGAACCGAGAGTTGGAAAAGCAGTTGACTAAAGAAGACAGCTGTCTAGCCTGAAAAGTGGACAGATCAATGAAAAATCATTTCTGGATTTTCTCAAGGAGCTGCCCAATTTGTATTTTTATTGAACATCTTGCTACAAAATGAAGGACTATCACTTATACAGAGAAGGATTGSAATATTCAACAGGAAGAGTTGAGTGGCCTTTACTTTTAGGAAATAATAGTTTAAATGTAATAAAGTGTACTTACGGKTGAATCAGAAGGATTTTTGCTTGATGCTCTAAGTCTGTTATTCAGAAATAAGAGCAGGAAAAGAAGATCTCCCTCTGTTATTGACCACACTCTGACCATGAAACACTGAAGCTATAGGGTTGCCAAGTAGGCAAATGCCATTCTAGGTTATGTCAAATGAACTGTTTCCAGTAGGAAAAGAAAAACATGAATGCTGTGCTCTGCCACGCACTGAGACTTCCTGTGGAATTCTGTGAACAAAACCTGCAGAAATTGAGGATATCACAAATGACTAAAATAAGGTCTAAAGACCTAAGAAAAGAGCATGAGACTTTGCAGAAGGGATTAAAGCAACGTCTGAAGGCTTTGCTGAAAGGCTTGGGAGATGGCCTGGAACTGGAGGTAACATTTTTTGGGGGCAGCAGAAGCTGGAACATGTTCAAAACAGATGAATAAAGAACCAGTAACCAGATGGCTGGGGACCAGCAGCCTTTCCGGGGACAGGGAGGCCAAGGAATCTTTGGCAAGCTTGGAGGTTACTAACTGAGCAGGACCGCAGTGAGGATTAAAAAAGCTAAAAATACCAACAGCACAGAAGTCAGAAACCTGGATGCAGAATTAAGGCTGTCAGAGGACTTCTATTGCCTCKCACTGTTATAACTGCAGAAACTTGAAGGGAAGAAATCAAACTGTTCCAATACCTAAGCAACTGCAATAATCTTGCAATGAATGATCTGAGGAGGTAAGCCGGGGACGCCTCTGTGTAAGCCTTTAATGTGTAGCCCCAAAAGGGGCAGAGAAAATGGACAGCAATAGTGTTTCCTAGGAGCCAAAGAGCTCTGAATACTYACCAAAGAAAAAGAAAGGGACTCAGTTACCTACACACCACTTCCAAATTGGGCAACGCAGTCTGAAGTTAGAAACCATTGTGATAGACAGTGTCTCATCTGGGATCTCCAAAGAGAGGAAAGGAAGAGTCTACCTGAGACGTGGGGAACCTAAAGAACCTTCCCTTCTGGCATTCCTCCAGTGAGGGCTGCCAAGATACCTTGGCAAGGGATGAATTTAGAAAGACTTAGCTGGGCTTGGCCTGGCCTGAAGATCAGTGAAAGGAGGCCAGAGCCATTCTGAGCGATGCACGATTTGCCACAGGGCTCGGATGTAGCTGTACACCAAAAAGGGATGCCTGGAGCTCATTGCTGAGGATGCCGTGAGTATGGGAGACAATCTGATAAGCAGGATGGGAATCCTGCTCATCACATATCTGAGCAATTAGAAGATACTATATAATTAGTTTGTAAAACAAGATAAATTGTTGCTAAGGGATGCAGCCCAGCTAACTGCTCATTAAATATGGGGAGGTAGGGAAATACCACATAAAGGGTGGTTGGGAATGTGGACAAAACAGGATAAATGGTGATTCGTAGTGAGGGCCCTTTCCCAGCCTTGAGAGGGGAGAGATGAAGGGTATTGACCTGAGAGTCAGTGTGGAAATAAAAGGGTCACTGCTGATGATCTGATCAGCTTATGCGGGGGATTTGGCTACAGCCAAATGTGTGAGGGGTTAATAGTTCTGGGGAACAGTGAGCACCAGCTGAGCATATTGGTCATTAGGTGGGCATGGGCTTTAGTGAGGAGGGACTATGGTGGGACTGTGCATCCTGCTTCACAGCTTGCTGTAAAAGGCCAATTTCTGCACAGTCCCTGAGGCCCAGCTGCAGCAGGACTGCATTAATACCTTTGAAGATGTTGCGTGAATGAAGTAGATAAGGTAAAGTCAACTGACCGTAAGGACACAAGTGACCTTTCTCATAAGAGCACAAGTGACSTTTCTTCCAAGAGAGGTGAGTATAACACTCTCAGTACTCTTCTAGCTAAAAAAAAGCTAGGAAGGGTCYGAGATGTGCTTTCCCTACCTAGGGGAAACTTGTTGGTGAATGCTCCTGGGCATTATGGGCAGCGTCTCTTTGAGCAACTTGATTTGGAGCAGTGGTGCAGTTTTGAAGCAAAACACCTAATCCTTCCCTCTTACTAAAGATTGGCTCCATTCACAGAGAAGCTGTAATGCATATGAACTGGTGTCCTGATAGAGAACATGACATGGGCAGCCCAGGTGCCCATTCAGTGCGCTCTGTTTCAGGAGATGCACAGGTCAAACCAATAATTGGTTGGTCAGACATCTGCAAACCACTTGTTTGGTGGGGTTATTTGGTCCAGAGAACCTGAATAAACTAAAAAAGAACTCCCCCTCCCAAGCCACCTACAGCATTGATGTGGAGATCAGTAAATTGCAGGCATCTAAAGATGCCTTCAGCAGTAACTTGGATGTCACCTCGCAGGTCTGGTTAAGGAAGACAGTAGTGCAAGATGCAGTACAGACTAGAAACAGCTGAAAGAAATGTCACAGTATAYCCAAACGTTATTATGAGCAGGTACCCTGGGTGTTGTACAGTTTGGTTTGGTTTCCATACTTGGTTTGAAGAAGAGCTGGCAAGCAGCAGTGGAAGCRAAGAGCAGAGATGAAGGGCAGGAGACAGCAATTGTACTGTGTCAGCAGGTGGCACTTGAAAGTGCCGACTTCTGGCTGACGCGGAGGGATCTTGGAAGCCGTCACTGCAAACTAGGTCCTTCTCAGCCTGCCTGCTGTGCTGAGATGGCTCTGGGCACACTTGGGGACTGCGGGTAAGAAAGCCGGCATTTACAACCAGCTTGGGATCAGATCAAGGCTGCCACTGAACTTGAACTTCCTSAAATGAGAGTTGCTTTGAAAAGAGGTGCCTTCTCATGGACACACAACCGAGCCAAAGAGAATCTTCTAATGAAGAGAAAAATATGGCTGTGCACAGGACGGGCCCATTTCCTAGGTAGTCATAGGCGTAGAGAGTTTTGTGGGGCTCTGAATTTACTACAAAGGCCTTATTTACTGATTTTTTGATATTGCAGATTCTCCCCATGAACTGGGTGAGAAAGAGGCACTGTCACTGTGGTCTGTGAGACTTTTCTCTTTCTGAATTGATAAAGACTCTTATGGTCACTTTTGTCTGGGATATTTGAAATCTGGGAATTTGAAATCCTTTCTGGTAGGTCCTAGTGCTAGTCGCTAGTGCTTACAGGCTGGAGACTACTCTGAAACAAGAAGACAAAGAATTTATAAAGTCAAAGATTGAATATCATCGATGGTCTAAATAATCTGCAAAATTTGGAAGCAGGAATTCTGAGAAGCCATTTCCCTGGGAACAGAAGAGATGGGATCTTTGTAGTCACATCATGTCCCAGGACAAGAAGGATGTTACAGACACTCTGTCCCAACTACCCTGATGGAAGTAGTTTGCAACTTTTGCCCTGAACTGGGTTACCAAAGGCAATGGAATTACTCTAAAAGAGATGATTGTCTTCCTATTTCCATAATATGTTGAGGTGCAAAACTCTCTGGATACTGCTAGACACAGGATTATAAATGTAAATGTATTAGAAATGTAAATACTTCCCACAGACCATGCCCTGGATGTAGCACTTTGGATAACTGTAAATCCATTGACAAATTCACTCATCTTTGAGTACCAGACAACAAAAGCATTAAAGAGAAATGATGTAAAGGGTGGGTAAATTTGTGCAGTTATGGCTCTGGTACAAGTTGGCAGTGCTAAATACCTTATAGCTTCATTCTGAGCAATGYGGGTGTTTTGAATCAGCTAGGTATTTGGGGAATACAAAAATCTTAGGCAAAGCATGAGAGGATTTGTGCTAGAAATACATTCAAGCACAAGATTGGAGCATCAGAAAGTCATAAAAATTCTAAAGAAAACAGAATTGTAGGAGTTTTTGTGTTTTTAGGCTTAATAAGATAGAGAGCTTAGCGAAAGTAGATGATACAGTATAGYATAGGGCATAGAGCTYAGGGCATGGCGCTCGGAAGATCTCGCGATGTCACGAGAGTTAGGAGCRTAATTAATTTATGCAGTTTACTGATAACCCCATGCCATACAAGGCGAAAAGTAGAAATTAGTCTCCCGACTGGGCAGTAGGTGAGTCTCCGCATTCAACTGGAGTATATAGGCAGACTGAACTGCGCAATAATTGCCATTTTTCCRCATCCCCCATAGCGGTATCTGTGCTCTAGGGCCCTGGGATGAGGACAAYCCCAGGTCAGTCCAGCTAGCGAACGAGGCTTGCCGAACCCCATTGGCAACACAGAACTTTGGACTGTGGTGAATATTCTCATTAATACAAGAAGAGCTTTGTGGAAGTGCTATCATTGGGGTTATTGTGGCTCAGCTTGAGGCAAGTTGATAATTATTCCTGGAAACTGAGTAAGGATGAAAGACAGAAGGTGGTGGTATCTGACATGCACTGCGGTGGTATCTGACATGACTGAGGTTGGGCAACGCTTCACATGTGAAGAGAGAAGAGGCTGATACGCAACAGGGAGAAGTGGCAGATACATTGGAAGGCTGTGCCGCCACTCAGAGGGACCTGGATGGGCCCTGAGCTGGGCACAGAGGTTCAACAAAGGCAAGTGCAGGGTCCTGCACCTGGGGAGGAAAAACCCCAGGTGCCTCCACAGGCTGGGGGCTGACCWGCTGGAAAGCAGTTCCGTGGAGAAAGACTTGGGAGTCTTGGGAGACAACAAGTTGACCATGAGCTAGCAATGTGCCCTCATGGCCAAGAGGCCAGTGGGATCCTGGGGTGCATTAGGGAGAGTGTGGCCAGTAGACTGAGGGGCCTCCCCCTCTCCTCAGCCCTGGTGAGGCCACATTCAGAGTGTTCTCGGCTCCCCAATACAAGAGGGACACAGAGCTCTTGGAGCAAGTGCAGGAAGGGCTGCTAAGATGGCGAAAGTCCTGGAGCACCTTTCATATGAGGAAAAGCTGAGAGAGCTGGGCCTGTTCAGCCTGGAGAAGAGAAGACTGATGAGGGGATTTTATCAGCAGGTATAAGTGCCTGGAGGGAAGGTGTAGGGTGGGTGAGGCCAGCCTCTTTTCAGTAGTGTCCGGAGATAAAATAAGACACAATGAGCACAAAGTGAAACACAGGAAGGTTCCTCTAAACATATGAAAAAACTTATTTATAGTGAGGTGACTGAGCACTGAAACAGGTTGCCCAGAGAGGTTGTGGAGTCTCCATCCTGGGAGATGATCAAAAACCACTTGGACAGTGCCCTGGGCAGGGCACTCTAGGTTGGACTAGACAATCTCCAGAGGCCAACATCAACCATTCTGTTATTCTGTGAATCTGTGAGTTAGGAAGAAGCTGCTTCAGGTTTTAGTAGAGAAGGAATGGAAGAAGGAAACCCAAGACTTCCCTTCTTTCTGTCTTCTGTACTCTGGGGGTAAATGATAATATCCACCACTTTGTTACGAATCACTAAGGACTGCAGGTCCCACCATCAGCTGGGAAAAATCAATGCGGCTTCTTTTATACTTGTGGAGCAGTACCTGTTTCCCACCCACAGATTTGATTACTCCGTGCTCGTCTGCTCCTTTCAGTGGTTGCTTCTCCTGGCAACTTTCTTGTCTGGGTTTTGCTTTTTGCTGTGGGGTTTGGAGAATAGCAGAGATGTGTCTTTCAGAAGTGGAACTAGGAAGTCCCTGGGAAGGTAGCTCCTTATACAGCCGCTTTTTGTCACCTCCTCCCATACCCCAGAGATCAGCCTGGTGTGCTGGGTTAAGGCAGCTCTGTCACACACTGCTGCAGAAAGGGAGTCAGCAGCCTGACTCCTGTCAGCAACATTGTGGGTGTGAGACCTTAAACATAGTTTCAGGGGGGGAAAAAATATTATTTACTTTTTCAGAGGGAAAAAAAAAAGAACCACAGCTGAGATAGGTCCTCAAAGGTTACCTTTGTTCCGATGAAATTAAGCCTCTGTCTACCTCCCAGGAACACAAAGCCAATGTATATAGTTATTTCAGAGTGATGCAAGTGTAAGCTGACCTGCTGCAATGGGGAATGGATGAGGGGGAAGACTGGGAGAGCTTGGGATAAACTGAGAACATGAACTGGGAGACAGTGAAGGGCCGAGACATGGACTGGTCTTGGCCTTTCACTGTCTCCTAGTTTTTATCCTGCCCCTGCTACATCTCCTCATGCAATAACTCTGATAGCTGAGGGAGGCTGTGGGGCTTCCCTGCAACATCCACAGCTGATGAGGGGATTTTGGTGAGAGCAAAGAGAAGGAATAGTGCCTCAAGATCTTGATCTAGGAGGATCTGGGGTAGGAAGAGGCACCCACAGAGGAGATCAGCACAGGTTTACAGGTACAGAGCAAGAGATGGGCTGGGAAGTGCAGATAAAACGGGGGTGTGACAGCACTGCAGTAACAGGAGACCACATCAGGGATGACGGGAGCCCAGCAGATGTGGAGCTGCACAGACAGCCTCTGCAAGCCAGCAGCTCCCTGCTCTGCCCCTRTGCCTTGTGGCCCACTGAGGAGAGGGCTGGAGGGATCCCTGTTGCCTCCTCTTTGCCCAGGCCTGAGCAGTGACCATCTCAGCCACCAGCCCTGCGGTGCCTGGAGGTGCCAGCCAAGCTGGGGGGCCCTCTGTGCTCGGCATATTCCAATGMAGTGGGAAAGAGGGGGATAGAGCCTGGTGGGTTCCCCAGGCAGCTCACCTGCCCCGTGGAGACCCTACAGAGACACGGGCTGGCAAGGAGAGCTCGCCACTTGCTGGCCAGCGGACCTTGCTCTAATAGCCTGTGAAACGAATGCTGCTTCCTACTGAGCCATATTGCTTACAGAGTTGCACCATAGCAAATAAAATGAAAATCCAGACTTTCCAGGTCATGAACTCTAGGCTGTCACAGRCTGTGCCAAGGCCTCCAAAGCCCTGTGCGCAGCAGCCCTCCCAGCCCGGTAATTACATCCCCAGTGCCCTGTGCCCAACCTGACAGGCCCCAAACCCCCCTGGCCAGGGCTGTTATCCAGGGAGGCTCAGGAGGATCTTTTCTTTGCCTCTAGTGGGCTTTGGACCAGGTTTATATTCCTTGTGAAGCCTTTGCCACATGTGCAAACAAGTTGCGCTGGGTGGTGTAACTTGAAACCAAAATTAAATTAAGAGGTGACATGCCAAGAGCATACACAAAACAAGGAAGCATTCCCAAATCACAAGCTGCTGTGGAATGAGGAGTTTTTACATAATAGCAAAATTAGGGTTTGGATGACTGGTATTCTTCAACAAACTTCTCAGAAATATTTCCTGGAGCAAACCCAAAGAGAGAATCCTCATTTACCCCATTCCTTTCAGAGGTAATTGAATTCACTTGTTTAGGGTTTCTGCCTCCTCCACCTTTCATTCAGTGGCAATGTGAATTCTGCTAATCTCTCTACAAAACAGTCAATCTCCTCTGGTCTCACTAACCATCATTCAGCCACCCAGTAATTCAAAATTGCTTTGATCCTCTCTGTTTACTTCATCTCCTAATAAATATCCCCATAAAAAAAAATCTTTAATAAACTCTCACAGCAGAAGGAATCAGTGTGTTTAGTTCAGTAGATGTTTCCCCCTGCAGTGGATAGTTTGAGAAACCCAGGGAGTTACAGAAGTGGCTCATAGCTTTGGGAGTGGGTATGCAGCATTAATGTAGTGTCAAACGTCTGTGCAAGCCATGGAAAATTATGTGGAAGAACACGTAATGTGGAGAAAACTCAGGGAGAGGCCCAGAGGGCAGTCTTTCTGCATCCCACATTTACAAATAAGTCTCTGATTTTCAGACCAGAGCAGGSTGCTGCATTGCTTCCCCAGTGGTGTATTCACAGTGTTAACTTGGGTAAACAGGACAGTGCACTTGGCATCTTCTCGGGGAGGAGATAGGAAAACCATCTCGCCAGGAGATGACACCACTTGCCAGTCATGTACACACTGCTCAGCACGTGCTCCCTACGTCTCCTCGGGGCTGCTYGCTGCAGCCTGTCTGCCCATATTGACTGTAAACTTCTGCACGACCACGTTCCCAGGTATTCATTTTTACAACAATTGGCAAAATTAAAATATGTTCTGTGAAAACATATCCATGGATCTTTCTTCTCTGCTTTCCTTGGTCAAGTTGGGAATTGCAGAAATTGTAAAAGACTCCGTAGTTCTGTCTGACAGAGGATGCACAGAAATGAATCCCACTCCTCGATATTTCCCTGATAAGTTCCAGGCTAATTTCTTTCTGCCTGATATTCCAGTCATCGGACAGTGCAATATGATSTTTGTGAAACACTCTGTAACACCTGGGAGAAAAGTTACAGGGCTTTGAAGCCACGTAGCACCCTTCAGTTGAGAATCACAAGGCTCACTGCAAACACTCAGGCACAGATCAAGGGAGCGCGGGGAGCGAATCATTCCCCTTGAATGAAACCCACTTCCATTCCACGCACAAATATGTGTCTATATGTGTGCTTTTATTTTCCTAGACACATTAGTTTTAGTTATTTATCCATTTGTGCTCCGGATAATTACATGCTTCAGATTCAATTGGATGCAGATTTATTCTTCACTTCCTGTCCTAAATTCTCTGCAATTAAACAGCTGCTGTGTGCTTCGTGTAATAAACTTACACAAAATCTGGGATGGTTTGGCATCGCAGAAAGGTTATTTGGCAAGGGTTTCGGATGGCTACATTACTTACAACTGGCAACCCTTGAGTGGGCTCTGCTTTTTCTCCCAAATGAGAATCGCCCCGCTACCGTGCAATCAGAACGTGCCATTTGCATGACAGAAATGTTTGCGAATTTAAAACTTGTTTTGCTTGCAGTATTTTTAATATCTCCCCCAATCTAAAAAGTGATTTTCCTTCGTTTTCATGAAATGAGCCTTTCAGGAACTAGATGGAAGGGAACAGCAGAGGAAATTCTCCAGGAAGCCTCTGTCTGGGAGGAACACCTCCAGACTTGCTTTACCAAGTGGAGCTTTCTCCTGCTGCCACTGAGAAGGCTAAGGAATACAGGACTGGGCTCTTTTATCTCTTTCCATGTCTATAGCAATGTTTCTCGATATTTTGCATTATTAATAATGAAATGCAGATGGAGATCATATCTTTTACAAGGCACACGATAAGCTGCATTTCTTGGTCCTCACTCACCTACATACACTCTGTTCYGATCTATCTCGCTCAAGACTAAGATTTCAACCTCCTGGAGTCAAACAGCTCCTTTTTGAAAACTGCTCATCAGCCACACAGTGTTTGCATCTTCCCCATGGCATTTGCAGCCCCAAGGGACTTTGCTCTAAGTACCAGCGTGAGCAGCTCAAAGGAGGAAGAGTTCTAGGGTCTGCTGCACTGGGGCCTGCTGACTGGCGTTGCTCCTGCTGGTGTGTTAGCACGGGTGTCTTTTTGTTTGCTGCTACCTTCTGCATAATGAAGTCAATGAGAACTAAACTGCTCAGCTGYGTTTCACATATTCATTAATCTTCTGCGGTAACAAGCACAGATTTTACTGAACATACAGCATGCTTATTGCTAGCGTAAACAACTCACTGCATGCAAAAAAAAATGACGTCTTGCAAGAATCAGGTTTTATTGCATTGAATTTAAAGGAAGAGGAGTTAGGAAAGAATTTATTTGCACTGATGACTAGACCCAGGTAACTACAATATGGTTATAACACTGCAAAGGTTGGGCATGTTCTCAGGAGAGCTAGCCTGCTGCAGATTACATCTCATCTGGTGTGAGATTTCACTTCCAGCTGTTCTGGGATTCTGCAAAGACTTTTATGTTGTTGATTCAGTGGTGAATTAACATCCAGGTGAAGGCAGAAAAGAGATGGTGCTGGGTTTCTTCCACTGGAAATCAATCCCAAGGTAGCTCCCTTCCAAGATGTTCCCACACGGATAGGTCTGGGGGTGAGTCTCCTCATCACAGACCACTGGAAACTTGCACTGGAGGCAGGATCACCAGAGCTGAGACTCCATGTGACTCTGGATGTCCTCCGAGGGCCACAGATTCCCTTGAGATTAAAGTGATGGCGATGTGTCCAGGATGGTCTTCACAGCAATGACTGAGGAAACGCTATTTATTTGTTTATTTCTTTGCAAGAAAAAATACTCACCTCCTTCTCTCCACACTTTCCACAATCTATGCCTGGGTGTCCTGTGCCTTTTTYTTCTTTGGGAATCTCTTCCCTCAAATTAACAAGAACTCCAGCACCCTACCAGCCCTTGGGCGTTCAAGGATCAAGAGTTTTTCGCTTTCCAAACCCATTTGGCTCCGCTCCTGCTCAGTGCACAGAGCATTTCTCCCGCATCTTTTCTTCTGTCACTGAGTTCAAGAGTAGTAGGATCAGGCTGGTGAGACAACACGAAGATATTTCGGGTCCTTTCTGCTCCTTGACGCTCCAGCTCTGATCCACAATTTCCCGTCCTGGTGAAATGAAACCAGAATCACGGAGACCTTTGATGCAGCTGCAAGGGAGCCCTGGGCCGGAGCAAAATCCTGGGTGGACTTGAGCCCGACTCGGCCAGTTATTAGATCAAGGCTGCCTATAAAGATGTACAGAGGGGAGCATCTCTGCAAGGGAGGCTGACATGTTTAGTGACAGCAAGTGGCTTGACTGTTAGCTCCCTTTTTCCCCCCTCTCTCCCTTTTCTAAATGACAAGACAAAGGCACCTCTGCGCCCCTTGGGCTCCCCTCGCCCGCCGGCCCCTTCCCCCTCGCTGCTTCGTGTTTCTTCTTCTTTAGAGGGGAAAAAAAAAGAGAGGGAGAGAGAGAGGGAGGGAGGGAGGGAGAGAGAGACATTTTCTTTCACACAAGCCCTCAGAATTACAGTTCATGAACTATTCAGCAAACTGACCGGCATGAACCTCCCTTCAACGGCCTAATCTAAGGGGTGGATCTATGTGTTTTGTTGCTTGTCAAAAACAATCACCGCTCGGCCCATTACATTTACAGCACGTCGTCCTTTAATTGGTGTAACACACTGAGGGCTGAAAGGAAGAAAGTCCCACAAAAGCCCCCGAGTGAATGAACCCTGACTCACACAAAAATACTCTTCAGAAGTTCAGAGCTGGGCACTAACAAGGGAGGTAGGGAGTTAGCTTGAAAAGGGGTTAAGTTCAGAAATGTGCCACCTTGAAGACCCTCCCATCAAAGCCATGATAGCATTGACAAGGCGCAGGGGGAAAAAAGTTAATATTCCCCGGCCTTTGCGGGGTTTAACACAGGAATGGGGAGGAGGCGGGAAAGAGCTTCAGATTCATCCCCACTCCCCTTCCTCATCTCACCCTTTCTCACGTCGGGGGCGCTTCCATTGTTCGCTCCCACTGCTTGGGAAAAATAAGAAGGAGGAGAGAAACGGGAGGCAGGCAAGCCCTCAAAGCGAGATGCGGCCAGGCAACACGCCCGGTGAGGGGGGCACTGRGCAGAGCCTCCAACCCCGGCGTGGGGGGCACCGGGCAGAGCCTCCAACCCCGGCGTGGGGGGCACCGGGCAGAGCCTTCCCGTGGGCACTCAGTGCGGCTCCCGCCCGGCCCCCTCGCCAGCCCGCGCTCCTCGGTCCTTAATGACCACGCTAGTTAATAAAGTCCATGTTTATACGGCCTGAGCCACTGCCCCTGAGCCCAGCACCAGCCCTGTCCCGCTCCCSGCCTCTGATGGGATGGGACGGGATGGGGCGGGAGGGGACGGGTCGGGCCCAGTGCAGCCACCAGTCCCTGCCTCTTGCGAAGCACCTCTGCTAGCACTGAGCCCTTCCCCTGCCTCCCACTGCCCTCCTCCCCACCTTTTCCTTCCTTCCTTCCTTCCTTCCTTCCTTCCTTCCTTCCTTCCTTCCTTCCTTCCTTCCTTCCTTCCTTCCTTCCTTCCTTCCTTCCTTCCTTC
>NW_020455005.1:225703-229507 GCF_003342845.1 Nothoprocta perdicaria
TTTTCTTTTCTTTTCTTTTCTTTTCTTTTCTTTTCTTTTCTTTTCTTTTCTTTTCTTTTCTTTTCTTTTCTTTTCTTTTCTTTTCTTTTCTTTTCCTTCCAGCTCTTACCAGGACTGTTGCTTCTGCAGGAATTTTTTTTCCCCCTCTCTCTCTAAAGATACAATAACTATTTTGATGTAAATGGTGAGTCTTGGGTGGGTCCCTGGGGTAGAGAGTTAATGATTCTTCTTATACTGGGCCCGTTCTTTCACTTTTCCTGTGCGCACCATGTTAATAAATTAATGCACCTTTCATTACTCCTACATGCATCAAACCTCAGCTTTGTGTTTTCTGGACTGACCCTCGTCCCCGCACTTTTGTGTGCAAGTTGCCCCCATGCTAAGACCGGGGCACTTTTAAATGCAGCCCCATAGTCCTATCCAGGTTTGTAATCCGTCAAAAAGCCGTTGATTGCTGCAAGCGTTACTTTTCATTAAGAAAACTTAGAAGCAATTTGGGAGAACTCTTCTCAATGAATACATTTACCCCCAAATGCTTTTTATTCTTCGCCTATACTTGATGAGTTTCTCTGGCACAAATCAGTTCTTACAGGCACAGAATGGGCAATCCCCTGATCCCCATCAATTGTCATCCCGAGTTTGGGCCACTTTGACCGCCAATAGTGGGGAAGTCAGGGCTAATCCTCAGAAGGAATCACGGGAAAAGAAAAGCAACAATAACCAAGTCAAGCGTAAAAAATGAAAGAGAAATCTCTATTATCACTCACTACATTTCCCAGCGATGTACTGAAAAAATCAGCTCGTTTGTCATTCGAGTCAGACACCCGGAGAAGAATATGGGGTCGTGGTGGGTTGGTAGACTCACACGACGTAAGGAACAATATTTTAGAGCAAAAGGCCTCTTCATTTGCCAAATCCTCCTCACATCCGCCATAACCATTAAATACAGACTGACTTTATTCTGTATGGGAAGAACAAGGGGAGAGAAGCCTCCAGCCACATAGCCAGACAAAAAGTCCAAAGAGCCGGGGCCCGGCGAGGCGATGGAGCAGGAGAGTCGCCAGCCTCCTGCGCCCCGGCCCCGCGGGCCAGGGGGGCACAGGGGCCTGTGCAAGGCTCTGTGTGTGTGGACGTGCAGGGCTGTGTGTGGACGTGCGATGCTGTGTGTGCATGTACAGGGCTGCGTGTGTGGACGTGCAGGGCTATGTGTGGATGTACAGGCTATGTGTGGATGTACAGGGCTGTGTGTGCCCGTGCAATGCTGTCTGTGCCCATGCAATGCTGTCTGTGCCCATGCAATGCTGTGTGTGGATGTGCAGGGCTGTATGTGGATGTGCAAGGCTGTGTGTGCCTGTGCAGCACTATATGTGGACGTGCAGCACTATATGTGGATGCGCAGCACCATGTGTGGATGTGCGGTACTATATGTGGATGTGCAAGGCTGTGTGTGCCTGTGCAGGGCTGTGGGAGGGTTGGGTGCCCATGCAAGCAGGTATGTGTGTGGGCAAGTGGATCTCTGCAAGAGGGGTGCGTGATGGTGCCTGGGGGTGCCAGGGGGCTGCCGTGTTCGTGGCCCTCTGGGGATGTGGAAGGAGTGGGAGGGAGAGGGGCACTCAGGAGTGGGTCTTGTGTGTGTGTGCGTGTGCTCTTGTGTGTGGGCACGAGAGATGGGGAGAGCAGTGGGGACCCATGTCCCTGCGCGGGACCCCGTCCCCTCAGCCCCGGCAGGGCGGTCAGGGCAGCAGCCCTGCTGACGGGGCGAGGGAGACGCCTCTGGAGAGGCGGCAAACGCTGCCGCTCGCCACGCTGACACCCACGATTAGCCAAAATAAGGCCGCGAATCCTTTGCTCGGCAGCCAAGCGAGGGGCAAAGTTGGCGCTCGCCAGGCAGCTGCCAAGCTGCCCGCCCCGGCCGCGGCTCGGGCGCCTAAACAGCCCACGGCCGCGGGCCCCGCGACGGCTGGGGGGCCCCCACGGGGCCCCGCTGTGGGGTGGGGGGCGGTGCGGGCTTGTTTGCACTGGGGGGCGGTGGGGAAGGCACCAGCGCCCTGTGAGAGGGGCCCTGCCATCCCTGGCCACTCGTGTCGCAGCCCCCGGCCGCTGGTGCCGTGGGGGGACTGCGCCTGTGCCSGGCACCTCCCCGGGACCCCGGCAACGGCCTCTCACCCGCAGCCGCTCGGCTGCTTCCTTTCGTCATTTCCATTTATTTATCTGTTTTAGTTTTCGTTGTGCGATTTTTTTTTCTTTTTTCTTTTTTTTTCGAAGTTGTGTGACCAAAAAAAAAAAAAAGCTACGAAAGCTTTAATTCTCGTTATTTTTCGCTGCTGTTTGGCTGTGCTGCCTCTCCCCGCCCCGCGTTTGGCCGCGCGCGTTCCCCGGCCGCCCGCGGCTGCCCCGGTGTCCCCGGCCCCGCCGCCGCCCCCGGCCGCGCTCCCCGGCACCCGGCATTTACACCCCAAAACATAAAATAAAAATAATATTAAAAAAAAAAAAAACAAAAAACAAACGCCGAGCGCGCTGCCTTTGCATCAGCGCTCATCTCGAAAGGGTGCTTGAGCAACTCGAGACACTCGGCAGCCCTAATTAGTGATTTTTGTCCTCTTGTTACGGGGCTCAGCAGCTCATGCAAATGAACCCTTCACCGGCGGCACCATTACCCGGCATTAACTGACTCTTATCTCTAATGATGCGCCGGGGAACTTGGCGGAGCGCGGCCAGCTTTTTCTCTTGATTACTCTAATCAATAAGAAATGATAGAGGGGAATTATAAACCCTATTGGCTTTTGAATGGCGCCGGCGACGAGCCCCTCTAGACGCGCTCCCCTTTCATTGTTATTTATTAAAATGATCTTCAGCGAGCGGCGGGTGGAAATAGGGAAGGGGGGGGGGGGGGGGGCAGCGGGGAGGGATCCCCCGATTTCCTCCCCTCTTTTCCCCTCTTTAGTGAGTTTCGGAAAGCCGGGTTTAGAAGGGGGTGAGGGGGCTTCGCAAACGAATGGGTTTTAATTTTATTTTTTTTTTTTATCAGAAGGCGTAAAAGAAAAAAGATAAATATGTGTGTATGTGTATATATATATATGTGTGTATATATACATGTATATATATATATGCACACACACATATATATATTATATATATATATATATGAGGAAGATGAGTAAAAGAAAAAGAAGAAAGACCCTTTTCACACCGAATTAGAACACGTCTTCTCCGCTCCCCCTGGCCTGGGTCCGGGTGTCCCCAGCCCACCCGTGGGCACCGTCCCCCGCGGCCACGCAGCGGGGGGGGCCTCTCAGAGGTGCAAACCAAGCCYCTCCACCCCCAAGTAATTTGGCATCGATACTAAACCGAGAGCCCCATGGGTGCTGCTAAAGCAGCAGCCGCGGGCCGGGCCTGGCCGCCGCTCCAGCCCGCTCGGTGCTCCCGAAAACGCCTTTTCCCGGCGGTGAGCGGGAACGAGACCCCCCTCGGGACGCGGCGGGACTCGCCACCGCCGGCTCCGTCCCCAGCAAGCGGGGAAGGGAGATGCGGGTTTGCGCGCTGCGCGCTCGCACGGGCAGAGAAAGCGGCGCGGGGGCTGCTCTGGGGTTTTTCTTTCTTTATTTTTCTTTTCTTCCCTGTTCGTTCCTGCCTGGAAGCGGCGSCGGGGAGGGGGCCGCGCCTCCGGGCCCGGGAATCGGCTCCGGGCACCGGCGAAAACGTCCCCGCGGCCCCGCGGCCGCCCCGCTGCTTGCGGCGGGGAGTCACTTTGCTGTCAAAACCGGGGAATTTGGCTAAACTGCTGGGTAGGAGAGGTTTTTTTTT
>NW_020455005.1:229607-237853 GCF_003342845.1 Nothoprocta perdicaria
TTACTATCCGCATGAAAATGAAACTTCTCCCAAACGAATTTCCAGGCAAGATCCCCGCGGACTGAAAGCCCCGCGCGCCGGGGGCCGCAGTTTCGCCCCCCTGCAAGGGGCTCTCGTAGTTTTTGCGAAACGCCGTGCCGCAGTTACTCGAAATCCCCCTTCGGAGAGAAACTCTCCATGTTTAAGCCCTCCACACTCTTTAAGCCCCTCCGTGGCAAAAAAAAACCTCTTGCCGCAAGTATTTTATTTTTTATTTATTTTATTTTTTATTTATTTTATTTATTTTATTTATTTTATTTTTTATTTATTTTATTTTTTATTTATTTTATTTTTTATTTATTTTATTTTTTATTATTTATTTCCTTATTTTGCCCTCCGTTTTTAATACTTTCTGCGTGAATCCGAATGGAAATGTAAGGCTCATCCCTCACTGCACCCATCCAGCACAGAGACAGCCGTGAGGTCCAAGACAAGTTTGGTGGGGAAAAAACACAAAGCAAAATTAGGAACCTTCGAAAGAGACAACGTTGCTTTGCTGCCCGTTTGTGTCGGGGGAGCACTGGACGTATTTGGAGGTTGCACGGCCGCATAGGAGCTGCACAGCCCTATAGGAGCTGCACAGCCCTATAGGACCCACCGCCCTATAGCGAGGTCCGCCGAGCCACAAAGGCGTGGGGGAAGGGCCGGCGGGAGCAAAATCATGGAAAATCGCCCTTCTTGGTAACATCTCGTTATTAGGAGTGATGACTAAAACCTCCGGAATTATTCTGGACTGTAAGTTATCAAGAGCCCACTAATTTCACATTAAAACCCATTGACTGCAACGGCGTGATTGAAGGGTTTTTAACAATTAACATAATCAGAAAATGAGCGGAGATAATTTTTATTCAACTCATTACTTTTTAATCATGTATTTCTTTTAATTAATCCCCGCGCCGTGGCAATAACAAAAAGGCGAGTCCCGCGCGGGYGGCCACCCCGGCGGCSGCGGGTCCCGGCCGGGGGGACACGGGGCGGCGTGGCCCCCTCCCCGGCCCCAAACCGCCCCCTCGGCGGCCCTCGGGCCCCGGGAAAGGCCCCGGTTAACGGCGGGAGCGGGCGTTTTTGGAGCGGTACACGAGGCTCCCGTGCCCTCCAAACACCGGCCGCGRAGCCGGCCCTGGAGGCTGCCCCAGCGAGGTGACCAGGGGGAGGAAGGGGATGCTTGGAATCTGTCCATCCCTCCTGCTTTTCGCCCGTACATCCATCCTTATGGCTGCACATCCCTCTGTCCTTGYGGCCACACATCCCTCCGTCCTTACGGCTGCACATCCCTCTGTCCTTGCGGCCACACATCCCTCCGTCCTTGTGGCTGCGCATCCCTCCATCCATTTCTCCGTGAGGGAAGAGACCGGGCCCTGTGTCCCGGGTACCACGGCAGTGTCCGCAGGAGCAGGGGGGCTGCCGAGCACCCGGGCAGGGGGCGTCTCGCTGCTTGCCCAGGGCAACAGGCGCCTCTGGATGCAAGCGGGAAACGGCGTCACGGGCTCGCGAAAACGGCGCCCGGCCCTCGTCGGTGCTGGGGATGCTCTGGTTTGGCTGGCTTGCCAAGAGGAGGGAAGAGTTCTAAAACCTGCTGTGAAATTCCCGGCATTTCCCGTGGATTGTCAATTCTTTCTTCTATTATCATCTGTGGACAAAGCTCTGCAGCTGACAGGAGGCTCCAACATCTGGAATATGATGGGACATCAGTTCATATCACACAGCCCATTCACAAGCCTGTTGCTTTGCTGCTGAGAAATGCCTTGCCAAGATGGGAATACAATTCCTAAGTTTGTAACTACCCTCTTGCAAACGGTTCCATTAATGCAGCTGAAGAAGAGTGTGAAACCCCAATTCTAGAGTCCCACAGCCAACCTTGCCCTCTCCAGACTTAATCCTTGGCTCTTATAAGAGGTAGAACTTCCAGTAGCTGTGCTGCTTAACAGCTCCCCTGTGAACCCTTGGACCATGGGAAGCCAAGCTGAAATTGCCCTGAGGACTCCTTTCTCGTGGTCAGCATCAACAGTAGAGCACTTCAGGTGGCATTTCAGCTGCGCAGGCTGATCGGTCCTTCAGTTCTGAGGAGGTCTTTGCTGAAATCATCTCTCATTTTAGGGTCACTCTTCTGTTATGGCTCATGGTGCTTGGGAAATGCACGATCCTTTAGCTAGTGACAGATAGAAGAATCTTTCCATGAGAAATGATATTAGATATTCTCATGGAAAAATCTTTCAATGAGAAATGATATTAGTAAACAGGTGATTTTCAGCTACTGAGGTTACAAGGAAATGCCTAGAGCCAATGTATTTAAAAAAAAAAAAAAAAAAAAGTAAAGCAGCAGACTGCCCAAGACAGATATACTTAAAGTGGGGACGCCTCTCAAAATGTTCTTCCTTATCTCAGCTGACAAGCCCCCATGGTCACACCGGCTCTTACGCATCACCTCAGTGCCAGCAGCACACACTGCATGGGAGGGAAACACAGCAGGGAAAGATACCTGGGTCTGTGCAGCTCTGCAGGGGAGAGGATCTTCAACAGACCCGGTCCGGGAGTCAAGAATAAAAGGTGTGAAATTCTGCAGTTCATCTTTATGGCTAAATAATTCCCAACCTGTTAAAGGCGGAGGAGCAGTCTGCCCTTGGGAATGCACGTGAACTACTCACCGCCTTTGCATCAGAGAATTGCAATCTGTCCTAACACCCATCCCACGCTTCTGGAACATTTACAAGCAGAAAAGGCTTCTCCACATCTGGAGGGCAGTCCTTGGTCATTGCTCARAAAACAAGAGGCCTCTCAGAAAATCCGATGCCTCGCTCCTTATTGAAATGACTCAAAGTCAACAGGACTCCAAGTCCACTGAAGTCCGGCCATTCTCTTCCCTTCAGGGATGTGGTTTGCAGCCTGCACTTGCGAACTTGATGACATTCAGATGGGATATACGGGGAGGAAGGAACAGGCTCTGCAAAATAAAGTGATGGTTCTGGATTGCTTSAGGAGGCTGGCTTTGTATCACGCTGACACGAGGGCAACTAGAAGCAGAGTTTGGCTCGTTGGGTACTTCTGAGCATAGACAGATATGCACACGGTAATGATCYGGAATAAGAATGTACCTTCCACACTATTCATGATGATCAGGAAGTTATTTACAGTAATTTCACTATTATGCTGCTCCTAATGTTTCTGCCATGTTTTAAACATCATTATCACCCAAAGTCTTCCTTTTTTTTCCCCAGCATACTTTCCTTTTTTTCCTATACATTAGCTATTTCACCAGCATCATCCACTTTTATTGTCATGTGAGATACCCACCACAACAATTCTTCTTTCTTTTTGTAACGAGTGGCACAATTAAGATTTAATTAGAAGCATATGAGTAAGGAAATGACATTGCTACCCAGGACCTTAAATGTGATAGCATTCAATGATGCAAGTACAGCCTCTCCCTGCAAAAGGAGAAAAATAGAGAAACTTACTCCAGGCTGGATCTTTTCAGACTGACATGATGATTGCCTGCTGACAATTAATTGTTTTCTAGTTATGATTCTAAAAAGAGAGTGTACATTTTTTTTCCATAGCAAAAATGCTGACAGGTGCACGGAAGTGGCATTTCTCTGTGCATTGGAATCAGAGAAAGGAAAACGTGCAAACAGGTGAGGTCTAAGCAAATGTCATACGGTGCTGGTTATGGTTCCTCAAGCTATTACACTCTCTTATATGCTGATAGGAGATAAAACTCCTCAAGCTGAAAAGTGGGTTTCTTTCCTCTCAGGAAGGCTGGTGGTGATAAATGGGGAGGAGAGTTAGCTGATGGAGCCCTGTCCCTGTGTTTTCCATATATGTTATTGGAAAGGGAAAATTAACCCAGGCTTTCTGGCTACATATCTCAGGTCCCCTCAGTTCTTTTTGCTGCTCTCAGAACCATCCATGACTCCTGCACCCAGCTTGCTCTGGAAGAAGGCTGCAGCCCTTCCCAGAGGCTGCAGTAGTCACCGGGCTTCGGGAACATGGAGCTATGGAAAAGCAACCTGCAACTATCATTATGGAAGAAGTATTTTCTTTATGAAAGAGACCTGCTGGATTGATATCTGCRGGCAGCAGATGTTAGAAGAGTGACCTCTTGTTAAGTCTAAAAGCCCTGAATTTTTACTTGGTGACAGCATTTCCTTGTGCTCACAGAGAGGGTGCTGCTTGTGAGCGCATGCTCACATTTCACATTTCAAGTGCCCGACCTTCTTTGATTCCCAGGCAGCCAATCCACTTCAGTTGCCACAGGCTGGAGGACAGGATTCGGCATCTGACTTGCACATCCACTGGTGAAGTTTGGGCTTCTCAAGGAAGGACTCAAATTGGCAGTGCCAATACCACTGAGCTGCTCTTTCTTCTAACTTGTTATTTCGCTCATTCTTTATGATTCAGAGTGTGAGACTCCGTCTTCTTGCACTGATTAAAAAGTTTTAATATTCTTTGCTAAGTACATAGGAAAGTAAGAGTTCAGTGTGACCRCGCTAGCAAGTGCTGTGGCTCAGGCTGGTCATAAACGTGTCATCTGGGCAAGCGTTTGCCAAATATTTTTAAACGAAGGCTCACACAATCTCTCCACATAAAAATTTGCTCAGACCAAATACAGCACAGCCGCAATGATTTTCACCTATAACCAAAAAAAAATAGGGCTGCCTGCGATAATCATTTGTTTGTTTCCTCTCCAAGTTGATTTTCTTGGATGTGATGGGGATGTGTGTGATATTGCCTAGTTTTCTGGCACTGCCTTGACACACACACACACACACACACACACACACATATTTACATTGTGCTCCTTTTTCAGCCCTTTCGCTAAAACTCTGTCCATCAGCCTTCAAAGGTGACAAGAAAACCTCGAAAAGGGCTTTGCTTCTCAGCTCACAACCTGTCTCTCAAGAGACAGATCGCTGAAATCTGCAGCCCACGAGCAGGGGGAGGAACCGGGTTCCCGGCTCCACACTGATTATTTCCCTGGCTGATGGAGAATCTCAGCAAATCCATGAGCTGACACGGGAAATCACTGCTCCTTCACTGTGCTCTGTCATTGCTAAGAGAAGACTCCTGCCACTGCCTGATTTTAGGTATATTCTTTCCCAGCAGTCGGGGTAGGTGTTCAATTATTTTGATGTGGTTTTGGAATAACCAATACTACATAAAAACATGCAAATTCTGATGCCTACTACTCACAGACACCAAATCCTGCTTGCTTTAGTCATGAGTACGGCCACTTCAGTGAGATTGAGTAGAAAGTTAATGGCAGCACTTTGATAAGAAATCTAATCAGGTTTGCTTGGCAGCCAAGTTCAATGTTGATTTCTGCCTGATAGCAGAATTTATCTATTTTCACAAAACAGTTCTGGACCATGTGAAGCTACTTTTCCTAACCAGAGCTGAAAAAGTTATCTGATTTCTAATTTTGCTTTGTAAAGTTGTGCTTAATGTCAAGAAGACATTAAATAAGAAGGTACTTACTTCTTCTTTACTTCTTCTTTACTTCTTCTTTACTTCTTAAAATAAGAAGATATTTACTGACTAGATATCTTTCTTACAAATCTTTAGGAAAAAAAGAACACAGAAATTCTTATATTTGACTTAAATCTTGCGTGTTTTATCTGAGATTCTTGAGATTCTTAATTTTTTTTTTTTCTCATTTATTTATTTATTTTTTTAGAGTCCAATTTTCCATTCACAGAGGAATACATTCTCTTGAAGGAGATGTGGGAAAGCATCTCACTTGACTTATGGAGATCGAGTTGCAGCCACCCAAAGACCCTCCAAGGAACCSGTCCATAGGAGGGAGAGGCCTGGTGGGAAGGGGGCTGCCTTGGCCCTGGGCAAGGCCTGGCTGCTCTGTCGGCCCCTGGGATCCAGACGTGCTCACCAGGTCCGTAGGGAGTTCTCGGTTTGGAAGCACTGGGGCCTTTTCCAGACCTGCCCCTGGTAGGAGGGAGTATGAAAGCCCATTTCTCTGTGCACTGACCCTCTCTGAAGGGAATTCTTGATGTGGGGCAAAGCGTGGCGTGAGCAGCGATGTGCACGAGTGCTGCTGCCCTCTCCTGGGTGGATTAAGAGAGACAAGGCCCGTGTGGCCTCTGTGCGCCCTCCTTGGATCGGGAGGACAGAAGGGAGGAAGGAAGRGAGAGAGGGAAGGAAGCAAGGAAGGAAGGAAGGATGGACAGACCAGGGCACCGGCGCAGGWCTTGGTCCCAGCATGCTGGGGACTGCACAGATGCACAGCAGCCTCCATCCCAAACCTTGGGAAACAAGGGTGGGTGAGGGGCAGGCAAGGGACACGGCAGAGGCCGTGGGCTCCTGCTGCCACCCCTGAGCTCCAACTGCTGTGCCAGGCTCCGTTAACCTGGGCTCTGCAGCCGGGTCCTGAGGACAACTGGTTACCCCTGTTCTGCCGGGCTACTTCCCTGTCAAAGGTGGTGGCCATGGCCAGGCTGCCTGTGGACACAGTCCCTGCTCTGGGACTCAGCCCGAACCTTGGTAGGGCCTGCTCTGAAACTAAGCAGTTGGGCCAAGCAGTTGGGCCAAGTGAAAATCCCATGCCGAAACCCAAGCCCTCTCCCTGTTTAACTTCCAGTGTAGACATAGTCTAAGAGAACTACCTGATCCATTTGTTTGTTTCTTTGTGTCTTTCCTGGGAAGTGGTTTCCATTGGCTTTCATGGACTGCTTTGAGAGCCATCTCTTGGGAGCTGAGCCCGTTCAGAGAAGTTAGATGCCGAGGATTGCACTGTCTGCCTGCTGAGGATGTTTCCACGAGCACTGATGCGGCTGTGTTTTCACTCAACAGCATAAATCCATCTTGGAGACTCCCTTTGATAACGGTTCCACATGGTCTCGTGACACTCAGTGCGATATTGCAAAAGTCAATGTTAGATGGATCAGACCAAGCCGAGACGATCAAGCTGGGCACAGCTGGGCACCCGGAGAGCCAGTTCATGAGCACTCGCCTCTGGTGACGGGCAGGGTGACGGGGCTGCCGTGGCTGTCACTGCCTCTCATCACGCCTGGCGCTCGCATGCCACTGAATCATCCAGCAAGAAACRGACGGGACCTCTCCTGCCCGGCTCTCTGAGCAGGCATGTGCCAGCGGCCCATCACTCCTGAAGGCATCACCATAAGGAGTCGCAGGGCTCCGTTTTGCCTCTTTAGTGTATCTAACTAGAGAATTAAAGAGCCGCGACACAGCCAAAAGTCCTCGGAAACCACTGGGAAGATCTTCGGTGACGTGGGATAGGCATGGGGGTCAAGATGCTGCCARACACGGATCTCAGCTAAAAGCTAGGTGCTACATGGTGAAAAGGTGCCTGTTATTTTAACTCACTCCTCCGATCTGCAAAGGATTTTTTTGGTGACTGTTTTTACCGAGAYGACGGGAATGTAGCTGTGCAGGTGCACAGGAGGGCGCCCAGCTCACTGCCAGACATGGGAGCCCTGTGGTGCACGTGCTCGTGCCACTGGCGCCGGCACAGCCCCCTGCCAGGGGCTCTTCCCTCAGGACTCCTCCAGCCTGTGCCCGTCCGCGCAGTTGCACCAGCCCTGCCGCTTCCAGCCACGGCCCGAGCCAGAGCGGTGAGCCAGGGCACCCCACGCCGTGCTGCCCGCCATGCCGTGGCATGCAGAACCCCAGAATCGTCATGCCTGGGAAAGACCTTAGGACCAACCCCCCTGCATGGCGCTGCTAATCCGGGCCTCCGAGCGCCGCCTCTGCACGGTTCCCAACAGGAACCTCCTCCGCTTCCCCACGCAGCCTGTCCCAGTGCCGGACACCTGCTGCCCTGCTGCCTCATGTCTAGCCTGAACCCCCATGCGCCCCATGCTGGTGGCACCAGCCAGCCCCACGGCTCCGCATGGCAGCCAGTGTCCCCCACAGCCCTGCGCTGGGCTCAGGTGTCCCCCATGGCCCTACCTGGGGACCAAGTGTCCCCCACAGCCCTGCCCTGGGCTCAGGTGTCCCCCAGAGCCCTGCCCTGGGGACCACGTGTCCCCCCACGGCCCTGTCCTAGGCACAAGCGCCCGCTCAGGCCGCTGCCCTGGGTCAAATGTCCCCCCGTTCCCGCCCCGGGCACTGAGCTCGCGCTCAGCCCGGCCCGCGGGCTGGCACCCCCGCCCCGCCCCTCGGCCGTTGCCCCGCCCCTCGGCTGTTGCCCCGCCCCTCGGCCGTTGCCCCGCCCCTCGGCCGTTGCCCCGCCC
>NW_020455005.1:238765-265418 GCF_003342845.1 Nothoprocta perdicaria
GGCGGGGGGCTGCCCCGGGACCAGTGTGGGACCTGGGGGGCTGCCCCGGGACCGGTGTGGGACCTGGGGGGCTGCCCCGGGACCATGCGTGCCCTTAATGCACGGGGCGGGTGTCCACAGTGGGCCCGCTCCCTGTGGCCGCTCCGTGGCTGCTCCCTGGGCCGCTCTCCTGTCCCCCATTCTGTGCGCTCACAGCTCCCTTGCAGGGCTCCTTCCCGGCCCTGTGCACGGATGTGCAGGAGGGTCCTGCGGCTGGTCCTGCAGCCTCCAGGAGCCCAGGGCCGTCGCCGGGCACGGGCCTGGGGTCGGCACCTCCAGCGCAGGAGCTGGGCCGGGAGGTCTGCTGCAGCTGGGCGCAGCACTGGCAGCGCCCGCGGGGAGCAGGGCACGCACCGGCCTTGCTGCCGCTGTGGCGGGCACAGCCGCCCTGTCCGCGGTGCCCACGGCCGCCAAGAGCTTCCTCTGCGTTGGTGGGAAAGCCTGGGCTGTGCCGGATCTGCCCGGTCGCAGCGCCGCGGCTGCTTGTTGGACGCGTTCGTGGTACCCGTGACAGGACGTGTTGCGCCTCGTGGGAACTGGCCCTGGGATTCTGCCGAGTGTCCCTGTCCTCTGTTTCCGTGTCCCGTAAGAGCGTGTGGCTGCAAGTGAGAAATGCTGAGCCTTTGCTGGGGTCTACAGAGCCTCACCCTGCCCTTGCAGTTGTTCCGTTTACCTCTTCCAACCTCTTAGTCTTCTTTTTCTCCATGTTTCGGTCGTGGAGATCATTTCCATTGTACAAGGTTAACAGTAAACTTTTTTAGCTTGTGCAACTTACCCATTTGTGAAAGCCTCAGGTGCTGTGAGGGTGGATGTCGTGAATCAGACCAAAAGTCCTAGCAGCCCTTTGTCTTTCCTCTGATGATGTCTAGAAGCATGTGCCCTGGGAATACAAGAGAAGAGGGAATGTGTAACAACAGCGTGTCCCTCGGGTTATGCCTCTGCTTGAGAGCTGTTTGGGTTTGAATTGGCCATCAACGTGAGGCTCCGCTGCTCTTTGGGCACGTGTCAACTCCTGGCACGTCAGTGCCCGGTTGCAGTTTCACAGCTTAGTTGCTGGCCATATGAAGAAGTAGCACGTGCTGTGTGGTTTCCATGTGTTGCCTGTCAGCTTTCGCCTGTTAGTGCTGTGAGAGCTCGGGGACTTCCATGTGGGATTTGCCTTCTCCAGGGCAAATGCTCCACCAGTCACTCTCTGTAGTTTAGAAAGTTGTAGTCTGTTCATTGCTTGTGATACAGAAGTTGTTCCATACCTCTGATTTGGTTCCGGAAGAGTGAGAAACTGAGCATTGATTGTGTATCTGTTGGGTGACATCTTACCAGGTCTCCAGTGACCTCCAGTGAATGGTATGGAGTTACACTGAGACACAGGGCACTTCGGGGAGCAGCACGAGGTCACTGGATACGTTCAGATCAGTTTGGTCTAGGAGCTGGTTGCCAGATATCCCAGTACTTTTGATGTATATGAGCCCATTACAGGGGCTGCTCTTGCATCCTGGCTGCCTGGGCAGTGGGGGCTGGCCTGGTAACTTCACCTGGAAGACCTGGCTGCTCTGGCACACGCTTGGCTTTCCTTCTGTGCGCGGGTTAACTGATCAACTAGTTACAGTTATATTGTGATCTGTTGGTTTTGGGCACTTGTGAGGTGTAAACCCCTTCTCCTCCTTGGGCTTACTAAGGAATAAGCTAGGGAGTGCTAGGAGTCCTCAGGGAGTGCTTAGGTCTGCTGGATCTGCGTTGGAGCTGCTTGTGCCCACTCTCACGTGAAGCTGGTGAGGAAGCTTCACAGCTGAAGGCCTTAGTGAAGCAAGCAGAGAGTTTCCTGCATTAAGCAGCTGCTGATGTGTTGTGGAACCGAAGGAGAGTGAATGCAGGAGTTGACAGGAGTGGCAATTTGGCAGCTTTCTGCAGTTGAGCCTCACAGGGAAAATTCTTGTTTAAGAAAGGTGAAGATTGAATCTTTCCTAAACTTCCACAATCAGCCTGTTTCTCATTAGAGAGATTTTTTTTCTTTTTGTCCCATGTCATTTAGGACTGATAAGAAGGCTTTTGGCAGCTTTGACAATTTTGAGGAGCACTTAARTCAATTGACAGGAGCCAGAGGACTGGAGATCATGGCTTTGGATCAGTGACTTGCAGGGCAGGGGGAAATCAAATCTTTGAGGGAGAAAATATTCTAATATCCCAATTCTAATATCCCAATAGAGATAGTTGATTTAATTTTTATTCTATCACTACTTTTCTATTCACTAGGCTTTTTGTTTTGTTTTACCCAGAGAATGAGTTACTGTAGGAATTGCATCCATCTTCCTGCTCTGAGCATGGGATTCATTAGGTGGCTTCCCAAGGTGGGATCTGTTTGACACTTGGATCTCACGGAGAAAAGCAGCTGCTCTGAGAACAGCCACGTAGGGAGTGCTGCTGGGGCTGCTGCTGTGAGGGTTGTGCCCCTGGTGCATCTGCAGGATGTTTGCTGCAGGTGCCAAACAGCAACACAGCAGTTGTGGACATCATGTTCTGCTACCTGTTGTGGTTCAGCTTCCAAATATCCCTTTGCAATTAGGATAATCCTATGCTTCTCTCTGATGGCGTGTGATTTGAGATGGTTCATGGGGTAGCTGTACAGAAATAGGTAACTCTGAACTAGCTGGCAAAGGGGGACTTCTGTCTCTGCAGTTTTGTGAGTTTTGTTTTTTAGATGCATTTTTTTGACTGACTTGCATGCAGCAGACTTTGTGTAATCTGCTGTGTTGCTCACAGTGCAATTTGGAGGAGCAAAAGGTTTTTATTGTTGCATTGGTTCTTCTCTGCCTAGTGTGGAAACTTCAAATTTGATGATGAGATGCTATTGTGAGCAGGGCTTGCTATTTTAAGCTATGGGGAATTTTCATGTTTATAATGTCAGATTCTTTTTCTTCCAGAATTCTTCGGAGAGCCACAATTGTGCCAAAAGCATCTTGACCTCAGACAGGCTCCAGGTAGTTGTGATGCTTTCCGAGTTCTTCAATGAGACCTGGGAGGCAGCCAACTGTGCAAGTACGTCACCTGTTCTGTACCTTTCGTGTCCTGTTATGGCTAAGCTTAACTTGGCTAAAATTTGCTCACATCAGAACTGCAGAGTGTTTGCCATATGTTTTTAAGCAAGTGTTTCTCAACGGGGGGTTGTTTTCCTCAAAATTAACTGTTACACAATTATTCCTTGTAGGCTACTCTTTCAAAACAGAGTTGCGTTAGTTTTTCTGTGATCTGCAGATGCTGAAGACTTAGCTTTATTGCAGTTTCTTCTGTTTCTCCCTCCTGTCCTTCCTTTTTTTAAAAAAATATTTATTTTATTAAGTAAGAAACTTTTGCTAATCAAAAGTCAGTTGCTCTGGCCTGCTTGCATGCTGAATAGGATCTCCCTGCACTTTTGATCTCATTTCATGGGAAGCAGGTGTCTGCATCTATCCCAATTGTCTCCCTGTCTCCATGCTGTTGGTGATGTGCCACTGTGGCCGTTAGAGCTGTGGTTTTGGTTCCTCTTCATTTGGCGGGGACACAGAGGTCTGTGCTAACATGTGTGCTAGAAAACAGTGAGGATAGCGCTGGGAACTGAGCATTAAGCATGCTGGGTTTGCTTGATAGCCCTTGATARCCCAAAAAAGGCTCTTTCCAGTTGTGACTTTGGGCTCTGTGAGGGAGGAGAGGGAGTTAAGGAGATTCCTGCTCTCCTGCCCTGTTCCACCTGTGGCCTGATTGCTAGCATCCCACTGAAGGAGTGGCCTCAGCTTTRGGGCTTCTCCTTTCCTCCTTGCCTTGGCTCTTGATGAACATCTAAATTTCTGAGCTGTTCTGATTTTGAAGGGTCCAGCTGGTGAGAGCACCTGAAGTGGGATGGAGGGGCAAAAAGAGAGACTGGCTGTGGGTTAAATGGGTCTGTGACTGGGAGGGAAGCCCAGAGTCCCTTCAAAACCAGTGAAGGGCTCGGCCTCTTTCTTCAGCAGGAGTAACCTATGCTCCGATTTCTGCTCTGGTGTTTGTGCTCTCTCTGTTTCCTGGCTGTGCTGTGTTTCATCTCTGCTTCTGATGCTTCTCCTCTCACATAATGGCTGTTAACGTTGCTGGGCAAAGCCAGATTTGCGGGGTGGAAAATAAAAGTAATGTCTTGTTTTATCTTGAAGCCCAAAGATAATTCAGATCCCCTCTTCAGCAAGCCCTTGATGATAGTCTTCATCTTTCACTTAATCAAGGCCAATTAGTTCTGAAATATGTTCTCACTCAAGAGTTAGGTCAGCAGGTCTGAGACATCAGTGGCGGGCAGATAAGGAGAGCGCAGTGTTGACTAGACCTGTCTTTTATAGCTGAGAGCTCTCTGTGTGAGAGTGGAGTGTCTGGGGCTTGTTGCCTGCGGAAATGTTAGAAATCAGAATATCCTGATATTTTTCTTTCTCTTTAACAGATTGCTTAAAGAACAACAGTGAGGGCTTATCAGATTCTACTGAAGAATTCCTGGAATTATTCAATAAATCTCTGACATGTTTTGAACAAAACCTGCAGGTATTTATGCTGTGTATTTAAAAGAAGCACTATATCCTCTAATTGCTAGTAAAATCGTATTTATGCTGAATGAACCACAGGGGATACATAATAGGCAAATAAAATTCACAAACTCATTGGCACTTTAGGCAGATAGAGCAATGATCTGTAAAATGCAGGTGTTTACAGATTGGAAGCCTAAAACTAATTCTACTTGATATTCACCTTGACTTCATTTTGTTTGTAATTGCGCTGCTACTTCATATCAGAATATCTGAATTCACAGTAGTTGATAATTACAGAGTAAGTCACATCCTTGCCGCGTGTTGTTTTTTTCTACTTCTTTATAGAATTCTTGTCCTCTCACTTAACAGTTCAGTTTTTTAATAACACTCAGTATGTGCTAATTCAGAAAGACCAGCTACCCTAAAGCAACATAGCAACATTTTTAACCAGTAAGATGGGTGGGAGCCAAAATTTGTTCCTATTACAGATGCAACGTATTTCATTTTATGAGGTAAGTGTAGCAATTGTCCTCCAAGAAAATGCTTTAAACATGCAAAGAATCAGTGCCTAGTCCATCTCAATGAGAAACTAGCAAAGCTCTGGGATCATTCAGCAGTAAAAATGGGAAATGATGGGCATGGCACAGGCTCTGAGATGATAGTCATTTATCTTTTCATTAATTAACGACGTCTAGGAAATGCACCTTTATTGCTGAGAAGCACTGTGGGACAGGTCTCTTAATTACTTCAGGTGTTCAAAGCAGAACTTAACAGAACTTAAACCAGCATCCATTTGGGCAGGCTGGATGGGAATGTCTTTAGGGACTGTAGTGCTGTTTTCAAGTGTGTCACATTGCATTCTGTGATGATGAGGGTTGATGTCTGTTGCTCTCTTTATAGCTCAGTAGTAATTTTTTTTTTTTTTTTAATATTTTTTAGCTATAGGCAAATAAAAGCCTGACATTGGTAATAAAGAATGTGATGTGTGACTCCAGAACATCATTTTATTGCTAGCAATCTTTTTCTTTCWTGGGAGCTGGTAGTTTCAAAATTTTGTTTTAAGCTGCTAGTTCAAGAAACATTTTAAGATCAGTATAACTTGCTAATAGCAAATGATGTCAGGGAAACACACTTGTGACTTAGTCGGTCCCTTTTCTTCCCCTGTTCACAGAATCACAGAATATTCAAGGTTGGAAGGGACCTCTAAAGATCATCTAGTCCAACCTTCCCGCTCAAGCAGGCACACCCAGAGCACGGGGCACAGGGCGACATCCAGGCGGGTTTAATGTCCTTATGTGACAATTGTTCTTATGTGACAATTCTCCGTCTAGGCCCCTCCCTGATTTTGAATGTTAGAAATCTAGATTGTGGTTCAAACCTAGCTCTGGTTTTCAAGACATCAACGCCTCAAACCCCTGTATGAAGGGTACTTTATAATCSTAGGGAGAAGCTCTCGACCTGCCGCCAAGCAACTACACCGAGGTGTGCAAGAACTGCAATGCCACCTACAGAATGCTGAACGAGCGCTATAACTACCTGCAGCGGATGAACCGGCAAGGCGGCGAGGCGGGACACTCAGCACACTTGTGCATAGACGTGGAAGATGCAGTGAGTATCCACCAACGCCTCGGGGAGAGACCTTGCTGTGGAGCTCTGCAGTAATCCGGGCGGTTGGTGGTTGGCTTGTTAGGGGTCACTTTTTTCCCCCCTCGGTTTGGACGGGGACYGGTGGCAGCGGCGTTGGCAGCCTGGTGCCAGGCCAGCCCAGCGAGGCTGGGTTGTGAGGCCCCGTCCTCAGCGAGTGCAGCAGGAGTGTGGCCAAAGCTCCTGAGCGCCCGAGCAGTTGGAATAGCTAGTGGCTCCTTACTGTAAAGGGAGTGGAGTTTCAAAACATTCCTTGATCTTTTGGCTTTTAATGTAAAGTTTTACTTTATTGTTCTAGTCGGAGTAATGGTTGATTCCTTATTACAGCAACTTTTCCCAGAGGTCCTCAGTATTTGCAACGTGTTTGGAAAAGCTTTGTTAGAGTGTGGCGTTTTAAGCAGTTTGGCAAAAGGAGAGTTGTTGGAAGTGTGAGACTGGCACCCAGTCTCCAGGCTGTCAGCAAGTCCTCAAGAACGCAGACGTGTGACAATGTCTGTAGTATATCTGAGTATAGTCTTTCTTTGGAGTGAATGAAAGTTTTGCTCTGAAGCCTTTGCTCCATTCACCTTGCCTGTTCCTATGTTTCTGGGGTTTGTTTGCTTTTGAAGGGAGATCCATCCAAAGCAAAGGATCTTTTCGACGTCTTTTGCACTCATATTTGAACGCTCGAATGTCCTGAAGCCTGAGCTTTTACTGTGCTATTCCCAAGAAATGCATGTGCTCGCTTTCACTGCTCGCTTTCTCCCCGCGTTTTCCTTACAGATGAACATCACTCGGAAGCTTTGGAGCAGGACTTTCAACTGCTCCGTGCCCTGCAGCGACACAGTCCCAGTGATTGCGGTTTCATCCTTCATCCTCTTCTTGCCCGTTGTTTTTTACCTGAGCAGCTTCCTTCACTCCAAGCAGAAGAAGCGCATCCTGATTCTGCGTAAGTGATGGCGCTCGCAGGCGCTGCCGCAGGCGGGCGGTGCTGGGCACTCTTGGCTCTTGTGGGAGAGGGGGGCCCGGCCAGATCTGCTGCAGCTGCACGACGGAGCTAATAGCGACTATTAGGCTGCTGCTGTCCCCTGAAGGAGGGTAGCGAAGAGTTGCAGCCATATCTGCTCATTGAAGTTTCTGGACGTGACCGGAAAGCTGTTTGCAAGTGTGTGTTACATCAATAGAGGGAGTGGAGAGACTAGTTTTGTGGAATTCTTTGTGTTTAATTTTCATATAATTTTTCCTTTTCCAGCCAAGCGTATCCAGTCAAATGCCAGTCTCGTGAACATCCAAGAAAAATACAGCTGAGCTGCAAAACAAAACCTGAGAACTGCTGCTGGTATACAGTGGGTACAATTGTGTTGGAATGAGGCCGGCACAAAAGAGGAGTTAATTATGGTTTAGTATAATGATACAGAGCAACACAAGTTAAACAAAATGCTGTCTGACTTCTAAGCGGGGATATTAACAAACATGACAAGGCAGGGCTGTGTGACACTGTATGGACTCTGGTTTTGAAAATTGTGTGTGTTTTTTCAGGCTCAGGCTGAAGGTGATGCTTTTTTCTGTCTCTTAAGCTTTTGTATTTCTCATCAGCAGAGTAGTTGCATTTCCCTTGCATGCTTTTTTCCTCTTTGCTTTTCCATATTTATTTCACAAAAATCTGTCGCGCCGCTGCCTACCTTTCTGAACTGAGATCCTTAGTCTTTCCAAGGTGATTCTTGCAGAAAGGAAAAGCTTGAAATTATTTTTGATGTTCCTGTTTGAAGTGTTACGTTTAATTCCAAGCAGCAGTCAGTCTTGTCAGATCTTGGATGTATGGGAGACCACTTAAAAAAAAAAAAAAAAAAAAGTTGTTGCTATTTCTAATACCTCTCTCTAAAGCCATGCTGCTGAATTGATTGTGATGGTCTCTAAAAAGCATGAAGCATGCAGAGGAAGTGGTAATATATTATGTCCAACGCCAGCAACAAAAGCAACAAAACTGCCAGTGCTAGACATGAATAGTAATCATTGATGACTACAGTATTCAGCTATCTCTGAAACAGGCAGCATATTTAGGCACTCGCACGCTTAAACCACTAAAATCACTGCTTTTCAAATGTTAAATTTTCAGAGGCTTATTTTAGATGTCTGCCTGTGCAACTGAATGCTTCACTGTGTATCTCTATTGAGTTGTTTCCTTTCCCTTTTCAATTATAAAGTCTATTTTCTATGATTCTTTTTTTTCCCCCTCTCTTTTGCTTTGGAAAAGCAGAAGTGAGGTAAAGCAGAGACACTGGAGATGTTGAATTTCCTGCTCTAGAGAATTTTTCTGGCTCACAGAGGTATGAGCATGAATTACTGTAGAGAAGATGTCATATTTTAGCAGCAAATGAATCAGGACTTTGTCTAACATAAAAATTGTCCTGAAGAACTGTGGTGGGAGTTGATGACTTTCAAGAAACACGTTTGAAAATTGACCCTGTGTAGTAGATGAGTAGATTGAGCCTTGCACTAGCAGAATAACTGCAGGGATGAGCGGTGCTCCTGGCGCTGTGTGGACACGGTTCAGCCGTAGCAATACCAACAGTATTGGTGGTGCTGATCTGGGAGAGTGCTGGATTGAAACAGCTCATAGTTGCACTTAAACTTAACAAATACCAGAGCCTTTGCTCACATTTGTATGTGTTTCGTAACTGTGAGATTAAATGTGAGTGGCCATATTGGCTGAAAAAATGAGTTTCTCTGAGAGTCTGTGCTCACAAACTTCTATCACAAACTTACCAAATAGTCTTTTGTATTTGACTTGCTGTGGGACTTAATCTGCTGAACTTTTCCAGTGCACAAAGGCTGAATAAATACCCAACAAAACAGTCCTAAAGCTCTTCAAGTCACCGATTCTGTTGGGGTTTTTGAAATTTGGACATACCGTGAGTTTGAAAGTCACGTTAAAGTGTGTTTAGTGTTAAGTAAAAGAGTGTGATAGTTTGTCTCACCCACATGATTACTTTATTGTGTTTTGCCTCTAAGAGTACTTATTGCCCTCTGTTTCTCGTGGGAATTGCTGGGTCAACACTCAGCTTGTTCTGGGTAGTTTGTGACAGCAATAGAAAATGGTATTTGTCTTGCTTAGCACGTGAAGTTGTCTTGTGGCTGAGAGAGGCACGCTGCCTTAAATGAAAATGTTATTTTTGCATCTCTTATTCTTAAACTTTAACTTCGGGGGACTTACTCAGCTGCCTCCCCTAATAGCATTACGTTGATTTGGGGCATCATATGATTGAGGGCTGTTCAAAGCAATCTTTCATTCATGCAGATAAAGCCAATTTGTATGTGCAGCGTTTCAGAATGACAGCTTTTATACTGTAAGCAGTGGCTTTTTGAGCACATTCATGTTAAGTAGGTCTGAAAGTCATTACTTCTGGATATGGTGGTTAAGCACTTTATTATTTAAAAAAAAAAATCAGCTTTTCTTACATCCCTGGCTGCTAAGCTAAAAGGAAATACTCATGTGATTTTTGTTGTTGTTGTTTTTTATTTTAAAGCAACAGTAAAGTTTGCACTTGGTTTTTGATCTTGCATCTCCTTTTTTTTTTTTTTTTCCCAGACTTTGTAGTACTAACTTTCTTTATACAGTGTTACATTTTTGTAGGCTATTTCGTATCTAAGTTAATGTCTTTGCRCTCTGTTTCTCAGAGAAATGTGGAAGCACACAGGCTGTGTGAAGGAGAACTAAAATTCTTTTTGCTGCTAATCTTTTCACCTTGGTTTACTCTTGCCTTTTTGACATTGTGTGTACTAAACAAAAAATACCRGTTTGAAATACCACTTGTTTGTATCTCTTTGTGCAAATAAAATTTCTTACTCTGGGGTAGCACTTCGATGCATATTTATACTTCTGTTAAGAAACCTTTAAACACTGAAAATCAGCTCTAATAAAGATTGTCAATAAACAGTGAGCAGTGTGGTTATTTAATTGCTCCATTTCCAGTATTATATAGTATGTATGTTATATACTGCATATCATATAGTGCTGTTCTGAGTTTATGTTTCTGGCTGTATTCCTTATGCCCTTTGCAGGAAAACGAGAGGGAAGAGGCATTTTCCAAGCAGTGCTGCTGCAGGATACAGAACAAATGAGGAACTGCAGCTACATCAGAAGGCTGGAGTTTGAGTCCAGTCAAAGCAGGGAGTTTGACACCCAAGGGAATGAGGGCAGGATTTAGCTGATGGCTGGAGCAGAGGCTCAGACAGCAACCGAGGGTGGAAACACCCCTGGCAAAGGGTTTGGTGTGAAGAGGTGGTTCCGAGGTGGCTGGAATGACTGCAGAAGAGAGAGGGTGACCAAGGGGGCCCYGGTTGCAGCTGAGCAGGAAGGGGAGGCTTGGGTACCTTGAAGGAGATGAGGTTCTTGACAAGGCTCCTCTCTTATTCTGAGCTAGCTGAGGCACCACTTAAYCACTGAACACTGGAGTCTTCTACAAACTGAACTGAAGTTCCGGGGGATTTTTTTTTTTTTTTTTGTAATGGCTGCTTTTTCCATCTTTCTCAAGTGCCTCCCGCATTTGCGAAATGGCTTCGGATCCCTAATGTATTGCTGCTTGTGCTCACTGTCCGGTTAATCAAGTGCCATCAAATCTACTTGCGTCTCTGCTAATTTATACGTTTGGTTTCATGCCCTGAATGCAGAGTTTCTGTGGAATGAGGCGCTGTGTGATCAGCAAAGTCAGTGCACTCCTAATCAGAGKGTGTGGGTAACCTGCCCATTTCCCATCGTATTTTACCATGGATTTTCCTTCTGACACGAGTGTAGGCATTTTTAGCCTGTTTTTTTCCAGTAAGTGTGGCTGTGCAGGACATGTGGGCTGGGTGTATCTTGTGCATTTCCACTAGTATAAGAAATTATACAGTGGAAGAGTAGCGTTGCTTTGTGCCAGGAGCTGAAATGCAGCCTAATCCGAGGCATAAAAAACATGTAACGAAAGGAAGCGGGAGAGGTACCGTGAGCTTGTTCTAATGCTGTGAGAGCATTAGAGAAGCTGCATGGTAAATGAGTTAAATGACCTATGAATGCTTCCCCTGCCCTCATCCGAGGCAACAAAACGTTGGAAAACTATTTCAAATATTTAACAAAAGAGGGACATTTGCTGGTTGCTCTACTGAAGCTTTGACTTTTAATATGGAAAATTCCGCTCCGGTGCCAGCACAGTTAGTATCATGGATTGCTGCAATTAAACCAGTGTCTTAAGTTATTCATAATACTCTTTCTGGGCAACATTCCCGCCTGCTTAATCTGCACTATACAAGCGTTTATTAGAACTGACTGTTGAAAAACGCCAAGCTCAATCGGACACTGGGAAAAAAAAAAAGAAATCAATATGATGCCCTAAACTGGTTTAATATGTCTTTCCTCCTCCATAATCCCACACGTTACTGATTTCTGTGCTGTAATGAACGTGCCATTCAGCTGAAACAAGATTAGCTGCTTAAGCCGCAGCATTAGGCAGAGAGCAACTTCAGCCCTGCTTTACGTTTCCTTGCAGAGCCCGGCGCTTGCAGGGGTGTCTCCTTCCCTCCTCCGTAACCGAGAGCCCGCGTGGGGATCCCTGAGGATCCCGCCGGGAAGGCGCGGGTTTGAATCTGGATCCAAGCGCCACCCAGAGCCAAGGGGGACCAAACCGCTGAGCAGGATTAATGCAGGAGTTTATATTTCCCGCAGGATTTTTCCGGGGTTAACCGTGAAGTAAATGGCTTATGTCAAGTTGATCTAGATTAAGATGAAGGGAACAGCCACTGGCAAGAATATTGCCTTGGGCTTTTCTTTTTTTTCTTTCTTTTTAAGTAGCACTTGAAATGGTCACAATTTTCAGTGTGGTGGCAGATGCGGGCTGTGAGGAGCAGCTGTCCTGTCCTTCCAGGGAGCACTGCAGGGGTAAATGTAGGGGTGATTGGCCTTTGCAGATGAATACGAGTGATTCCATGTGTCTACCTGGTGTAGGGCTTGTCCTCGGGGTAGGGACAGCTCTTTCTCCTCCAAAGCGAAGCAAAGGGGCTTGGCCGGAGAAGGCAGGACTCATGTTGGCCTAACCTCGCTCAGTGGTGGAACAACGAGGCTGTATTTGAGAAATCACAAAGTGTGAAAAGGGGATGAACTATGAGGAGCTTCTTAACCAACCTTGAAGGTGTCCTGGGTGAATTGGTTTGGTGTGGTTTATTTCTTGGTCCCAATTAAMTATCCAGTGAGAAATGGAAGAGAAGGATGCGGTGGCTGAATGTGCATTTTTAAAACCTGAGTGGGATTTGAGCAGGAATCTCGTCTGCAGCTTGTGTGCATCTCCCTGCTGGGAACRAGGGCCTGCTGGAAACGGCACCGCGGAGGTAGGTATGGGATGAGCGCCGGGATCAGTGTCTACTTCTTCCATTAAACCCCGAGCTCCTCTACACTGAAACATGAAGCAGCATTAAAGTTGTTTGGTCTTACTGAATTTGCACTCTGAGCCAAACAAAGGCCTCCAGTTTCCAGGTAAAATTCTGTTGCTGTGCTCCTAATACAGGAGTGATCATTAGATGCAGGTCTCCAAACTCGGGTGGGTTTAGCTTGGGGTTTTAAGCCTTTCTTCTGTCACGAAAGCATTGCTTTAGTAAGTCCCTTCCCGTGTGGCTCATTAACAAGCAAGTTGTATTTACAAGACATCAGTATGTTTTATATAGTTGTAAAACCTGAATTTTCCCAGGGCACTGTCTGCAGTACAAAGCTGTATTTTTTTCTTCCCCCGTTAAAGGACCATACTAAGCCACACATGTACAGGTCAGCAGCTTTCTTGGGGTGTTGGCATCAGACAGGAGCCTCAAAGCATTGAGGATGTGTGCTGGGTTGAAGGTAATCTCTAAAACAGCATGGAAAAGAGAAAAACACCAGAAGCAGCACGTCTGCACTCTCCTGGAATAGAGAATCATAGAACCACAGAATGCTTAAGGTTGGAAGGGACCTCAGAGGTCATCTAGTTCAACCCCCCTGCACACACAGGGACACTCAGAGCACGGGGCACAGGGCKGCATCCAAGCGGGTTTGGAAGATCTCCAAAGAAGGAGACTGCACAAGCTCCCCGGGCAGCCTGTGCCAGGGCTCTGGCACCCTCACTGTTAAGGATATTTTCCTAAAGTTCCTGTGGAACTTTTGGTGCCTCAGTTTGTGGCCGTTTCCTCTAGTCCTGTCGCTGGCCACCCCTGAAAAGAGGCCGCCCCCCTCCTCCTCACTGCCTCCCTTGAGGTATTTATACACGCTGATCAGGTCCCCCCTCAGCCTCCTCTTCTCCAGGCTGAATAGGCCCAGCTCCCTCAGCCTTTGCTCACAGGGCAGATGTTCCAGGCCCCTGATCATCCTGGTAGCCCTGTGCTGGACTCTCTCCAGTAGTTCCACATCCCTCCTGTACTGAGGAGCCCAGACCTGGACACAGTCTCCAGATGTGGCCTCACCAGGGCTGTGTATAGGGGGACGATCACCTCCCTCGACCTGCTGGTTTTCAAATGTGGGGTGGGTTTCTGGCTCCAGAAATCGCATCTCTCRCTCTTCCCGCTCCCACTGCTTTTCCTCCAGGTGCTCGGGACTGAGAACCTGAAATGTCCCAGTAAAGGGACGAGGCGAGGGAGTCGAAGCAGCTATTTCTGCAGGAGGAAACACACTCCTGAAGGAAGAGCAGCCTTATTTTACATTGCTCGGGCTGAAAACATAACACCAAGTTGTTTCCAGAGCACGTGCCTGAAGAGCGGGTGCTGCCTTGCAAGTGCAAGGGCCATCGAGCGATGGCAAAGACAGCAGCTTGCCAGTGATGGGATGCTTTCTCATGGAAAAACATATATTTTTTTCACTGAATGGAGCATGTGCGCTGGTGGAGGGAAAAGAGCCTCCCGAGCGATGGGCTTGAAGTTAGTCACGCGGTGAATCATGCACACCGCTATTGCAGCCGCTGGGTTGATTTAGGTTCACTCGTAAACTTCCAGGCCCCTGTTTTATTTAGGAGCGAGTGGTTTCCTAACTCACGGCACTTGGGCTGCCGAGTTTGGTGAACCAGGCAGCWCCGGGAGGAGGGACGGCCAGGAAAAGGTGAACGAATGAGCAAGAGCAAAACCAAGCGAGGGAAAGAAGGTTGAGTAGTCCCGGGAAAGGCTCTGCCTTGGCTTGTATAATGGGGACTTACACAACACGTAACCCAATCTGACCCTGACCCTGCCAGTGTTCAGGGACTATATTTTTACCAAGATTAGGTTGCTTTTTTGTTTTTTCTTTTCCCTCTGGAACAATTTTCCTTGGCTGACAGGCGACCTTGTTTGCTGTGCCTCTTCCTGTCGATGACATTGGGCCACTGCCCTCTGCACCCAGCCGTGCAGCGCGTGCCCACCAAGCACAGGCCCTTGAGGACGACTTTCCTGTCGTTTTCCTTTGTGGTTTCTTAATGAAGTCCTACCCCAGCTAACCAGGAAACAACRGCAATTATTCTGCTTCTATTTCAGAGGGATAGTCTCTATTCACTTGTGTAAGCAACGCCCCAATAAATGAAGAAGTAAAACCACAAGTTCTTTGCTTTCAATCTGCTCTGCAGCGTGAATGCAGCTTTGGGATGCAGGACTCCAGGACTCTGCTTCTGGTATAGGTATCACATACAGTCTGGTTACTCACTGCAGACCCCTCTGTCTGGCAAATGCATATGTGCCCTAACCCAAGGAATAAAGCTCAGGATGAGCCCTYTCCTCCCTTCATTGCCTAAGCTGCACAGGTTTTGCCACTGCTGCATTGAAAAGTTCATATGCAAAATTGTTCCATAACTAGGAACGTGGCAGCGTGGCCTCTCTGAAGCAAGATGCCAGTTGTGACTTACATATCTGTTGTCTAAATTAATACTTCTATATCACGTACAAAATCTTGCAGGCATCTGTCTAGGCAAAAGCAGATAGTCTTATTTGCTGAAGGTTGTATTTATGAACGTCTCAGTATAAGATCTGCACTTTTTTTCCCCCAATGTTTGTTGACCCAGCTCAGAGGGGTCTGAGGAATAGTATAATCCTTTATATAACCAGGGCAGAAATTAAGCTTGGTGTTGTCTTGATTTGTATGAGAGCATGAAACAGTCATTTTTAAGACCTGAAGCTCATTCTAAGGAGACTATAAGCATAAGATAACATGTATAGAGGTGACACACAAAAATATTTAAAATATAGATGTATAAATGTATATACTTTTTTCCTGATTAGTTCTTCTTTTTGATTTCAGAGTGCATCACTGAGTCAGAAGATCTGTGATATAGGGAGATATAGGTGAATTCTATAGGCACATGCTGTCTGTTTTATTCACTTTGAGAACCTGAGGTGGGAGATGAGCAAAGAGCAAAAAGAAACAGATATTGTTACTTATATGTATGAGACCCCTTCTTACTCACTGATAGAAAAAAATGCATACGCTGTTAAATAGGAATGAAAAGAGCATAAATTCCAGTCAGATGTGCCTTTGTGAAAAATGACTAATTAAATGACATTGGTGGCTTAAAAATAGATCTTCCTTTAATGAGAAAATGCTTTAGAGGTCACTGAAAAAAAGAAATGCAAAGGGCAAGGAGGAGGGATGAGGGCGCGTGCCGGCCCCGTGCAGCCGGGTATGGTTATTTCTCAGGAGCCGATCTCACCTCGGGGCAGCAGCAGCAGCAGCACCCAGGGCAGGTGCAGCAGCTCCATGGGACAAGCAAACGCTGTCCAGGGCTCGGGAGGAGGTCAGGAAACATGGGGGACAGGTCAGTGCAGCCTGGGGGGCCCTCCTGCCCCCACGGCGTTCAGAGAATCCCCCAAAGCTTTTGCTCCCCCATCCAGCTGCTGGAGACGCTCTCCTATGGGAGCCGTGGTCTTTCTGGTTGCTTGAATTACAGCTTTTCTGGCCCCCCGTGTGTGAGGGAGGCAAATGCCTCCCATGCCYGTAGCTCTGCCCTACATATCAGTGGGAGCATCGCTGCACAGCGACATCCTGGCTGAGATGATGGTACAACCAAGCTGGAAATGTCCAGTGTCCTGGACCTACCTCCATCCAGCTGCTGCCGCCCTGGTGCCTGGAGCTCCAGGGGCAGCTGTGACCTTGGGAGACAACCCTTGGGCTGGCTTCTCTGTCTGGGGAATGGGGATGATGATGGCCAGGCCACTCAGTACAGAGAAGGGCCTGCGTGGGTCAGACCTCATGTTGTTGACCCACCTGTGTAAGAGCAACGTTGAGTTAATCAAATAAGAGCTGCCATTCTGGGTCATCTCTGGCGCAGTAGCCCGTGCCCACTGTGCTCATGATGAGAAGGACTAAACACATTTCCCACTCCCGTTCTTCGTGCTGCCTGTGGTTTTATAAACCTTGGTCATTTCCCTTCTTACACTGCTCCAGTCCTGAACCAGTATCTCTCAAACCATGTGATTTGTTTTTTAATATTTATTTTGCATACTGGAAACATGGAAAGGATTAATGCAAAGGAGAACCGTTTGATCTCTTTGACTAAATAACCATATCAAAAGCTGATATCTCTCTGTTCATCTCAGGGGCTGTGAACAGACTTACTGCACGTCTGTATTCAGCCTCTAAGGACCAACAAGATGTTTGTCTGATCATGACCGTTGTATGTTCTGCAAAGAAATAGGATACTGAAAAATCCATGGATTTTTTGAGAAGATAATCTAACTCTCCAATAAAACAAATATTATCACCAAGAGAAAGAGATGGAGCTTTTTTATAGGCTCTTTGGGATTTTTTGCCAGAAAAAGAAAAACAGGAATCCTTTCTAATTTCTTTTTTTGAACACTTAGATTTTTACTTCTTATATTTTTCCCCCTCCAGTAAAGGTTATTTCCTTGCTGTGGGAAGCTCCCTTCAGTTCTTCTTGCAATAACTGCAAAACTAACTTACGGTAAATTCTCACCTTCTGACCCAAATGATTGGTTCAAAGAGAAAAGGAGTGGTTTCTTGTTGTAGTTTCTTGTATTCTATATATTCTTGTATGTGGTTTCTCGTATTTTAGTTCAGTGATTTGGGGAGGCTACTGTGTGGCTTGCTCAGAGTCACCTATCGTGGTGTCTTTGGAGATATTTGTTCCGAGCAGGCCAGCTGGGACATACACAGCATAGCTCCTGGGGGCTGCATGATGAAGGAAACTTCTTATATGTCCCGTAAATGTTGTCTTTTGCCTGCTTTTCAAACAAGTCCTTAGTTGTTTCCTTCCAGCTACATCCAGCCCTCCGCCTGCTGCAGCTGCTATGCAAACCTGCTGACAAGGCTTTGAAAATTCATCCAGGACCACTCCATGGGCAAGTACCAGGCTTCTAAATCTTGAGCTGCAGCCACTCATCGCTATTGCCCCATACCTTGTTCTTACTTATTTTGCACTTTCTGAAGGGCTCTGTCTTGTCCTTAATTTCTAAAAACAAACATTGTAAAGTAGAACTGGTCTAAAGCAGGAGTGTGTCCTTCCCTGCAAATGATATTAAGCACAATTATAATTTAAAAATGTATGCTGAGTTTTTTAAGTGTCTACCTTGTCTACAAAGAGCATGGCAAAATTAAGCACCTGGTATCCTTGGCTAAAGCCAGCCCATGGTCTCCCGAGGGGGGATGTAAAGATGGAAATCAAACTGACCAACACTGCTTTCCTTTCAGAGTCACAGCTCTTATTYCATGCAAGCTTTACAATGAATCCAGGTCTCAGGATTGCTACAAAAGCTACTAAGTGGTGACACATCAGGTAGATGAGCACACAGGTTCAATGGCCCTGAGGGGGAAGCAGCTGGATCTCACCCTGCTGCCAGCAGTGGCACGGGATGACAGCAGCATCTCTGAGCACAGAGAATACCAGCGAGCACAGAGGGGGGATTCGACCTGCCGTGTTTTGGGGGAGCATTTCTATTGGGAGCCCACCAGCCTCAAACGCACGGCAGCCAACACCTCATTCCTTTTCCACGAGGTGACCCCACGCTGACGTGCCTGGTACCAACCTGCTCCATGAGGAGTTGTGTGAACACCACGTCCAGCCCGATCCAGCAGCCGGGGCCTTCGGGACGTGTCCCTGCCATGCGGGACGTGACGCCCCATGACCATGGCAAATGCCCCGTGGTTAAAGGCAGGTTCTCAGCCCCATGTTTCATCAGGAAGGCTCCCAGCAACGGGGAATGTGCAAGGCCAGTTCTTGGCTTGGCACCGTGTGGAAAGCAGGCCCGCATGCTTATTTTCTGGGTAAATGTGCATGTGAATGTCAGTAATTCCCKTGTAACTTTTGAGTCCACTGGCAAGTCTCAGCCAAATTTGACCGAGGGCGAGGAGACACGCACAGAAACAAGCTCCTAGGAGCTGTATGACAAGAGCAACCCCAGAAACTACCTCTCAGAGAAAGGCAGCCGCCTGAACTCACTATCAGACAGGGCAAGAACCYGCACGGCAGAGTCTGTGCAAGCCCCAACTGCAGCAAAAGTGTCGGACAAGGTTTGCATCTTTGCATGCACCAACATCAAGTCAGCATGAGGTACAAAGGTGGCTTCGGGCTTCCTGATGCTCCTGCAGCAACTTGGGACAATGAGMGGGTTCTGGTTTAAATTCAGGTCTCTTTGGGCCACACAGGGAGCACAAGGGGCTCTCCTGGCTGTGGAACAAGTGCCGCAGTGGTGTAAAGGAAGGTGAACCAGCCCAGGACACTACTGTCTTCAACAGGATCTTGGAAAATTGCAGGTCATTTGAAAATAAATGTGTGTGCCCACAGTACTGACTAGTGCTGTATTTCTGGAATATGAAAGGATTTTCTTCGCCCTTGGTACCAAGGAGTTTTATGCTGAACTGACGGAATAAGACTTTTCGACACAGTGATTTCCCTGAAAGATCAGGAAAGTCAAATATTTCCTAGGATCTCTATCATGTCTGAACTCTCTTCATCCCACGCACAAACTTTTTTCCTTTTGAAACCAAACGCACAAAAGCTGAACCTGACGCTTCCTCTCCCAGCTGCTGCTGTTTAGCTGCTCTCCTCAATACCTAAAACCATTTAATTTTTTAATTTTAAAAGGCGAGAGCCTGGGAGAGATCAGGTGGAGCCTAAGTGCTCTGCTTTTTGTCTTTCACCAGCACAAGTGACGGCTACCCCTGGATTTCAGATGTGTTTCAGCTCTTACCGGGAGCTCCCTGCAACGCGAAGCGGGGACTGATTGTTGGTGAAGAGGCTCTGCCCCAACAAAGGCAGAAGTCACACGCGGGGCTGGGAGCCGGGAGCTGGCAGGGCCGGTGTCACCAGCAGCTGACCCATCATGGGACCTCGGGGCAGAGCCGACGGGCGCCGACGTGGGAGTTTCTCGCGCACTGCTCCCTGCTAGTTTGTGCTTGGAAACAGATTGACTAACATAATAGAGTGATTTTGTAATCTGTCATAATACCATAAGCTACAGATCCACAGACTTTGACCCCTCGCAGGTATAATGAGCTCTTTTATTCAGCTGCACATGCTCTCTCAATGGGGGACAGAGAGGGGGCCTTTCTCTAATTATATATCCAAAGCATATGTTTTGCCCAGAAACAAAGCATTATATTCATTAGTAAAATCCTATAAGCTAGGCTCTTTTTATTAGCCAGTTAACTAATTGACAGTTAAGCACGTGTATTAATATCACGGTGTAGCTGTGCAGTCACTTAATCTGACAGCTTTATTAAAACCGTAGCGCTGCTCCTCTAAGTGGCTAGAGTGAAAGGCTGTAGCGTTGCATTATAACCCTCCACGTCCGGCAACGTATAGCTCAGCTGTACAAAATTCAATCTAACATCATACGGCGCCTCAGCCTAGCGGCGGTTTCCGTTAATCCTTTGACAGAGCCGGAGAAGAGAGCTAAAAGTCTTGGCTTTGTTCTCCTAAAATCTGCTCAATCAATTTTAAGTAGGCTTTGGGAGTGCACAAAACCATATGGTGGCACGTTTTCTTTCAGGCTCGCTAATTCAAAAAAATGATCTCATAGCGAGCTGCARATCGTCGCGCGTCCCGAGGAATAATGCGGAACGCTCGGTGCGGTTCAAGGACGGGGGAGCCTGCCCGGCAGAAAGGGGAGCCTCGGCACAGCTGCGGATATCCCGCTGAATAGAGCCCGTCCGTTTGCAACTGGGGGTTCAACAAGGGAAACGAGCAYGCGGAAAAGCTTAGGAAAGAAATACTGGTAATAGAATTGGTGTCATGGTGCGGCGAGGGCACTGCCCAAACGGCTCGGTGTGTCCTCAGCTCGTGTGAGCTGGGGCTCTCTGTGGCGGTCCGTGTTTGAAAAGGGGTGCTCCTCAATTTATGTCACTGAGTCTTTCTTGTAGGAATGATAATAAAATTCCATAGAATTATGTCCTTCGTTATGTTTGCACAGCCTCGGTGTTTGGGCTAGGGATCTTTATCACCTAGTGATAAAGGACACATGGCTTTGTGCTTGTCAATTGGACAGTTAAAGAGAGGAGGGAGGAACAGGCTGCTTGGCTGCAAGGAGAGCTGAACAGGAAATCAGTAAAGCAAACATAAACACGAAAACTCACCTTGGTGTTCTCACTGCTCTTTATTTCATGCAAACTGGCAAAGAGCGAGGCAAAAATACAACCTTAAAGCCCACGTGCAGCTAGCCACCAAAGCGGGTGGTTGTTGGCCACACTGCCCTCCTCACCTCTTGCGTTTAACAGCTCTGGAGCTCCTGGGGATTTGCTGACCTGCTGGGCATCTGTGGGCAGGCTCTTCCCTGCCGGTTAGCAGCTCCTGGCCTTATCCGTAGCAAAGATGTGTGTGTCCCTGTCCCGCAGGTTAGGCTAGAGCCACTGACAGAAGCACATACCTGTGGCACTGCAGTATTGGGCATGTTCCAGGAGCATCCKGACCCTTCCGTGTCCATCCATGGACATATTCTCCATGCAATCTTGTTGGGAACTTGCTGATGCTCTCTGGCTCCCCCAGCCTCCTGTAGCTGCCAGCTGTGGAAGTTTGCTGCCTTGGGAACAAAAAATAACTTGGTTTTATCTGATTTAAACCAGTCTTGTGATAGYTTTCACCAAGTACCCCCCATGCTGGTGATCAGCACTTCCACTTCTCTGCTCTGCCACCCCAGTTTGGTAAACTCGGAGCATGTCCCTTCCCATCAGCCTTTCTGCAGAGACCCAGTCCTTCTCGTCACCCCAGACAAGAGGCCTGTGAGATGATCAGTTTAGTTGCCCTTCCTCACGCTTCTTCTAGCTCTAAGTTCTGTGTCACAGGCAAACGCCAGCGAGCACCTGCTCTGGACACAAATGTGAGACGCTGATCAGCCCAGCAAGTAGGTACCGTCTTTAAAGTTGCTTTTCGCTACGGCTTCCCTTTTATATTAACTGAATTTCAATCTTAGAGATAATTTTTATTCTTTGACTTCTGACACTTTAATCTAAACCCCGAAGCTCTTACCCCTTAAAAGTAAGCAAAGAACAAAGAAATGTAAACCAGAGAATGGTAGTTAATTATAAATCATTAATGAAAGCAGAAAAAACCAAAGAGTGCTCTTATGCATTACATGGTATTCACAGTGCTGCAGTTATYTCTTGGGCAAGCCTTGCATTGGTATCAGTCAGACAGTGGTGTCAATGAGAGTTTTTCCTGATTACAGGCAGCACGATTGAGATTACCAAGGAACAAAAATATAATGTCAGGGAAAGCCCTGACATTCAAATAATATTTGTTACCAAAAAACCCCAGCTCCATGAGACTGTAGTCGCACGCTGGGCCCCTCGGCCCAGGCTTGGGGGTGGATCATAATATCATACTTGCTGAGCATTTCTGGAGCAGCAGAGCAGTAAACAATACCTCTAATGCCAAGTCAGAGGTAAAATGAATTGGGTGATGATAACCTTTTAAAAAGAAAAGGCATTTTGTGAGTTCCTGTGCAAAGACCACTTGAGCGCTAAGCTTTATAATCAGCTTGGAAAATAGTTCAGCCCCCAGGAACCTCAGTGACTTACTCCTGTCTTCCCCAATTCACAAGGTCAAGTATCAAAACAGATATTGTTTGAAGAATTCTGAGTGCCAGGGATTAAGTATAATTTACAATTTGCTGCCTGTTTTTGAAGACAGAATGATTGCACCAATTTTAGGCCATGTTTAAAACCATGGCTTGAAATAATTACACAAAAATGACAAACTTGGACCAAAAAAAAGCAGGGGGGAGAGCAGCTTTCTGGATAATCCACTTAACTGCATCTTTGTTGTGCCTATCCCCATAATACCTTGGAGTCCCAGTTGCTGGATTTACTCACAGAGACGCAGCAGCAGCGCCCCATCTTTCATTGCTGGTATTTACAATATTACCATATTTACAATATTTACAAGCATTTACAATATTATTGATACCTTTGCAAGCGAAGCCTGCCCASACTCAAGTGCAGAGCCCTCATGGCAATATCCAGCCTGGTGAGGGACAGGCTGCTCCCTTTGTGAGAGGGCAGGAGGAAAGGTAAGGAACATAGACAGAAGCGAAGGAGATAAAAAAGAGAGAAGGGAGAGAGATGAAGTAGAAAGAGAGAGAGAAAGAGAGTGAGTGGAAGAGAGGAAGACGGAGAGATGAGAAAAAGAGAAGTAAGAGGTAAAGAGATGGACCAGATGGAAGGAGTTTATGCTCACTTCTCCTCGAGGACCCAGAGAGGCTGGCGAGGTTTGTTACAGTGGAGCATTTTGGACCAGGTCTGTGGAGCCCCCCAGGCTAAAGCATTGCCCATCCCACAGTCACTCCCACCACCAAACAGGAGGGAAGGAGGCCAAAACGCTGACTGAATTAATTCCTGATGTAACTCCATTGATTGCTGGATTTTCTAACATGGAAAAGCCCCAGGATTTGCAGCCCAAATGGCACAGATGCTGATGTGACCATGAGGTGCACAAGCTCTTCCCTTCCCACCTTTCTTCTGGCACCAAACTGGGTGGCATGGTGGCTTTTGGCTGCATTGATCTCTAGTTAGCTGAGGCCCAAGTTGCAAGCAGCTAGCTGGAGTGACCTTTTTTTTTCCCTGAATTTCTCATCTCTGGCCAGGAAACACCCACAAGTTCTTGCTTTCTGCAACCACCGAGGGAAGTTTTGCAGTACTCAGCCACAGCGCCTAACAGCTCCATTTCCCAATCCTACGGATTTTGACACCACTGCCCTTGGATGCTCCCTCTCCCAACTCTTTGCTATCAGCCTGGCTGAATCCTTGAGTCCTCAGGAGAGGATCTATGGAAGATTTTGTGGAAATGACATCAAAATACTGGGAACTGTGCCAAGGAGAATTTGTTAAGTGCCTTTTCTCATCTGTAGGTGGAACCAAATCCAAACTGTGGGAGGCAAGAATGTGGTAATCCCAACCAGAGCCACCTACACACTTGTGGGCTCCCCAGACCTCTGTTAAACTTTAACCTCTGTTAAAACCTTCTTTCTCATATGGTAACACTACTGTTCCGAGCAGCTGAACTCCTCCAGGTCAACTGCTACATTCATTTCCATCAAAGCCAATTTTGGTTCTGCGTATAAATCCTAAGGAAACAGGTTCCTTGTGGTCCCAGGATGGTCGTGTTTTTAGGGTGGTGTATGCAGGCATCCACCCGTCCCCGTGTGACTGGTTGGAGGCACTTTCCCTCCTACAATACATTTGTTTCTCTTGAGCAGAGATTGTCTTTTTTTTCTTTTTTTTTTCTTTTTTTTTGTCCTGAGGCAGGCATCCTGAGGGGATCACGGCCACGTGCGCAGCGCACATGCTGCCTTTTGTCGGGCACGTAGCTTGTCCCACACTACGGGAGCCTCTGAAGCTCTTGTCTTGAAGAGCCGTCTTGTTAGTAACGCCCATTCCAATGTGTCAGGGAAACCTGGTACCTTCTCTTCTCCTCACCTAAAATACACTAAGAACTTCCCTCCTGTGTTAGTTTAACAACCCAGCTTTGCTGGGTCGCACTGCATTTTGTGGCAAGTCCTATACCTCTAAAGCAGGCAAATCATCTGAAATCCATCACCGTTCTATTAGACTGGTTTAGCAGCAGCAGCATGAGCTGGAGAGGTACCCAGTGCTGTGTTTGATTGCCATCTGCCGGCCATCCACACCTCGGGAAATTCCTGCTTTCTCAATTGCAGCTGCCCAGATCCTCACCTCGTGCAAGAGCAGCCAGACGACGCGAGGGATGCTTGGCCCTCACCTCTTCCCAAGTCACAAACTCTTTGGGCTCTTGCAACTGCATTATGAGTGCAGTTGTTGTATTGGTGTATTTTACATAGCCTATTACGGCGGAAATGTTCTATATTTCACCATTCCTACCTGTTAAACCAGTCTGACTGCTACTCTGGCTGCCTCATCAGATTTCTCCTACATAGGTGCCAAAGAGATTATCTGATCTTGTCAGGACACCATCTCTCTGCTCATCTGGCTCTTCCTCTTCCCAATCCGTGGAGCTGCTTCACCCCTCCAAATGGCCCCTGATAAAAAGGCAGGTGTCCTTCTAGGACCAGCTGGGATGTCCAGCTCATCAGGAAACGGGCAGGTTTGGGACATGAGCACAGGCTGGCTGTTGTACCCTTCCAGGCACTACGCTCACAGCTCCTCTGCCTTCACAGCACCACTTCCCCAYCTGCCAGCAAACCCTACTCTAGTGGAAGAGCTCCCAGTGTCTGACAGCAGCACGGCAAAGGATGCCACGGAAAAGGGCACCTCTGTGCTCTGACACATTGTACTCGTTAAAATATTTTGGCAGCCTTTTCGGAAAATCGAATTCCTTTTGGTTAGAGACAGCTATCAGGGGAGCTCCCATAATGCTGCCTTGCAACGGTGCAAACAACTGGGGCCTGAAAATSAAGAGTTTGGTTCCAAACCAAGGGCTCTGAGTACACGAGCTGCATGCAGGATCTGCAATGGGCTGTTTTCCTCCTCATCTGGCTGCTTACACTGGCTAGAGACTTTCTACAGGGCATTTGTGCATTGTGTCTTCTCTGTGGGGTTTTCAGTGTCCAATAAGACATTAGCTCACCCATTCCCGGTCCTTCTAGTTGAAGCAYCCACAAATCTCTCTCTGCTAGTAGGCTATTTTGGCAAAACTTGTAAGAACATAATTATCGTCGAGAGCTCTCCCCTTTATCTGATTAGAAAAACAAATAAACAAACAAACAAAAAACCCCAAACAGATTTAGCAGTTCAAACAAGGTCGCAAGCAAAGCACTTTTCCTGCTTACAGAACTACATGCATATATGCAGGTTCTTATTTGGCTTCTGGATCTAAAGTGGACAGAACACTTCACAGCTTCACTGTGTCACGTTAAGGGCTGGGAAGCTGCATGGGAAGGTGAGATTCCCGCATCCCGCTATCTTCCAAAACCGCTACTGTAAGAGCTGCCAGCACTGCACAGGATGCATGAGAGATGTACAGTCAAAGAAGGGGTATTACAGCAGAAGAGATGGACAAACTTTGAAGATAAAACCTGCAAGGATATAGCTGGGAGTGATCACAAGGCTTAGCGCTGATTTTTTTTTTTAATACATTTTAATACAAGACAAATTAATGATTTCTTTCATGTCAYTAGGACATCTGCTCACTCGTCGGTTGTGGCGCGTTACCTTCTCTCCAGTTGCCACATCATGGCCTTTCTCAACGCTGGGACGGCACTTTGTTCCCACTCAGCTAAGGCCARTCCCTCCCTTTCTCTCGATGATCCTGCAACTTCTCTGTCCTGCAGTCCTATACTTTGCATTCAGAGGGAGGCAGGCAGTACCAGTGAACATGACTGTGAAGCTGCAGAGGCTGCCACGTCCCCATGAACAGGCAGGACGAGCAGCTTCTCCCACTTMAAGGCGGTAACTAGCAATTAATGGTGTGATGAATGCCGACACGGGCCTGCCTTTTGATTTCACACCTTTAGGGTCATATTTGCTTACAGACTACAATGATTCCTGCAGCCAAAGCCAGAATTAAACACTTTTGAAACATGTGCCCTCAAGCTGCTGCTCAGAGAACAGGTCCCCAAACTCCTAATCCTCAAGATTTTAAGTCGTTTTCTTAACAAATTGCGACCCTTAAAAATGACTGTGTGCRTTTTGGTCTGGTGTTTATTTTAGGAATCCCCCTCCCCAGCTYCTGCCCGCCTCCTGCTCTCCTCCCTAGCAGTCCCTATTCCCCTGCAGACTGCAGACAGCACCAGGGGGCCCCATATAAATGAGGGGGGGGGAGCGCCATGTTGCGGCAGAGCAGGCGGCCCGGCGGCGGTGAGGACGGGCTCGCCACAGGCCCCTCCTTTGGGCACCGGCCATYAGAGGCCAGAGCGGGTCCTGGGTCCCCTCCGGACGGGCAATGCCCAACGGCACCAACGGCCGCCACCCGCTCCCGCCCGCGCGGGGGCCGGGCCGTTGGGCGGCGGAGGGGCGTGGCCGGCGGCGAGCCAATCAGAGCGCGCGCCGCGCGGCGGCCGTTGGAGGCGGGGCGGGGGGGAGGGAGGGAAGGCACGTGCGC
>NW_020455005.1:266101-354871 GCF_003342845.1 Nothoprocta perdicaria
TCTTTTTCGTGGAGTGTTTTCAGGGTAGGTGACCTGGATTTTGATGGCGAGGGAAGCAGGAATTGCTGAATGTTACCGTGGTGTTGGGGCCGAGGAGAAAAGTTAGCAAATTCTGCTTTTAGKGACCCCGAGGTCACAGGGAACATAAACGTGGGACTCTTATTTTCCCTTTTGGAAGTTGCTCTTAAGTGTCTTAAGTGGTGGCTCTTTTATTCTCTCCTATGGGATGCTTTTTGTGGCCTAAAAAACGTGCTAGAAAGTTTCTCTGAAGACTTTCTAAAATAAAATTTCATAGTTATTTCCCTTTTTATTCTTTCTGTTTTTCTCTACTCTTGAAAGGAGAGAGCATTTTTATGCACAGTCTGGATGCATTTTTAACTGGAGTTTTGAAATAAAATATAAAATTGTTTTGCCTTTAAAGACRGGAGGGGTGTTTGCTGATTCCCATCCCTGAAACTCCTGACCTTTTGAAAACATTTGAGCTTTGTAATCTGAGAAAAATTGATCTTATTCCCCGCCTCTTCTTTACATTGAAAATTATTTTGCAGTTATTTCATGTTTCTTGTGTGGCATTTTGTATGGCTTCTCTTCCATATCAACTTAATTTGCAAAGTTTTTGTTTCGACTGTAGTCTTTTAGGTAAAACAGAAATTTCGTGATGAAGCCTTAGTCCTATATCTTGTAATAAGTGGCAAAAACTGACAAAACTGTGTGCTAAACACCTGTGATTTGTCACCAAAACAATCTCAGTTGCTGGTGAATGTACTGTAGACTTCTGGTGGGGACCAGCCCCCAAACCTCTTTGGATGGACTCTTGGAATGGATCAGGCTCTGTGCCCTCCAGATACTACCCCGTGGGTACTGCATGCGTTAATTCCTTCTGTTGGAAATAAGGAAAAGAAAGACATAACTTGTCTTGCTGAGTCCTGGCTCTTGAAAGAGGGAGGGATTGCTGTTGTTGAAGACATTTTGTAATCATTTAGTTGCTATTAAGGAATAGGAGATGAGAAAGGAAAAAAACTTCCTCTGTGACCTTTTCCTAAACCACAGGATTTTTGTTTTTCTCATTCTGGTGCACGGTGGGAGGAAKTGGAGGAGAAAGTCATTCGTTTTCTTGAATAACTAAGTACTTGCTCCATAGTTTTTAGGATTTCTGCTAGCTTCTCTATTTCAAGTGGCTGACAGAAGCAGCAGAAGCGACAGAAATGTTCTCAAACTTGGGCGTGCTGCATCAGTCTTATATTTGGTCTTCATATATAACATTATTCTCCCRGTCATCTTAATGACAGAAAAGGAAAATATAAATCTGGAGCATGATTTTATGGATTGTACCCAGAGAGATTAAAGGTTTCCAGAGAGGTGTGCAGTTAAACATTACTTATTTTCTTACCTCTGGCTAGCATTGCCTTGCATGCATGTGGAGGGCCTGCTGTGTGTCCTTCTGCAGCAGGACTGGATTTTTACAATGCTGTGATAAACCATGCTTTTTAAAACACATCGTGAGTTTTACGTTGCTGCTGGTACAGAAATGAGTCAACTAAGTAAAAATTACTCAGCGTGGCAGTGAATGGAAATGAAGGAACGATTTGTGCCTCATAATTGCCTTAATGGATTTCAGACTCGGAGCACAGTCCCGCTTCGTGCGTGCGGTGTGGTGGTGCCCACAGCCCCCTGACGTGCGGCAGTGCTGGGGGCTTGGGGCCTGCATGACACCAGAAGCAGCAAACGCCTCTGAACAGACTTCACGTAACTCTGTATGAATTGGGTCATTCCRGTACTGGAACAGGATTTCAGGAATAAATTACAACCATATGAGGATGCAGAGTTTTCATTGTTTAGCTGCGGATTCAGGTGTTTGAAATAAGTCACTGTTTAAAGCAAGAACAAAACSTACCTCCCTTCCTAGAAGTGGAGGCCAGGCGTCTGAGGAAAGGACTATGTCCACAGCTAACTTTTGATTCTTGTAATTAGCATCCAGACTCTGATACAAGATGTGAATTCTGCTGCTAATTTAGAGCAGTTTTTCAAACAGCAGGACAGAAGTATAGGGCCAAACTGAACAAATGCCATCCTACTTGTACTGTCTCAGTGTAGATCAACTCTAGTATATCTGTACTGGAATGTTATTTTGTCCCATCTGTCCCAGAGAACGTAGTGCAGAGATGCCTTTTTGTTAGGTCCAGCTGCACTGATTGGCTCTTCTAGCTCTAGCTGAACCTTGGAGGATAAGATTGAGCCAGGCTCTATTTCTGGAGCAAATTGCACAGTTTTCTCCCTCGTTTCAAACCCCTTTTGCATTGTGAATCAGAGCACCCAGAGGCATCAGAGCACAGACAAGCTTTCTTTTGGGCTATAGTACATGGGTAGATGCGTTCCRGACAGTTACGGCTGCTTGGTTTGTGGGAGCAGAGTAGAGCTAGCCTGAAGTAAGAGTGAAACACTTGCAGTGGGGATATGGAGCCTTTGGTATCCACTCTTGCACTCTATAAATGTGCTGCCATAGGTTAGAGGTACTTGATGAGGTAGATAAACATACTTGTGAGGAACAGAAGTCCATAATGCTGCAGCTTTCTTCCTGTGGTGTTTTGCACTGAAGAAATGGGCCTTGCTCCTAGCAGAGTTACAGTTCCCTCACGCTTTAAGATTTGTTCTATGATGTAGTTCTGTAGTAAACACTCTTAGACTGAACTAGAGAAAATAGTATATTTTTGTCATAGTGAACATTGAAAAGTAGGAATATCTCTGTATTGGTTTACTACTTGGTAACATTCTAGAGTTTTCACTAACAATTGAATTTTTAGTAGTACAGTCTTCTGGCAAGTCGCTAAGGTTTTACTCTTGGTTCTTTTCAACAAGAAACTTGAAAGGTTGTTTCAACACTGCTGTCTTGAGGAACAGTGTGTTTTAACTTATGCCTCCCAAATACTGAGCAAAATTTGGACTGCTTTTTTTTTTTTTTTTTTTTTCCCTTTTCCAAGATATTCTGGAAGAGTCCATATGAACAGTCACTGCAGCTTGTGGCAGGAATCAGTATTTATATTTGGGGGGCGGGGAGGTTGCTGTTATGCAGTATTCCCTGAATGAACTGTCCCATAATGTCATTACCTCAGCCTTGATAAAGCAGACAAGCAGGTAATTGACTCTGTAGAAGGGACTTGTCCCAAGGACAGTRTCTCCTCACTGTTCATTGTAAAGCTAATACAGCTTCTGGAAAAGGTTAATTGGTTAGCTCTGTGTCTTGGGCTATAGTTTCTTAATTGCTTCAAGGTAATAGTGCTCTTACAAAGAGGCCTTGTATTTCTTTCCTCTCTCTGTGTGCCAAACAAGGCTTCTGAGCAGTGTGCAGGGTTGGAAGGAACTGATCTGAGCTGAAACTTTTGTTTCTGTGTTACTTTTGATTTGTGTTGGTCTCCTGTCTGGGTTCACTTAGTGGATGTCTGTGCCATTATATGAGGATGGGAAGTATAGGGGATGGTTTCTGTGGGTTAACCATCATCATCATCCAGGAAGGAATTGGAAGAGCAAGAGGTGGATGGGTTTGTTRGACTAATATTTCAGGTGTTTACTGAACTCTGTGTACTTTTTGAATTAACACCTTCCAGTGTTTTATTGACACATATGATTATAAACCTGTGCTGGGAAAGCTAGTCATAGATTATGGTGTGTTTTGCAGTTATGGGCATGTGTATGTGTGAAAGCTGTTCAGTGCARTTCTGAGTGCAATGTAGACCTCATTCTAGTCTACATTAAATAAATTACCTTGTTTTAGGGAACTGGGTATTCAAGCTGGTGGAAAGAATAAGGTCTCTCTTTTGGGCCTTTTGCATAAACTTGAACAAAACAAGATATTGAAAATGGCTCTAATGCCCCCAAAGAATAATAGTTTTGTGAGTGCAGAGATTAGTGCTAATAAAAGTTTTCTCTTGCGGTCTCATCTGTGAGAGAAAAGAGATTGTAGGAGTTTTTCTGCTTAGAATGGAGATACCCTTTACTGATGTGGAGAGAACTGAAAACTTACCCTAGGAATGACAAAAAAAGAATGAGCTGCTATCTTTTCCTATCTGGGGAAAAAAGTAAATATATTGACATGAAGTAGGTAAAGCTATTGAGTTTACTTTCATTGTAATAGCAATCCTTCAAATGTGTGTGACCATGTTTGTTATTTTATTTTTATTTTATTCCCACCCCTCTGTGCTCCCAAGACTTGCTCATGCTTAAGACTTGCTCACTAACCTTCTTCCTCTGCAGCCTCCCTCCTCAAATGTGTCTGTTTTTTGGGGATGTACCTAATATTTGTTTGAAGAATATTCAGCTGACACTTAAGAAATAACTTGGAGAAAGCTAAAGGGAGCTCTTCCCTCCTGATCCTGGAAGGTACCCTGCCTCTCAAAGCAGGATAGGCAGTTGGGAACTCCTGTTCTAGTCCAGCCTTTTGCTTTGAGGCTGGCCATATAGAATAGATACATACATAGGTAATATTTCAAAATCTTGAATGAGAGATTTGACATTCTTTAGAAGTTTACCATATGGAGAATCTTTCCCATTTACTGGGTATCCATCAGCATGTAGTACTGAAAACATAAATGTATTTTCTTTAAGTATTGTTATGGTTTTGTGTGTGTGTGTTTGTGGTGTATATTTCATCTGCAGATGAAAACTATCTGTCAAGTAAAAATAAAGAAGCTCAGTGGTGCCTTATATGACSTCTGTGCTCCAGAGTCAGGTTCTTCTGGACTCTTCCTAATCTGCCAGCAAAATAAGATTGGTGGGAGTGGGTTGCCTGGAACTGACTGGGCTCCTTCTCCTTATTCCCAGCTCGCTGAAAGCTCATTACCGTCCTCTCCGAAGCCTTTCACGGCATCTTGCTGTTTGTCAGCATTGTGCTTGTAGTCAAATACAGGATGGAAGCCGGGGCCGCCGTGCTCGCTGCGGGACGGAGAGAGGCCTGGTGTGAAAACTTGATAGCCAGGGCTGGAAGCTTCCTGTGCCCTCGCGTGTGCTCACCCTTTCCTGTTAATATAACCCTTGGGCTCTGTGCCAGGGAATGGAGAGGCTGTGTGGAGGCGCTGAAACTCAGCTTACATTTAGGAATGATTACTACATACATCGATTTCCCCCCCCAACATTGAAAGAAAAATGCATTTAATGCTTAAAATTGCATTTTTAAAACAAAGCTTTTAGATATCTAAACAGCTTTTATTTGGATAAACGGCATGTTTTTGTGGAGCTTTTTTAAAGTATTTTCATGTTATTAGTTACATGATAGATTCCTAACTGTTCCATCCTGAGCTTTGTTATTATCTCTTAATATTGTTCGAAAGAAGACATTTGGAGTTACTACCGCATTGACATATATATGTGTATATATATATCTATATCTTTTAAATAAAGCCCATTATCTGAAGGAATGGTGTTTTAGGTACTTTTCCTCCCCCCCCTTCCTTCTTCCCTCTTGTCTCAGAGTCAAGAGTCTCCGTTCAGGGACTTTCTTCTWACATACCATCTGTGCTATCCTGTGGCGAGGAGCTCACCAACTCAAACGTGTACTGTGCAAGAAACCACTTTTGTCTTGCATCTGCTTCTGATTTTACTTGATGGTTCTTAATCCTGGTATAGGAAGAGGCAGTACATACTCAATCCTACCCATCCTGTCACTTACATTTTTAATAGCTCTCCATCATCTCTCCCCTAAATCCTTTCTCCTCCAGGCTGAAGAGTTGCAGTTTATCTTTGCCATTTTATGTTCTTTATGGCCCTTGCTGAGCTTACTTGAGTGGTTTTTTTTTTTTTTTTTTTTTTCCCAGTTTTGGCCTCCCTCCTCTAGTAGGACAAGGTGTATATCCCATTTTAGTTATACACACCCTAGGCCTTTGTGGTGATGTGGTGATTTTCTTCCTTTCCTTGCAGTTCTTGTTTTGCTTTTTATTTTTACAGAACATTCAGCTGAGGCTGGTTCACATAAATGCAAGGTCTTAATCCTGAGGGACGGTGGCCCACTCAAAGTCTCTTTTTATGTGAGAAATCAGGGTTGTCTGATGCTGTTTGTTTTTACRTGTGTTTTCATGCACTATTATGTCATGTGCCATTCCAGTTGCTTGATCTTGAGTGTGTACGATTCTTTTGCACTCCTTCTTATCATCTTCAGGATGCCACAGAAGTTTAATTTCACTCTTACCCCTTTTTCCAAGCTGCTTAGTTGTAAAGCTGAATAATGTATTTCCAATACAGATTCCTACAGAACTCCATGAGTGGTTTCCTTCCACCACAGGCTTTCTTCTAGAGTAAATATTTGTGCGAGAACCCTCCCTCTTATCCCACAGCTATCCTGTTTCCCCACAAAATTTTGAAAAGTAAYCTTTCAAAAACACTTTGGAAACCAAAATCAGTATCAGTGGGATCTCCTTTTCCATAGGCTTTCCCTCTTGAGAGGTCTCAGTTCATAAAGCCCAAGTTCTGTTTACCAAAGCCTCACGGATTCCGTTAAGATTTATGGTACCCTTACCCCTGTGTCCTCTACTTCTGTTCCACGTTGTAGTTTTTTCAAGGTGTGTATCAAAACAATATTTAATACAAACTGGTGGTAAATCTGTATTGGCTTGTATGTTTTGTGCTTTCCTCAGCCCATGCTTCCCACATCAGTAAAACAAAACTAACAATTAAGTATGTGTAAGTCTTGGAGCCCAGCACTGTTCTTGGTTTTATCTTAAATTAATAGCCTTGACTTAGGCAGGCACTTCTCCTTATTAAAGTGATAACTTTTTTTAAAAGCTATTCCTAGATTTTATTCTGGTTTTGGTAGTAAAACTGTTTGTAAGGTCCTACTATAAGCCTGATCAGTTAAGCAGTGTAGTGCAAAAAATAATGTAGTTGGTTAACAGTTAGTCTGGGACATCTGGAGTTTGTGAACTGCTTTGAAGAGCAGTGTGTTACACAATGCTCCTGGATCTAGTGTTTATACGAATATTTACTGGATAGAGGAAATCTGTTTGGAGACAACTCGGGTCAGGTATTCAGCTATACATATTTCAGTGAAGAGGCAAACTTAGACATGACGTGTTTGTAAATAAATTTTGGTGACAGTTTTTTACAGCAATAGACATAAAAATTGGAGAACTTTCAATACCTTAGTCTGGGCGCTACATTTTCTATTAGAATACAGCCTCCTGTACCTTCAAAACATGCAAAACTATGGGATGCACAAAACTATGTGCACCCCCAAGGATGCACATAGGGACATCCTTCCCATGGCCTTGTTTCTACTGTGTTTCGTGAAGTGATGCCGACACGTATGTCACAGATTTTTCTGTCCATAAAAACACTTGTGCTCCTGAGCTGCCTGGTGGTATCTGTGCTCTTTGYTGTAATCAGGTTGACAGAGGTATGTCTGCTTTGTTAGTGATTGCTGGTGCTTTTGACATGTGAATTGGGGTGAAACAGCGTGCAGTTGCTGCTTTCTATGAGGGCTTTATGTTTCCCCTTTGGAGAATTTCTTGTATGAGATTTCTTGTATGAGAGTGGTGGAAAAGCATGCAAGACATGTGTGCATCAACATCAAAAGCAAACCTAAGTAAGGGATGGCTGATTTGAAAGCCCCAAGTTGTGTGCGATTTGAGTTCCTGAGCCGTCATGTCATGGGTAAATGGACACTGGATCAGGTTGCTCAGAGAGGCCGAGGTCTCAAAACCTGGCTGAGGTCAATTCAGAAGCCCAAGGATGGGCTTGCACCTTTGCTTTTCAGGGCTGTCTAATGTCTGTCTATTTGAAGAATGGTAGGAGAGGTGCAGCGTCGTGAAAGGTTTTACCCATCACGCGAGAAGTCATTTTGGCCACAGGAATTCTGCGTTTTTCCCATTTATCTCCCTCTAAGCTCCTATGAAAGGGCAGTGTATGAAGTGCTCTTATACTGTAAAGCGGAGCTGTCTCTGCTGTGAGAAGAAACAGAAAACCTTTATCTACTTTTGACTCTGAACCTCTTTCCCTGGCGGAGCAAGGACTTGAGAGCTAAAATCCAAATGAGGTACCATCCCTTTTCTGTGGCTGTTCAGGGTAAGCCTTTGCAGAGAAATGAATTTTTTTCCTGCGTGCTTGGAGTCTGCAGGACATTGCAAGGGCAGAGCGCCAATTCTGCAGCCTGGCAAAACCATTTGTGTGGAAGAAGGGTCCTCAGGAGGGGAAGGCAAAGGAAGAAAGTCCTGATTTAYTCACAACTTGTTCATTAGGAACACATTTGCTGCCACAGTAATTATCCAGTATTCAGATGCTTGCCAGATTTTTTTTTTTTCTTGTGCAACCAGTCTCATCCTAACGTGGTAAGTATTTTCTCTGGTACAATCACGTATGTTGTTTCTAAATAAACAGGAAATCTCTTTTTCCTGAAGGCAGCAGAACTGCAGCACTGCTTTTCTTTACTCKGGGTGATGTTTCAGCAGCAGCTTTCTGCCTCAGTTAGGACTGCTCCTGTTTCTACACCCTGTCTCTTCCCCCAAGTAGCTGCCTGCTCTCGAATTCCACAAGTTATGAGATATATGCATTAATGATGAATTATGACAGAGGAAGTGCCTCAGGACAGCTTCCGATAATTTGAGTAAGTCTAGACTTTAGCTTCAATTTGGGAAGGATTTGACTTTCCCTTTCCGTGTTCCAGCCAGATAACCATGTACTGTCATTCATCTTTTTAATGCTCTTTTGCTTTTTGGGCCTGATAATTAAATGAGACCATTGCAATCCCAAGACTGAGGTTTTCTTTTCCTTTTTCTTTGATACGATTTAGTCGATTGTAATTAGATTTGATTTGGAGTTGTTCATGTGCATGTTTAAAATGCTGTGGCTTCTTAACAGCATAAAATATACAAGATAACATTAGTTCTCTATTAATCTGGAAGTGCCTGCTGCACAGTGCTGCTGTCCCAAGGTATCACTGCCAGGAACTCTTTAGCTGACTTTCGTGTGTCATGGTTACTTATCCAGAAGGCTTAATTTTTGCGCATGCCACTTGCTCCTTTTCTTCCTCTGTGCTATTTTGAAGACTGTTCCCCAAATGCTCCTCCTGCAAGCTGTTACCCAAAGGCCATTCCCAAACCTCACTTCTCTGCTTATAGTAAAACACCTTTAGTTTCTAGCCTYCCCTGTCAGCATGGTCAGTTGTATTTGACCTACCAGCTCTTTTTTAGCTTGCAGAATTTTTCCTTTGCTCCTTGATGTCTTCCCTTAAAGGCCTTTTGGAAGCTTTTAGGCACAATCAGGTGAAGGTGTTGGCCGATCTCGTGGGGAGGTTATAATCCTCTCATTGAGGTCTGTGTGGCCCTGGYCAGGGCTGGGCAGTAGGCGGATTTCAGAAGTAGGGCACTGTGTCACAGCGCCCAGCATGGCACGCACTTCTAAAGACAGGATGAAGCATCTTGTTAAAAGCAGGCTAGCAAAAACACTGAAGGGAGTCATATCCTGTGCAGTTGAGTTTTACAGGATTAAGTAAACCAAGTCCTCTGAGCTCCTTCCAAGTTCTTAGTCACCTTCCATTTCCCCAGGCACATTGCCGAGCTGTTTCTACACTAATTTCAGGTGTTTCTCCAAGCAACATGCTTTAAATAGTTTTAAAATAGCCCCACATTTGTGCCTCAGATGTCCAGGAGGCTGAGTTACCAATTAGCTCACGTAGCTGATCTGATTCAGCGTGGTTGAACAGAACATCTGGCTTCCTCTTGCTGCCTTATAGCACAGCCCCACTGACAGACCATATTTGAAACGAGACATGTGCACTTCACATCCAGCACATCTGTCTCCTGTTAGGCTTATCCTGGCTGATTTGTTTGAGGATCACAGGTGACTTTCATAAAAACTTAACATTCTGGCTCCTAGTTGTCCAGCGGCTGCTTGGAATTCCCTGAACRTTTTCCTCCCTGTTTCTGTATCAAAATTCTTTAGTTCCCAGTGCATGATCTTGCATTATTTAACATAATTTGCTGCCTCGATTATAAGGCCGTCAGCTTTTATGATATCCCGGTTCTGTGTGCTGGCTCTTAGCTTTGCATCAAAAACTTCTGATTTAATTTTAAGTGAAAATTAGCTCACTCCTTGTTRTGCAGGATCCATTACTGAAACAATATTGATCGCCAATAATTTTCATTTTAAGAGAAAAGCGTAGCAAATTAGTTTGGTGCAATCTACCATTAGGGAGTCACTGTTTCATTTTAACCCTGTTTTCATTGCTTACTTCATTTTCCTTCCCACTGCACTCAAAAGTCTTGCACAACAGTGGGATGAAATTAAGTGTGCACTTACTTAAATGCTAAACATATCATTTTTGATTATGGAGTTTCACATTTAGTAGCTATTTTTAAGTATATAAGTAATTCCTACAGAGCAAGAGAACCCTACTCATTACACAAAAACGTCAGACAAGGCTGGAGTTTTATTTTGAAGTCCTGTATGAAACAAATCACATGAAAGCAACTGAATTATTCCTTCTATCTACATGTCTGCCTCTTTGAGGGTGAAGGGAATAATAAAATAGTCTTCAGAAACTCAATGTGATGTCCCAGTTTCGGATAGTTAAAGGTTCGGAGAAGTCACTTTAAGCAGCTTCATATTACACTGTGGTTTTGGGAAGATGCACTTTGTAAAATTAAATAGTTCAGAATAAGCTGTTGAATTTGTTCTATTCAGTGTTATTGATCCCTGAAAACTTTATTTTTTGTCTGTTTTACTGGTCTGTGGCTAATCAAGCTGTTCTCCCGCATGCTCTTTCTGCCAGATCAGCCAGGATTGACAATGCAGTCCTGTGCTCGCATCTGATCCAGATGAAATCTGAGTTCCTGGTTCATCTGGTGCAAAAAGTGCTGTTCATGTTCATGGTTCTGTGGCCTTGGATAGTTCAGTGTTTAAGGGCTGAAGCTRCTAAATATTCACGGGCATTGCATGTTTAAGAATTCAGTTAGATCATCCTTATCCTTACATAAGGAGGCACCTTATCCTTACAGAAATCTGGGGAATAACTCATTTTCCACAATAACCTTTCAAAAACTTGGCAAAGAGCAATATTTCACTATATCACCATTGTTACTTTAGTTAAATCTAGGTCATCATTTTGTTAAAAGTGAAGAGTTCAGAAATAAGTTTTTTTTAGGAGGTTGCTTTGGATCAAAATTGTTCACTTTAGATCATTCACAATCCTTTTATTAAAATGGCATATTTAGCCTGTTTATGTTCACTAAAAACATCTAAATCTATTGAGACAAGTTGAGGATTTTTCTCTTCATTCTCCTTCAGTCTGAAAATGGCCAAGTGGCCCTATTTTTGTTTAGATGAAATAGGTACAGTGACCTCTTCACTTTAGAAGTGTAGYGGGCCAGACTGCTTACCCAAATGGATGTGTTACTTAGAAGCAGCTTTATAATGTTAGCACTGAAAATACAAACAGTTAGTGCTCTCTTTCCACCACGTTTTTCTTGGTGTTCAAGATTTATCAGAGCAGGACTAAGTTGGTCTTGGCTATACAGTGTCGAGAGTAAATTTTACAGTTGTGCGTTAGACAAAGACTGGATTCATAAGTGATGTTTGCTCCGTGGCATGTGGCAAAGATAATTGATTCCTTTTAGATAGTGTGGAATAATCTGGACAAACTTCTTACGGTTGTAGAGCAAGCAGCATCATAAACAGCTGAAAAACACTCTTTATTGCTGTTATTCTGCAATTTGTATTGGACCTAAAACTGACCTCATACACTACCTACATAGGGGTGAAGTGAGCCCATTTGTCATTCTGTTTGTCATTTTGTTTGTTTATTTTTGTCAGATCAGTCAAACATCATCTTTCTTGTTATTTTTGCAGAGCAAATTCGATTGAAGAATATAAGAAACGTATATGGAAGATGCCTGTGGTATCGCTTGCGACTATTAAAACCGCAGCAAAACATAATTCCCACAGTAAAGTAAGTATGTTTCATTTCCATGTCTTTTCTCACATGAACAGTTATTATACTTCTATTTTTATAAAAATGCATTTTTTTGTAGTTGAGGCAGCGTATAATACTGACTTTCATGTYGTGGACAAAATATTTACAGTCTGTAATGGGACTTGAAATACAGATGGATGCTGTCTGCAGCTTATGAAATACCTGGTAAATTAAACCAGTGAACCTTAGCACTAATAATTATGTAAACAGTTCATTTATTTCAAAACACAAAAAAAGCTTACTCTTTAACTGAAATTAGTGGTGTTAATGATACYCTTTGATTTAAATACCAAAGCATGTATATGTAGATCTGTAATAGTAATCAACTCTTGCCCCCAAAATAGGTTTCTCTGTTACTTATCGTTCTTATCTTTTAATTAAAAAAGCTTTTCTTTTTTTAATTAAAATTATTCTTCAGAAATGAGAAATGCTACTGCATACCTAGTAAGGACAGATAGTAAAGGAATGTAAAGAATCTTCACTGATATTGGTTTGCCTGGTTAAAAAATAAATGAATTAGGTGTCTGGTCAGCTGTGTCATCTGTGTCGGAGGCTGTAAAACACTCATATGTGTTATTGCTTTTTCTTTTTTCTCTAAGATAGATATCAAATGGCTTAATCTGATACATGTAGAAACATATGTGTGTGATTTGCATGTTTTATTTGTCTTTCTTAACAGAAAAATAATCCTCCTTGCTGGATGGGCGTTATTTTTGTTTCTTGCATACAAGGTTTCCAAAACAGACCGAGAATATCAAGAATACAACCCTTATGAGGTTTTGCATTTGGATCCTGTAAGTAATAGCATCTTCTACTAATCTGTAATTCTGTGACTATCTTTCTATGTATATATGACAAATTTAGGGCTTGCCTTTTAAGCAACCCTAGTATAAGCTAGGTAACCCAGTGTAAGCTAAATTCATTGAATGTATCTAATGGTTTTCATACATTTTGTCATCTGAAAGTTGTTGCTGCATATTGCAAAAACCATAATTAGATAGTCTTGCATGTACCTAACTCCATCAAAATGAAAATTCTAATGACTTTCCTGATATAGTGAGGTGGAAATTTTTATCCATTTTGGGGTCTTATTGTGATATTATGATGTTTTCTTTTCTTTTTTTTCTCCTCGATTAGTGCAGAAAGAATTTCTGTCCCTCCTCTTAAAAAAAAAAAAATATCTGATGTATCTCAGGCAGTCTTGAAATGATTGTTTTTCAAAGTCAGATTTTTTTTTGTGGTGTGAATTCATCCTGAGCATTGAATCATGTTGAAAGAAACAGTATTATAAAATAATAGATACAGTGGGTAAGAAGAGATTAACACATCAAATAACACATAAGGGTAACTTAATTTCTGGCCTAACTTTATTAGAATAGCGTCATACTTTATAAATAAATTCTTGTGTGTTTATTATGGACTTAAGGCCAGCCTGCTAGGCTTCTGTACTACCAAAATGTTGAGAAGCCCTTTGGTAATGAATCTCTGAAACTTACCYGATAACTTGCTGAGAAAACTTTASCTGTGCTTATGGTAGCATTTGGGGAAGTTTTTTTGAGTGGTCTTCTATAACATCTGTCTTTTTTTTCAAGCATAGCTRTAAGGTGTTACCTTTATTCAATAAGCTTGAAATAATTTATGGGCTGGGTGGTTCTAGTCATAGATACTTTTACATGTCAGGGCAATCTGTCAGTATGAAATGCATATTCAATTTCATGGTCATGTCATACTACAACAACTGTTTAAGTGTGATGGTTCAGAGAAGTACTGCATGATGTGCTGGAGAATACAGACACAGTAGAAGAGATTTGTTTGAAATATTTATTAATAACACTTTTTTTTTGTTGTTGTTTTTAAGGGAGCAAGTATATCTGAAATTAAGAAACAGTACCGTGCACTGTCACTAAAATACCATCCAGATAAAGGAGGAGATGAAGTTATGTTCATGAGGATTGCTAAAGCTTACGCAGCGTAAGTTTGTTGTCTGCAAAACACATGAACTTGCTATTGTGGGGCGGGAAGGGAGACTTCAGGTCCACAGTGAACATCAGAACATCTCTCGGCTCAGTAGATACTTGCTTAGTGTGCACGTTAGGGAGGATACTTCAATTGTTTTGCCACTCTCAAAATGCTCTAAAGAAGTTACTTCTTTGTATTGAACTTTGATAGGAGTCAGCAAAGAAAAGTGCTTCCAGTGATCTAGTATCTTAAAGATGAGAGAACAAAACAGGTGTTTGCAGTGTTGCAGCAACATCCCCCTTACGGCAGTTTTGAAAGTGTTGCTTAGAGCATAAGTGTGCTGCCCACTGCACATGGCTCTCCTGCTTTATCACCAAGTGAATTATTTCAGTTCTGTTTTCATCTAGTAACAGAGATGTTTCATTTTGGCTCTGAGTTGCTTTGCTCTCAGCTCTTCCGTGTCTCTTTCCATTCAAATTTGTCGTGATCTTTGACCTTCTCTTTGACTTGGTGACTGTTCCAGTTTTTCTGTGCAGTTCTTAATGGCTCAATCCTGTTTTGCCCTCAGAATAGTGTTTCAGTCATACCTCTGCTTACAGCTTTTCATGGATCTGAGAGTTGATGTGCAATATTAGGATTCATTTTATTTTGGTTTATTTTTAAAACTGTTGGTACACTTAAACAAAAAAGTACACACCAGATTCAAAGTTAGTTGCCTGTGTGATTGACTTTACTGACTGCTTGAATGACTTGCCTGCGGTGGGGTGAGAAGGAGAGCTAACACCAGGCTCCTCTGCGCAGTTTTAAAATTACTCTTGTTGTTTATCAACATTTCCATCCTTGTGGAAGTATCTAATAGGATATTCAGGGATTACCTGCAAAACTTCTTAAACATCTCCCTGTGTTTGACAAACTAGTACTTTAAGTGCTTGGTGAATACGGGTTGATGCTCCTAGTGCAAAGCCGTGTAGAGGCATGTCTTAAGKGAGGCACAGTGAAAGTCCCCTGGCCCCGCAGTCCTGAAACAATCCAAAACCTACCCAAACAACGAGTCTGCTTGGTAAAATGTGAGATCCAGGTACAGTTCAGGTGATCACTGGGCCTCTTCTGTGACATCAGATATTCTGCACRGGGAGTGGAGGGTGTTTTGTTTCCAAAAGCAGTGTTCTTGTAGTAATGGGGATTCTGTGTGAGGTGGTGTAAGCAGTGAAGTATAGTGCCAGGAATTTGCCAGTACAGAATGGATTTAAAAACTAGAAGATTTAAGAGGTAGTACCTTTTAATTTATTTATTTCTCTTTTCTTAAATGTAAAACTAGGTAGTTTCAGGGAGAGAAAAAAAAAAAGAAAAAGGGCTACAAGTCTAAAATGAAAGACTGAATGAACAGCTTCTGCCACAGCAGTTTGTCTGCATATTGACTTTCCATCCCAAAAGAGACATTTTCAATCATTGTCTTTTGAGGTTTGCAATGTTGTAGTTTGTCATTGAAAAGTGGTTTTTATTTTCAGGACACAGCTGTTCACATAAAATGGAATGTAATTGTTTCATTGCCTATGTTTGCTGAAGTAATATAGCAGTATTGTTTTGTTAAGGCAGATTTCATACAAACAGTAACATAGCTTATATATATGGTTTGTCAAGTAGTTTGTGAAACAGAAATATAGATTTGAAAAAATCTGTACTAATTATCTAGAGAGATTTCTTTGTTTTTATATTGAATTAATATCTCTTCTTGAAATTAGCTTAACTGATGAAGAATCACGAAAAAATTGGGAAGAATTTGGTAATCCAGATGGACCACAAGGTAAATTCTTCAGTTTCTGTGCCTTAAACTGTGTCCTATGTGATCATCTGAGAAACAATCGGTTCTTAAGAGTATATGAAACAACTTTTTCCTCTGCTTTAAAGGAACACAGGCCAATTTTCTGCTTGTGAAAGTGGAAAAACAGATTCTGGGGGTGGGGAAAGGACAGCCAAGAAAGATTTTGCTTTTAATTTTGTGTAGCTTTTTATTAGAGAGAGGGAAAAAAAAGAGGTATTTTGTTTCATTGCTCTTCGTTTCATTTTATTCTATTGTATGATGTGGTCAGATAGAGCTTTCACAAACTCCAGGAGGTCTGGATTCCTAAAGAGAAGAGTGAAATAATTCTTCTGTAGGGCAGCATTTCATACTGTTAGTGTGCATATCTTTCACTGTTCTGAAGCCTTAACTCCTGTTGTATTGTACTGCAAGTTATCTCTGTACAGTTGCTTTATCTGAAGAGTGGGAAGAAGTCTGTATTTTTCCCTCTGCTGTTCTCTGCTCTGTAGTACTGCTCCACACTAAAGTGTGAGGAGCTTTCTTGGTGAAATTCATCTTGCTTTCATTTAGACTCCTGTCATGTAAAGAATTGTAKTCAGCCTAGTTATTGTAGTACTTATTCTTGGGTAGGCAGACTTGGAGAGATTTTTTTGGGCATGAGGTGACAGCATCCTACAGGAGCTATTCAAAAGTTGATGAGATGCATCCTGCCTGCAGCGCCCATGCAAGGAAAAGGAGTATCCCGTAGTGCTCCATCCTCTGTCCAACTCGAGCAGCGTGCAGCTTACCGGCAGCGAGCAAGAAAGCTACCTTCAGCATGACTTCCTTCTTTAGGGAGTACAACAACGGATGTAAAATCATTTGGAGAATATTTAAAAGCAGGAAGCAGACCTGGAGAGTAACGTCCTTTAAGAATTGAAGGCAGTTTTACTAGACTATTTCCAGTTGGTATCTGCTAGTGCCTGAGTTCAGTGCCCATCGATAGGGACAAGGAGATTCTCAGATCAGAAGAGAAAGTGCTTGTACCAACCTACTTCTGTACTTAAAAGAGTTTGAAGAAAAGAATGTACATTCCTCAAATTTGAAGGTAAAATCCTGAAGATCGAAAGTACAGTAGGAAACTGAACTTCGTGATAGAGAACCCCAACTGAAAAGCACAATCACACTTCTAGTGTCTTCTAAAATTATATGGCCATTAGAGGTAGGGAAAGGTCTTCAGACTGTTCTTCAGACTAAGGCATTTCCCATGGCTTGATCTAGTAAATTCACTTGGCAGAAAGCTGTTGAGCTTCTAAGCTTGAACTATGGGCTGGTCAAATGTTTACTACGAGTTTCAAAAATAGTAGTTTCCGACTCGAGGACTACATAAAAGTCACATTACACCTGTGTGGAGGTTTATTTTATTTATTTATTTATTTTCCTGCCTGGAACTGTTAGGATTGGTACAGGTGGCATTTGCAAAGTTCAAATTACCAACTTGAAAGAGAACAACCTGTTTTAACACTGTCTTGTGTTCAGATGTGGCTACTGTAGTTTTTTGTTAGAGAATTGCCCTGTATTTCTGCAGCCTAACTCCTTTCCACTGGAAATGTGTTCCTTTCTCTTTCTTATTAAACCYCTAAAAATTCAAACCAACAGAGGAATTTGCGTTTTACAATTTACAGCTCAGAACCTTTTCTTAAAAAATTAAAATATCTAAATACCTAAAAAGATCTAAAATATTTTAAAGGTCTAATGATCTCATAAGCTCAAGCAGGTATCATGCAGTGCATATATTTACTGATCTATACACGTGCAAACTGTTGAAAGCTCTGCAGGCTAAACTCATAAATCTTTATGTCTCTCAAATCCCTCTTCTTTTATGTATTAATAAATCTTAAAAATGAGCATAAGATGTCAAGCTAAAGTCCTGGGGATACCAGATGTTGTGTATAGCGCATTTATGCCAATCATTTCACTGTATGTCTCTGTTTTGTTTGTTTTGGTTGGCTAAATTTGTTAGCATTTTACTTACTGAAGTGATAAACATGATTTTTTTTCTCTAGACTTCAYGTGACCTTAAAGTATTTGTTTAACACTTTAATTCATTAGTTCAGTGCATTTCTTTATTTTGTCCTACAGCTACCAGCTTTGGTATAGCTTTGCCAGCTTGGATTGTGGATCAGAAAAATTCTATTTTGGTGAGTTAACATGCTTCAAAAAATTTAAGGTAAAACTTTCAAATTGACCTTAAAATGTTATCGGAGTGCACCACACATAGTAGTGTTATCTGTGCCTTTTGGCTAGCAATACTTTGGCCTGAAGGTGCCTCTGGAGCAAGTCTCGAGTCAAAAGTAACACTGTAGTTTGAATCTAAGCTATTGAGAACATTAATATGTTTGGAAGTAATTTACTGTGAGGATGCTAAAGCAGTAGGTTGGTCACTGAGCCTGTGAAGTGCAGGTTTACTGTTGCAAGGGAGCTCAGGTACAGCTGTCCCCGTTTTCTGGGCTTCTGTAGTTCTGCTGGGCTTGTTAGACACCCCAGAGTGTCTGCCCAGTCTTTCTGTTGCATTATATTGCTGCAGTGCAATGCCTGCCTGCTTTGTAAGGCAGTAATTAGCTCTGCCCACTGCATCACACTTTAGCTGCCAGCTCCTTAATAATTAAAGCAACCCACCTAAGATGCTGTGTGGAGGACTTGAAAGATTGCTTACACCAAACAGATGCTTCTTATTTGAACCCTGCCTGCCTAGTATTAATACTGCTAAGTTCTTCTCCAGAAATAACAACAGGTATTATGCAGTAAGCTTGCAGGAATTTATAGTAGATTTCTGGTAATATTACTTGACTGTCTTTTAGAGTAAAGATTAAATAAGAATGGTATCAAGTAACTAAAGTGCCTAATGCAGTATGTTTCTTTTTTTTTTCTTTTTCTGTAGGTTTTGCTTGTATATGGATTAGCGTTTATGGTTATTCTGCCAGTTGTTGTGGTAAGTATTAGCTCATTAAATAAAAGCTGTTTCTCTGTGAAAAGGAAGAGTGAGCGATTTTGCTCTAAGAAAGCGTTGTTTACAGCTTGTTTACAAAGGGCRGGATTTTAATGTGGATGTTTTGTTGTGGAAAAAGTAGCTGCTGAAGAGCTGCTAAAAAAGCGAAGTGCTTAGATAGAAATACAGTTGTACAGAAAATCCTAGATATCACAAAATCTGGAGGCTGTGGATATGATTTGCCTTGCACCTTCTTTCATCCATCACATGGAAATTAACTGTGTGTGATGAACTTGGCAGGATATTCAGTAGTGTTATTGTAGACTCAAGACTGAGATGCCTTTAACTGGTAAAGAGTGTATCCACTCTCCCTGCATCCCTTTCAAGTTGCAGTTGGTGTGTGTTGGTGTTTTTTGCACACATTCTTTCTCAGTGATTTATACCAGGTTTATCATAGGCCAAGTGAAAGTGAACATCCTTTCTATTAAGAAGAAATGYTTTGAGCAGAGGAAGAATGTGCCTCTCCTTGCCCCTGTAACAGATGTAGACTTCTGCATTCAAGCTTGTCATTCTCAATTTCTTTTATAGGCAGTGAAGAGGAATAGCCTTTTTTATGGAGCAGGTTATCTTACAATTTCATTCTAAAATAGACATATAAGATGATTCATACCTTTAATGGGCCTGTTTCTTTTTTGTGAATCAATAAAGAAGCCTAAGTTAAGTACAAATGTTACCAGGCTATATCTGAAATGGGCATCTAAAATAAAGTAGGGTTAGTTCCACCCTTTGAATCCAAATGTAGGACAGGGGAAAATATTGATGTGGAGACCTTCTAGACCTCCAGTGACCTAAATAGCATTCCGTACATGAGGCAAGGCTTGTATCCACAAAAGCAAATAGAGCAGCCTCTCTCATGTAGGTCTCARCTGGTTGCAATTAGTTTTTTCCTTCCAATACCCAATCTTAGCTTGAAGAGGGGGAAAAAAAAATCTAATCGCTGTGGGATTATGATATGAATTCCTCTGCAGAAGAACTTCTACAAAGTTTGCTCCTCTGTGCTTGTGGTGCTCGTCTGTGCATAGAAAAATCAAAACTATTAAAAAACAAAAACTCAGCAGCTTTCTTTGTATTTTAACCTACAGCATTTTTCGAATAACTAAGTAAATTCYAATTTCCCCTATTCCAGGGGAATTTACGCAATTGTTATTTTAACAGCATCTTGGCTGTTTGTTACCCTGTTTATAATAACTTGTACGATAGATTGAGATGTATATTGGGTGGTTTGGTTTTGTTACTGAGCCTTTTTTGCAAGGAGGAGTTCAATGAACAAAATGCATTTGATGATCAACTAGACTCTTTTTCTTAAAAACTATGGAGTATAGTGACTGTACAGGGATATAATTTGAAGGTATAGTACAGTATTTGGTACAGTGCTAATGAAGGAATTGTTGTAGTGTTTCTGAACGAGGGTCCTTCAGCCTGACCTGAAGGATGACTTAATTCTGAAAATATCCAACAAGAGGGTTGGGACTACCTCCAAATGCTCCTCGTGAAAAGCATTTTCTAATTATATGATTGATTTATTTGGACATTTTCTTCTAGTGAAAAATATCTCTTATTTGGGTCTTCTGGTCTCAATTGGCTTATAGTGAGAGTGAATGCTGTGCTGCACAATAAAGAATTACCGCTTAGAAAGGACTCTTTTTCACTGAAAAAAACACCATGAGAAATAAGCAGAAGGGCCTGTGTGCATGTGTTGGAGGATGAGGGGGATCCTCTAGGCTAAAAATTGTTCTCAAAATAATTAGCATCGGACTTTTCTTCAAATAAATGAATACATTTAAAAATTTTGTTGGCAAAGATTTCTGGCTCTTTCCTAAAATTCATTTCACCTTAACACAGGTAACGTGTTGGGATGAGTCTAAATTTTTTGTTATATGAAGTTTGTATTACCTGCTTTTGAACAGATTTGAGGTTATCTTCCTTAGCTATCCTAATGCTGTGTTATACCTGATACTACTTTGTTCTTATTAAATGTCTCAGGGTTCCTGGTGGTATCGATCAATACGATATAGTGGAGACCAGATTCTCATTCGCACAACTCAGATATATACATATTTTGTCTATAAAACGCGAAACATGGACATGAAACGTAAGTAAAAGGCCTCTTAAAATGACTATTAAAATGTCAATCAAGTATTTTAAAATACTTTATCAGCCTTTGTTAGATTAAAATATTATTTCTGATACTTAATTAGTGTTTTTAAAAGACTTCATTTCATTGTAGGTGAAGAGTAGGTGTAGAAAACCACTTGAGTATATGGGGGAGTTGTATAAATGGWTATCTATATCTTAAAAAAAAAATATATAGATAGATTGGGAAAAAGAGATGCTGGCCTGACTGAAGCTGCTGTTTGTCTACTGGGGGTGTAACCTGTATCTGTGTGTTTTCGTTGGTTGTTACCACAACAGAACAGGCTTTGAGATTTCACTAGGGACTGACATAACATTTTTGCATCAGCAAAAGTTAAATAACCATTCTGGTTTTCTGTTCTGTATTCCCTACTTGTTTTGTTATAGCTGTTTTTGTTTAAGGCATTTGCTCCCTATTGGTTTCGTGTTACTCCTAGTTACTCCTTCATAGTTTCTATATACTTAGTTTTCCCTTCTGCTCATACTTAAACAAACCAGAAATACTTTTTTATGTGGTGTGATCTGCAGGTGTGTTATGTTGGGCTTGATTTTGGCCTATGGTATCATCAGATGCGGAGCTGGTTCTTTCAGTTGGGAGGTTGACATGGCCCCACAGGGTTAGCCTGCTACTAGTTTAGATTGAATTTTACTAGATCTGATGCTCAGAACAATTAAAAAGCAAAGTGAAGCAAACTCTGGAAGGGGGTTGTCGTAAATATGTACTCCAGCTCCTTTGAATTGGGCTGTTTAGCCTTAGATTTGTCACAGGATTGCTGGAAGCATGTGTTTCTGATGCATGAAAGATTCACTCACTGGGGATTAATTCAGACCCAGCTCATGCTCTCAGACTTGCCATACTCTCCTGTTTATTTGKTTTTTTTTTTTTTGTGTCTTCCCTTCTGTTCTAAATGTCTAGCTGTGAAGGAGTAAAAGGGAGAGTAGACGGAACTTCTTGAGAAGTTTAGATAGATCATGGTAAAATCCTCCTCCTTGCTTCATAGTTGGAGTCATTAAGAGATTATTTCATCTCAGATCTAGCTCAGAACCCAAAGTTTGAGACTTGTCTCTCCTGCAGATTGGTAAAAGTTAAGCACAAGTTCAGTTGGCTTTGTTTAAAGGCTTAAAATCCTCAGGGAGTCCTAGGGTCAGAGGCAAGTCAGGTTGCTCCATTGAGATCTGTTGTGCAGTCTGAACATGCGCCACGATTGAGGTGATAAATCACATGCTGATCCGAGGAAGATTGTGTTGCTCTTTTGATTCCAGAGTGTTGAGGTGCCAGTGCCAAAACCTGAGACTTATGTCTGGACAGATCATAAAATATGAACATAACCAAATTGCCCTAGGGAAATGGTGAAACTTTAGGTGTTTTCATAGCTTTGGAGGCAAACGTGCTTTTAAAACTTCTTTTCCTAATTATCCATAGTTCAGACAGAAGGAAAGTGTACTTTATGGAACTTTTCAGTGTGCCCCACTCAGAGTAAATGAGTAACTGAGAACGGAAATGAAAATTGACACCCAGAGAGCTGGGTAGGTGGCATTCACTGAGCACTGCCAGCAGACAAAACACCTTGGTCTTGCTCAGTAATGAACTCACTCAAAACTCTTCTGTCACAAATTTGTTCATGTCACTTCTGCAGTGCAGCAGTAGTGTCTGRTCCTGTAAATAGAGAGCAAGAATAATCATGATTGTTGCGGGGGGAAAAAAAAAAAGGAAATAAGCTTTATGACAGCTGTGAAGAAATTGCTTAGTGTCACAGGAATTTGCTGACATTTTATCTGTKCATCCAATTATCTTTGCAGGGCTTATCATGGTTTTGGCAGGAGCGTCTGAATTTGATCCTCAGTACAATAAAGATGCTACAAGCAGACCTGCAGACAACGTTCAGATACCACAGGTTAGTTATTTTGAGAGAGGTTTCGTAAATAACTGGCCACTGCAGGGGAAGAGGAGGAAGTCGCTTCTTGTTGGCAACTGACAGGGTATGAGTTCTCRAGCCATTAGCTGTTGTTAGAAATGCAACTGTAGCTTCTTAAAAATATGAATTAGGAGATAGATTTTTCTTCTTAGAAAATGATAAACTGTATTAACTGATTATAATGCTCAATTTAAACAGAATCAATTAGTACKTAGAGGGCTGAGTTGTCTCTCTTTGTGGTGGGGAAATGTGAACTAAATGTGGAATTAAAATGTCGATCCTTCCAAATTTTGAGCATCAATGTAAGAAGATAATTGCTATTCAATATTTTTTAAAATAATCTTTTTAACTGTTATAAAGATTCCTTCATGAATGTCAGTCCCCTTGTGGTGGCCTTTTCACTTCCATTCGCTCTTCCAAACAGTAATAAAATTATGCACAGAATTATTAAAATTATGACAAAATAATTATTGCTGTCAAAATTTTAGCGAGGCTTATTTATCAAAAACTGACATGTAGGTTTTAAGAACTTTTAAATGCAACATGCAAAATGCTTCCCATAGTTTTATTATGAAATATTTTCAGTTTGCAAAGTAGGAGGAGTAGTCTCCCAGATTTAAACTTTGCAATCATATAAGCGCATACTTACAATTGCATTACAATTCCTGAGCATATTGTCATGCTCTGGACATTCCCTAAAATACCTCCTTACTTGATTGTCATCTTTACAAACTTTACCTCATTGTAGATTTTAAGAGAATTATGGTTAGGTGGGATTTCTCAGCAGGGTTATACTGGGAGCTTGGAGAGATCTCATTGATCATCATTTTTTTTTCTCCTGTGCTGTTGCAAGCATGAGCTTTGTGCAACCTTTTTACATTTAATCATTCTTTGTGGAAAGGCAGCCAAGCCTCTTGTAACCACATCCTATTGAAAAGCTGTTCCAGAACTCACTGTCCTCGTGGTTGAGAACCTTGTCTATGGCCAATTTATGTATGTTTTTGTCATCATTACTCTTGACTTTAGCTAAGTCTTGTTGTGTATCCTTCAGGCATTCATAGACAGGAGCAAGAGCCCATTTGTTTTCTTTTTGGCTTCAATTTCCTCAATTAGGAAAGCTTTTGTATTTCAATTCCCCACTTTCCTGAAAGACTCTTCATTTCCCTCATCCTGCCATGCTCTGGATCCTTTTCCCAGCTGATATTGGCTGGAGCTGTTCACCATATCCCAAGTTAAGTCTCAGAAGTGCCATGGACTATGGCACTACTGCTCCTTTACTGCTCCAGACAGGAATGTCTAGTGTAGTGTTTGCCACAGCTGGTCCACGTGGGTGGCTTAGGAAAACTGGTATGGAATCACTGAGTCTTCCAGTTTTCTCTTGTCTCAAACCCCTCTATTTTCCATCTAACAAGATTCCGTCTTCAATCAGCAGTTCTCAGTAGCACGYAGGCCTGTGGTCTTGTGTTTTATRCTATTAGATTTTTGATTCATTTCTAAATCCACAGTCCAGTTAAGTTCATCCTGCTTTTTCAACCATAGTCATTGTTCTCTGCTTTTATTTCACTGTTTTATCATAAACCCAATACCAGTACTTCTTAATTTTTTTTTTCTTACCGAAGGTAGGTCATCTTGAGTGAAGAACACCATGCTTTTTCCAAAATGTTGTTTATTAAAACAAAACAAAAAATCTGATCTTTTGCCTGCTAGAGGTTTGTATCCCCCTTCTTTCTGTGACAAATTAAACTATTTCTGAGGAAGCAGGCTAAGTCTTAGATGTAAGCATCTCAAGGTGCTCCTGTACCTAGTTTATATTGAGTTTAAGATAAATATTCTAGAAATGTGGCTGAATTTAGTAAACTGTGGCAGTCCAAGTATTCTGAAGTATTTCTTCATCAATATAAAATTACTCAATGCTCACTGAAAGCAARTTTCTTTTGTTCAAATTTTAGATCTTTACTTTTTTTCTTCCCTTCTTTGCAACAAGGCTCTTACAGACACCTTTTGAAAGTGGGTTATTAAAAAAAAAAAATAAAGCCAATGTACACCTGTGGTTCATCTCTATTTTATATGTATTTGTGGCACCAAAGTAGCCATTTGTGTTTAACTATTTTATTTTAGCTAATCAGAGAAATTGGTGGCATAAATTTAAAGAAGAATGAGCCTCCACTTACCTGCCCTTACAGCCTGAAAGCCAGAGTTCTGTTGTTGACTCATCTCGCCAGGATGAAAGTTCCCGAGACTCTCGAAGAAGGTAATGGCTTCTCCACTAACCAGATGTTCTTAGCAGCGAAGCCCTGAGCGTTCATAAATGTAACTTTGGTCTGCTAAAGTTGCATGGATGACTGTTCAAAAATCTTCACATGGTGCATTTAGATTTTCAGTTTGAATGATTCTTCAAGAGCAGCTTTTTTAGCATTTTCTTACTTTCTTCATAGCCTTACAGTAATAATATTCTGCTTTTTTAATGTATTTGGCTGCAAATGCGATTTCAACCATAATGTGTTTTTCCCTTGGAATAGAATAAAAAGCTAAATGTGTCAAAGTGAAATGTATTTGCTTTTCAAGGAAATCCAAGATAAGAATTCAGTTGCTCTCTCTAATATCTTTTTTCATTGTAGTTTGTTTGAGAATTACTGCCATAGTAYGTATAGCAAGGGAGATGAGATTAAAATCTGACTTACGTGATCTACGTATGATTTCTATGTGTTTCATTTTTTCATACTTTAATTTTTCATACTATGCATACCTATTTATAGGTATAAAAGGGACATGTTTCTGAATGTAGTGTTTAGTTTTCATCTCAAAAGTAATGATTTCTTAGCCTGACTAGCAAATGTTGGTTTGCAATGTTCTATATTTCAATATAAATAAGGGAAGGAAAAAAAAATTAACCAAACAAAATACCACATTTTTTTTTAAGAGCACTTCCTAAATGTTCCATAAACACTCCCCTCCCTTTCTTTCTTCCTTACAATTCCTGCTACTTATACTTAAAACTTCACAGATAAGTTTTCCAAACTAGATGATGGTCTACAAACCTCTTTTGGTGATTTGCCTTTTAATTAAAGGATGATGTTTTGTTTTGAGTTCAAGTCCACTAGAAGACGAYGCATGCTTACCTAAACCACTGTTTCAGCTGGTCTGGTACACTCTCTGTGCCACTCTGCTGCTTTTTCTTTTGGACTATTATAGCAAATATTTCTTCATTTGCTGTTCTGGCTGTTTGTCTGGTGTATTGAGATTTGTTTACTCTGCTACCCCAGCCCTTCCTGTTTCGTTAGGGAATGCTGTGGATGAATGTGCCAATGGGAACAGAGTGAATGGAGTTTTCAGTAACAGGATAATGAATACAAATGAAAATTGCACCATTTAAATGCCCAGTTGTGTAAACTATCCCTTTTTTTTGCTACAAGTGCAACATAACTGCAGCAAGTTATGTCTTGCAGATCAACAATTTATCCTGAAAAAGAGTCCTGCACTGCTTCAAGAAATGATTAATGTGATCTGCCAGCTAATAATAATGGCTCGTAGCCGTGAAGGTAAGTAAGGAAATCATTCTTCATTGTAGCATTTCCTAAAGACTGTTTGGTTCTTGTGGGGAAACTTCTCTGTAATATTTAGAAAACACTAAACGCTCTGTTACTGCTGCAGTGAGGGAGCTTTCCATTTTGACAAAWGAACTGCTGCTGCCGCCAAGCCCTGCTCTGAAATCTTGACTATCTGCATTCAGCTTGTAAATTTTGCAATTAAGGCTCTCTCTAAACACAGATTATGTTCTAGTAACTGTTTGCCTAGAAGATGGGCATAACCTGAGCTGTCCATACAAACATTTTTTAAAATTCGGATTGGAAGTTATGGTGCAATGCAGAGGTGCTGTTTTGACCCAGATGTATAACATTCCCTCACAAGCAACTATTAGTTGCGTTTATTTTAGTGACAGAGTGCTTTAATGCCATACTCTTTGGATGACTCCGTGTATTGCACAGTTAAAACTTGGCTAAAGGTCTTGCCCACTTGGTCAAGCAGAGCCATCAAAATATGTGCAGGAATGACATCCATTTAATAGTGGGAGCCAGGTAGGTATCATTAAAAGCTCCARTGTCTCTCTCCAGCTGCTTCTGTGGGTATATTTATGATAGTATTTTAGGGAAGTTGCCATCAGATATAAGGTCCCATGTTGTTTTCAAGAAATGAAGTGCATATTCTCCTACTTTGTTAATATTATGTATTCTCCACTAACGGATGGATGAGGTGGTGCTTTAAGAAAGTGAATAACTTTCATCCTGCAAAGTGCTCTGTGGTTTCAAAGGTCTAGATAAATTCTTGTGAAGGCCAGTTTGTCAGAGAAGAGTTATAGTTGTCTTCCTAACCTGGTTTGTAGTGCTGCCTTTAATGCAAAAAAATTCTGCAACACCTCTAACAGACAATAAAGACATCCAGAGGCAGAAAATAGGCTGGAAGGCAAGCTTTATGCTGTGCAGTGCTTTTTAATTTGATATTTTTTGGTCAGGTACACACTATAGCCTGTCTGCCTTCTGATCCAGATGGAGGTAAATCTGCTTTTATCCAGATCTGTATTTGCCTTARTACCATTGTAAGCTTGATCAAACAGCCCTTTCACAGTGGGTGTATTCCATCTCACTGTAGAGATGCCTGTGTATCCCAATGGTAGTATCTCAAATGCACCTGTACTAGTTAATCTACACCAAACATATGCACACGTGTATATTAAAAATCTAGAGAGAATTTTACTTTTGCATGTATGTGTATGTTCACATACACACACATTACTTTCTGTAATGCTTATTTAAAAATTACCTTCATTTCTTTCATGTGCAATCTSTCAGTCTGGAAAAACATTTAAGTAGCTTAAACCCGTCTGGCATCTCAAGAGGATTTTCCTCAATTTTCTCTTCTGCCAGAAAGTRTACATATAGAATAACTTGAAAAGTGCAGACACCAAACTTACAGGAAGAGTAATAGTCTGAGCTGCTGGTCTATTCCGAAGTGAGTTTTGAAGATCAAAGTTTTAAAGAGAGTTTTGAAAAGTCAAATAAAATGGACAGTAGTAGTCTAATTAATAGCAGGATGTGGAAACACGCATGCTTTGATTTCTCAGTTCTTTGCAAGCCATGGTGAAAGGTGCTCGATGACTTTTCTCCCTTTGCTCTGTGCTGCTTAAGAATTTCTGCTTGTGCAGCTTTTTAATTGCTTAAGTTGTGGAGTGTATACCACTTCAGACCTCAAAATAGTGAGTTATAGGCAATCTCTAAAGAAGAGTTATATATGTGATATGTTGGCTCAAGACATATTTAAACAGAACATTTATCCTCTTTTTCTGATGAGTAGAAGTGATTTTAATAAGTCAATGAAAGAAAAATACAACTTAGAAGACCTGTGTTCAGGTAACATAGAAATTGATGGTATTGAAATAATGGGATAGAAGTATACAAAAGGAAGAAGACTTTGATTAACTTCATGAAGTCCAGTAACTCCTTTTTTTAATGGAAGGCCTTAGTTTTTACACTTGTGAATCTGTGTGAACTCAAGTTTAGAGAAGATGATAGTCTTTTGATGTTGAGCCCTTTTTTATTACTGCTGAAATCACATCATATACCTTTGACATCTACCCGCACAAAGTACCAGCTCATTTCTTGCTTCAAAACCTCCTTGCCTTTGATATTTTACAGCTATCAGTATGGCTTTTTAAAATGCCTAAACTTAAGTATATTATTTATACAGTTTTCTCACATGCTAGGACTGCTAACTTTGTGCTCATCTCTGGAGATATTTTACAACTCTTTTGAACCTCAGGAATAGTGTGTTGTGTTAGAAAAGATAAATAGATAGGGTTATAAAATAGACCTAAATGCATGATGTATGCAATACATGTGATGAAAAAATTTAGAACAAGCCATTGCTAATACTTTTTTTTTTTTGTCAGCATGAATTTAGCAGATGTTGTGATGTGGTTATCTTCAACCACTTGCACAGTTATATTGTGGCCTTGTTCCCTGTGACAGTGTTGGAGGGAACTCTTGCCCCCTCAGCTGTGATGCCATGTCTTGAGTGTGGAGGGAAAACTCTTCTAAGCTGTTACTGCAGCTCTACCTGCTCAATTTACACGTTCAGCATTTTATAATCCATCTTTCTGCTGTTTATTTGACTGAGAATACACTAGTCTGTAACACAAGTATCCATTGTAAAAGTATAAGAGGGAAAAAAATTACAAAAGCTGTTGTCTGTTTCATTCTCCCCAAGAAAGGGAGTTCCGTGCTCCATCTTTGGGCTCTTTGGAAAATTGCATGAAGCTTTCCCAGATGACGGTCCAAGGACTCCAGCAGTTCAAGTCTCCCCTTTTGCAACTGCCACACATTGAAGAGGACAATCTTAGGCGGGTCTCCAATCATAAAAAGGTATAGAACTACAAATAGTGGGGAAAAAAAGTGAAGTAAATGTTACCTCTTTACCTTTGTCCATAAGGAAGCAAGATCATTAATCTTGCACGTTTGCAGGTGATAACAGGCTGAGTGGAGTGGCTGACACTCCACATGGCTGTGCTGCCTTTCACAGGGACTCAGACAGGTTGGAGAGTTGGGCAAAGAAGAACCTCATGAGGATCAACAAGGACAAGTGCAGGGTCCTGTCCCTGGCACCAGTACASATTAGAGGTTGACCTGCTGGAAAGCAGCTCCACGGAGAGGGATCTGGGGGTCCTGGTTGACACSAAGTTAACCATGAGCCAGCAGTGCCCTCATGGCCAAGAAGGCCAATGGGATCTTGGTCTGCATCAGGAGCAGTGTTGCCAGCAGGTCAAGAGAAGGGATCCTGCCCCTCTACTCAGCTCTGGTGAGGCCAAACCTGGAGTACTGGGTGCAGTTCTGGGCTCCCCAAKATAAGAGGGACGTGGAGCTTCTAGAGAGGGTCCACCAAGATGATTAAGGGAATGGAGCATCTCTCATATGAGGAAAGACTGAGTTGGGCCTGTTTAGCCTGAAGAAAATTAACTGGCTGCCCAGGGCGTTGTGGAACCTCCTTTGGAGGTTGTACAGTCTCCTTTGGAGATCTTCAAAACCYGCCTGGATGTGACCCCTGCCACGTGCTCTGGGTGTCCCTGCTTGGGCGGGGGTTTAGACTAGATGATCTAGAAGTTCCTTCCAACCTCTGCTGTTCTGTGATTCTGGGAAATCTCAATGCACTGAATTTATCTAGGTAAATGAAGAACACAGTAAGATTACTTGACTTGGATTTCTGATCCGGAGTTAATTGTTTTCAATGAATTATTTTAATTTTTAATGTGATGTCATTCAAAACCACTATTTAGTGAATTTGAATAAAACTTCTTTGTTTTTATATTTGTCAAATATGTTCTTGCTAGCTTTTTAAAGTGTTTTGTTTTTTTTTTAAATAAGAATAAATCAAATAGCCTATATGTCTTTGTGTTGTGGAAACACAGTTGATACGCTAATATGAGTTTATTTTGTGGACTGTTTTCTCTGCTACCATGTGACTTCCTTTTTCTTTTTTATTTCAGTATAAAATCAAAAGTATTCAGGATTTGGTGAGTTTGAAAGGTTCTGATCGCCGTAATTTGCTGCATTTCCTAGAAGATAAGAAATATGATGAAGTTATGGCTGTCCTTGGTAGTTTTCCATATGTCACTATGGATATAAAACCACAGGGTGAGTAGGAGGTCCTTTGGCTCTATATATGTCATTCTTCTGACATTTTCATAGTCTGTTGGCAGTAATCTTTTGGAGGACTCTGAAACACAACCCACTGTTACTTGTGACCTGGAAATGACAGACTTTTCTGAGTGGCAGCCTCTCTACATCATATTTATATCTCGTATGAGAAAATATATTAAAATATTTTACAGATTCCCAAGCCAGCAGTAGTTTCTTCTAGAACAGCTTATCTGGTAATTCTGGTTGAAATACCACTTTTATTAGCTGTATTAAAAAGTGGGGTTATTCCAGAATTTATGCCTGTGCTTCCTCCCTCATGGAGAGCTCATTTTGAGATGTTTTGAATTGGAGACCCTCTGAAATCTCTATGTGGTTTGTACAATGTTTGGTAGAGTCTGTCCAGGCTGTGCTTAGCCACAGTTTGTCTGCAGTGTTTCAGTGAGTGTGCAATTCTCTTCATCTCTGGAGATGGTRTTACTACTGTGCAGTCCCTTTCAGTGAGAAGTGAAGTTGTTCTTTGGTATCCTTTCCTATGAAATATCCATGTTAGTTGAGTTGAAAGGTGGTTCTAGTATTTATTTTTAATGTTATGCTATTATGTGGTGACAGTGGTCAAATTCAACATCTGATACATTTTGTTTGGATTGCCTAACTTGTACTTTGGTATATGCCTAGTCCTGTATAGAGGTGTGAGGAAGCAGCAAGTGTCTGTTAAATTTAATATTTAGAAATGTGTGCTCTCCTTAAAAAAGAGAAGAGGTCTTGTAGAATACCACCAAATGCAATCCCATTGCTTAGTCTGCTTCAGATCAGTCTTTGAGTACTTGCTGTAGTTTGGCAGCAGCACCTTTCTGTCTGTAGTCTGAATTTGTCTTGGAGTTTTACTGAGCTGTGATGTGGAGAATTAAACAACATGCTTATCTGTTATAAATATATGAAACATATATTTAAAACTAGTAAATAGCAAAACTGCCTCTTGAGAAACAGTTTTCCCTACTCAGATATAACCCTGTTCCTTCTCAGTTTGGGACATTATTCCATTCACAGACTGGAGATAAAATTGCTCAGTGGCCTTCCTGTGGGTTTGGTATTTGATGTTTTAGTTAAAGTAATCATTGCTGTTCTTTTATTCTCCTTTTTCTTCTACTTAAAAAGGAATTAAATCTGTGATTGTTAATGTAGCATTGAAATTGAGTTGTTAATCATTTGAAAGTCAGGAAAATCAAAGCTATGATTCCCTGAACAACTATAAAAAGATTCCTTTGGTCATAGGTGGTATTTTATGTTACTAAAATTTTATGCTTTAATATATATATAATGCACAATGCTACACAATTATGATTCTTCTACCAGTCTTAACTTTGAATTTTGGTAACTTTCATGCAATTAAAATTTAAATTTGCTATTGCTTTAGCACCATTTGCTGGATTGCCAGTTCTCACCCTCAAATATATTTGACATTAAGAGACTTGTCAAATAATATGTTGAAATTTTTTGTTTAAAAATTCTTGATTTTTTTTTTTATTCTTATATATAGGCAGAAATAATATTTAATAAAAGAGTTCATGAAGTTTAATAGATGTGTTGGTTTTCTTTTTCCCTTAGTTTTGGATGATGAAGACAGCAACAATATTACAGTAGGTTCACTTGTCACTGTTCTGGTCACACTGACAAGACAGACTATGGCGGTAAGTATTAACAGTGCTTGTGCTAATTGGGATAACTGCAGCTATATGTTAATAAACATACTTTTTTCCTTCAGAAACTAATTTAGTGTTTTGTAGATGTAATGAAGATTTTCAAGCACTTCTGCTCTTGAATTCTGTCTTACATTTCTGGCTTCTGAATGAGAAACACTCATTTTTTGAGGGTTGCTTCACAGTTCCATCTGACCCATTGCAATTGGGATTGCCAGATATGGCAACTGGTTCTGCTCTGTGGCTTGTAAATGATAGAGGAGGAGACATTTAGAAATTTATTTTTTGAACTGGAGCAAATTGTTCACTGAAATCCTTAGAATACTGCTTTTAACTAACTTAATTTCTTGTGGGTTCATAAGGAGGCAAAGCCGTTTAATTTGGACACTTTCAGGAAAAAAATGTCCAGCAGAATGTGGAATATATGTAGCACAGTATAAAGGAGGTGCTATATGAAACAAGTAGCCTGTTTGCTAAATGAATGGCAGCAAGGCATAACTGAAGTAATGCTCTGATAGTAGTTAAACATCTGACCTGGGCATATTTGCAGTGTAAAAGATATAACTACTTTCTCTAAACAAGAAAATTTATACAGAGAAAACAAATGAGTGTTTTTTTTTTTTTTTTCTAACTAAACCTACAGTACAAATTATTACATTGGTAGCACTCAGACAATTGTTTAGGTAAACTGGAAGYCTGAATTCTGTCTCAGGGCACATGGGTGTGAGTTTCTTGGTGGGCATCAGACTCCACCCTGAAGGCGGTTCAGGAGATGAGATCCTGACCATGATGGGAACCCTGGTTGCAGGAGGGAGCAATTAAAAGCATAGTGACACACYGTGCTAGAGCTTAAACATTAAGGGCTCTGAAAACTAAGCAAATTGAACTGTGCTTAGAAATTAGTTAAAAGATCTGACGATATATAGAAAACTCATTTGAGATGCTTTCCTTTATAAAGAGCTCCTATGACTGCTTTTTTTCATGACWTACATGTAGATGGAAGAGCACATCATTTTTTTTTCCCACTTGTACAGAGATCTTCTTGCCCACAGAATGCTAACATTGTGTTTTGTCTGAATATTTTATATTTCTAGCTTGATGTTGTTTATTTTGTAACTGGAAGAGATTTTGCATTTCGCTATTGCTTGTTTTTGCAATATAGTATTTCTGTGTCTTATAAAGCAGGCAGTTTTGTGGGGAGAGGATAACTTTTTTCATACTTTTTTCATACTTTTTTTCTCTAATCAGGAAGTGTTTGAAAAGGAGCAGTCTATATGTGCAGCAGAAGAGCAACCAGCAGAAGATGGGGTAAGTTAAGATTTAATGTTCCTCTACTTAAAGAAAAAAGCTTTCTTTCATTTGCCAATTGCATGCTTCTTGGACATCTTTTTTCTTTTTCAGAAACACCTACCATGTCTCTCTTGAGTGCTCTTTCTAACTCTAGTTCTTGATTAAAGATGTTTAAAGTGTAGTGAAAATGTCTGAAATTTAATGAACATGATAAATATTTTAAACACTGCTTTCTTACAGCAAGGAGATGTCAACAAAATTAAGAGTAAAGGATGGCAACAGAAGAATAAAGGAACCAAGAAAGCTTCAAAATCAAAGAAGAAGAAACCATTGAAAAAGAAACCTCTGCCACCGTCATTGCAGCCACCAAAACAGCAGAAGTCAAAACAAGCTAATGGGGTAGCTCATAGATTCATTGATATCTTATGCTCAGCCTACTGCTTTGAATCTGTTTTTTTGTCTCGCATTTCATTGTATGCCTGTAGTGAGAACAGTAACCTTCTGTAGAGCATATCTCCTACAATATCTTTTTTGGGGTTTTTTTAGTGCATACCTATCAGAAAAATCATGGCACAATCCCAGTAGTGTTTCTACTGGCCCATCAAAAGTTGTGCCTGACTTATTTAGGAGTTTGATTTTATCATCCCTTTTTATTAGTTCTTGTTATGCTGTTTCCCAGTAGCTTATTTTTTTGTACTTTGTAAAGGGAGAAAAACTGAGATGAGATTTTCTTTGTTAACTTAAGCAAATTCAGTATCTTTTGCTTGCCTCTGAATGGTGTTTTTCTCCCTTACATGATCCGTGTTGTAGATACTTTCTTATGTCCTCCCCAGTTTTTTGTTTAACTTGTTTCTGATGTGACCCCAGAATCATCAACTGTTCTGTTTGTGTTGTGGATACCCTATGGTGAGGTAAAATTGCTTCCCTGCTCCTTTTAGAATGTGAGGTGAAAAGGATTAATTTTCATCATAGGCCCACTCTGTGGCACAGAAAGTACGTAGATCAAAATAGGAAACGAGCACTGTGACCTTCAGTCAGGTGCTATGAATGCTACAGTTATGCAGACAAACTAAGTTAGAGTTGTTTTTTTCTTTTCCCCTTTAGGAAGTAGTTGTGAAGGAAGAAGAAGAAGAAATTTCTGATAAAGGAAGTGAATCTGACGAAGAAGAAACAAACAGGGACTCGCAAAGCGAAAAAGATGATGGAAGTGACAGAGACTCTGACAGAGAACAAGATGAGAAACAAAACAAAGACGATGAAGCTGTAAGCCTTGCTTTGTGTTGAAGGGTAATGTTGCCTCTGGGGTTGAGAGAAAAGGCATTTTCATCCTCTAGCATCCCCCAGGCTGAACAACACTAAGATGAAGGAATAATATCARTTCTCCAGAGGTTTTCAGGCCTCATTCTGGCGTAAGAATGTTGTCATTACAAGTCTTCTTTAGTGAGAGCAGTGAAGGGTCTTTGCAGAATAGACAGAAACCTTAAAAGTTACAGGAGAAAAGCAGTTTAACTTCAGAGAAAGGTTTTAGTTTTTCTTAATTGGATGGCTAACTACTGTAGATATTGTGAGATTGGCCTTAAAATGTCTTTTTTGAACTTCACATTTTTTACATATGGTAGTTGTTGCACACTGGAGAATACATACTGTAAGCACGCGGTAGTTGAGCAAGCTTGCACGTGTGCTTAATGCAAAAAGAACTACCACCTGCTGTTAGGAGATTAGTCCCTAGAAACTGTGGATTCAGATCTTGTAGCTGAGAGTAAGGCAATGTGCTGGTAGTTTCTGCACCAGAGGTCCTACAGTGGAAGAGTCAAGAAAGACAGGGAAACACCACACGAGGTGGGGATGAGCTGCTAAAGGCAAAGTGACTGTCACGTTTGTAATCAGGACTGCTGCAGCTTAGCTAGTGTTTTATAAGCAGTGCTGTAGGAGTGAATTTTGGAGAAGAATGCACAAATCCTACAGCTCGATGTGTCTTTTTAAGTAGCTGAAAGATGGTCTGTTGGTTTACTGCTGCTTGACTTTTGCTTTTAAAGAACTTCACATTTATTTGCCTTCTTGTTTCATAATAAGTAGCTTAGTCCAAGAGTTTTATATATTTTTCTTAATGGACTCTTTCTTTTATGTAAGAGGTGGTCAGGGCATACTAACTCTTCCAGTTTTTGTCTTTTGACAGGAGTGGCAAGAATTACAGCAAAGTATACAGAGAAAGGAACGAGCTCTTCTTGAAACCAAATCAAAGATAACGCATCCTGTTTACAGTCTTTTTTTTCCTGAGGTCAGTAATAGGAAACATTAGGGTTGGGAAATGTGAGAATTAATATACCAAAAATAATAACTTTTTGTACATTTTTAATAAAGTTTTTGTACTTTTTAATAAAGTTTTATTTATATGTGGGAAAACAGATAATGTTTTAAAAAATACTGATTTCTAAAATCCGATAAAGCTCCTTCAGTTAGCTTTCCTAGAACACTTTAACTTATTGTGTCTTTTCTCCAGTTCACAGGAGCTTGGRAACTTTTAGTGTATGCAGTTTAAGGCTATCTTTGACAGCAGCAATGTTAAAGTTTTCTTCTGATGGCCTACTACATGCACAGATTCAAAGTGAAACCTTTTACATGCAGGGAACTTTAAATCCTTTTAGAATCCCCCTCCCTTTTGTGCTTGGAACATGAAAGCACAGCAGTGGCTTCCATGGAGTTAAGGTTGAACATTACTTGCTCGTGATCTAGCTTCAAGAACCTGTGCGAGGGGATTATCCCAACCCTTCCCATGTCAACAATAGGGACAGGAAGGTTTTGGTGTCAGTCGCATTAGCAACTTGCTTTGACCTGCTGCTTGCCTTTTGGTTTTGCACATCAGCATTGTGGCAGCACGGACGTACAGCTGTGATGCTGAGAGCGTTTCAAAGCTGCCTCTCTTCAACACAGCTCTTAAGCCACTCATGGAACAATCTTTGCTATAGAGCATCATGGAGAGGAGAAGGGGGTGAGTGCTGGCTCAGTGCAGTTGGTGGGCTGAGAAGTCTTTCAGCAACCTTTGGCAGTGAAGTTGCCTTCTGGTGTATCAGTTATTATTTATAGAAACTACTAAACAAATGGTAAGTGTCTGCAAATGCATTACAACGTTAAGATCTTGGAAAAGGTTGTTTTTTTCAAAGCATAGGGTTTTTTTTATGAGTAAATAAGATAGGTGTTTGGAACCACATGGAAAACAGGAGGAAAGAGTATTTGGCTACAATTTTCTTCCAAGGTTTGGAGAGCTCCCTTGGTGCTGTGAGATTAGGGAAAGAATCTAGAATCTCTTCTCTCTTATGCTACCTTCATTGACAGGAAAGGATGCAAAGCTTGTGCTTCCTCTTCTGATTTTAAAGAACCAGTCRAGATAAGGAATAGGGCATAAAAAAGATTCTGTGCATCTTAATTCCATCTCTTTGCTCCCCAAAACTCTAAGTCTCTATTCTGTTCAGCTAAAAACATCCCCTGTTGATCACAGGCTTGTGTTCATTCAGTTCCTGCTCTTTTTATCCCATCCCATCATTATTAGAAAGCAAAGTGTGGGAGGCCAAACTGTCCTGGACCTGTACAGAGGTGAAGATACAATGACAAGGTTAGGGATGGTCTGACCCATGTCATCATTGTTTCTTGTGATTTCTCCTTAATCCCAGGAGCGCCAGGCAACATATACATGAAACTGTCTTCCAAGAGGCCTTATCCAAGAATAGTGCTGCCTTGTGGCACCAACTTCCCTAATAGCTGATGCTGRTCTTAATGCCGTATTTCCAGTTAGGACACTATCCTGTCTCTCGGCACAGCCTCCCGCAGTGCCAGGATAACAGCAAAAGGAATGCCAGTGCTCTGCTCTTCCAGACCCTTCAGATCACAGCACGTGGTGAGCCCTGCCTAACTCCTCCTTGAGGCAGAGGCAACTGGCTTAGGTCAGCAGTATGAACTAGCACAGTGACTATGTGTGAGGCCCAGTGCCACGGGGGTGCTGGCTCCTAGGGTCTGGCTTCTCCAGTGCTGAGGAATCCTTCACAGATTTTGCTTGTGCTTAATCTGTACCAAGCTTAAACTTCAGCTTTGCATTACTAAAATGCTAATATATTTTGTTACAAAACTTAAATGCAGTGTTGCTGGTTCAAAACAAAAAAATAACCAAAACCCACCCTTAGGCTGAACTGAGTATTTGAACGTGAGCTAGTATGAGATCATACACACGTACATTACAGTTGTAAACTTCTCATCATTAGTTTCCTGAAATGCAGCTGTACTTAATACTGTAGCTGCAGTTGGAGCACGTTCAGATATGGTTGATTTGTAACATCTGAAGAACAGAACTCGTGGGGCTTTTGGGGGGTGTGTGTGTGTGTGAGAGAGAGAGAGCAGGGAAGTCATCTGTGGTTTATGGTGTCACCTGTATTGTGGTCTTTGCCCATTCAGAGATGCAGTGTTAGAAAGGAGTRCTAAAGCTGGATGAATTTTTGTATTTCTAGAACTTAGGGATGTTTTGAGTGTGGCTGAATCTACTACTGTGGTGCCCAGGAAATAGCCCTAACGCTGCCTCATCCTGGGTGCTTGATTACTCTGCCAGGGATGTACCTTTAATCCATGCATGATCCTAAATAATTATCTTCTGCTCCCACATGCATAGATCCAGAAACTGCACAGATTGTAGTTTTGACATTTTTATGTAGAAAGTGGCCCTGGTATTCCAATTTCATGGAGATAACTCGTTCCCTGGCATGCCAAAGCCTGCACCCATCTGTTAAAGGGCACAGTGCCCACTTGCCTCTTAGCTTGCCAGATTCTCACAGGCATAAACTTTAAATCCYGCCCAGTAGGAGAGGGGGAAGGATGACACACCCGCACAGTTGTTTTTTCTTTTTTAAAAAATGTAATGGAAACCTGGGGTCAGAAGCTTTACTAGCAAAGAGTTTGGGCTGATAGTCCTGTTTTAAGTTGATTGTTTGAGTTTTTGAGTGAGTTGGTAATTCCCAGTAACTTAACAAATAGCTCTTTTAAAAGGGAGGGAGAAGTTGATTTAGCTTTTCTAATATTCTGCATTATTAGTATTTGGAAATTGAAATTCAGACTTGAGAAGTATTTTTCAAATCATACCCCTTAAAAGCATTTGCTTTCCACCTGCACAATTTRGAAGGGGTGCAGTGGTGCTCTGAGTACTCATTTCAAAACAAAAGTCATCAGTTGTCATCAGTCACCAACAGCAAAGCATCTCCTCATATTATTGCTAGTATAAATATATAAAARTTTACCTGGTTTATAGCTTAACTGGTATTTTTTATAAGATGCTCTCTTTAGGCCTTCAGTTTGTTGTAACCCCATCAGTTACCTGACTGTCAGGGGAAGGTAAAACTTATTTTTGGAGCAGGTCAGCAATGTAACACTTGCATTTTCTAACGTACGTAGTTTCTTTCCCTTGTTTTCTCAGAAGGATAAAATTAACCTTCTACTAATATACTAATATATACTAATATATATTACTTGATAAATATGAGTCTCTGCCTTTGATTTTACCTTTCACCTTCCTGCCACTCTGGACTGTTCTGCCTTCTTTAGGAAAAGATGTAGGTGAAGGAGTGGAAACTTGATTTCCAGTAGGAAACTAGCTTCTTGGCACTAGATGAGTTCCTGGCTTCATTAGTAAGAGTGTTGCTGTTTCTCTAAGATCCATACTAAAGAGTTGATCMAAAAGGAGTAGCGCTTAAATGAGAAGCAGTGGGTGCTGGTATTGGAAGAGCTGCGGTCTTTGCCCATTTTCCCAGTTGAGAAGGGTTGTCCTTGCTGTTGAACTGCACTCTAGTTTTAAAAATCTGACTCCAGTTCCAGCCCATATTAGTGTTCCTGTRCAGTGCTCCTCTATCTTTCATGCAGAGTGTCACTCCTCCCTTAATTTCATTTCATTCATTTATTTGTTTATTTTGCTTTGCTTTATTTTCATTTGTCAGCTTCAGTGGCAAAATCTGACCTTGAGACCTGTAGTGGTTTTAAAATTGTGTGTAATAAGCACAACTGTTTTGGTATCAGTAACTGTTACATTACTGATACCAATACCACCTACAATTCATACTTTTTGGAAGTGAAATCTTGTTTTTTTTTCCAAATTCTGACTTACAGCAGATTCCCTCCTTTTTTCATATACCTGATAAGGATTTTCTATTATCAAGGGGACTTGAATCGTCTCTTGACAAGCCCTGCTTTATGCTTTATATGCTTTATATTAACCTCGTTATCTTTGGTGGGTTTCTGAGGACATAAAGTGTTTTTATGTGTTGCTACTTGTTGCTCTTGCACAAAGTTGCTCCTTAATCCTCAGCAGACACAGTTCTCCAGAATGAATCCATATGTCAAGACAGTAACCAAGTCTGAAAATCCAGAATGTAGCCTTCGGAGACCAGCAGTTACTTATGATAACTTGTTTCCTTTCARTGTGCAATAGGTACCCTTTACTGCATTCACACATCACAAAGAATTTACAAAAATCTCCCATTTATATGCATTTGTAGAACCAGTGAATTTATAAAACTTTAATATTTTTTTTTTTTATAAAAGGAAAAACAAGAATGGTGGTGGCTGTATATTGCAGATCGGAAGGAGCAGATGCTAATATGTATGCCATATCATGTTTGTACTCTAAAAGACAAAGAAGAGGTAAAGTATTCATATTTTTAGTAGACATTACAAAACTGCAAAGGCATATCCTATAGTCTGCAAGCACATTCGATTGATTTCAGTTTTAATACTTTCATTTTTGCTTTTGAGATGGGCAAAAAATTTTACTTGCCTCTGATAAAAGTGTGTAAGAAACCTGAATAACATGGAACTGTGAAACTTAGTAATAGAGAAAATAAGTTCAGAAACCTTTCAACCTTTTTTTCCAGAATATGAAGCTAGTCATTTGTTCTTCCTGGTGTCAAGAACAGATGAAAACCAGTATCCATAGGAACAGATCAGTCTTAAAAAATATTGTTCACATGCACAATAATTCAAGTGTTTTTTTTTCTGTAAAACAGAGTGTGACAAATTCATTAGCCTAGGGTTATATGAACCTTCCTGTGACTGTAATCTTTAGCTGTGTTCTCTGCTTTTTTAAAGCTGGAGAATTATTGTCTTTTGTTCTTTCAAAATACCTTTTATGATCGTTTCAAACAGCAGTGGAGTTGAGCTAATACTTTGAACAGACTGAATGTTTTAAACTGTTTAGGTTTTTGAGCTTTAGCAAGCCCAGAATAGGGTGTCATCATGTAGTTAAAATCTAGGTGTATTTTAGTCTAACTCAGAGAAAAATGTGACTCTGAATCTTCTTTTCACCAAAGAATCTGTAGATAGGTATTCTGTCTCTTTTCTGCAAGTATTTTATTACCTAATGATTTTCAGGAAAATGCCAATTGTATGAAACTTAGACTTTTAAAGAAAAAATGTTACTTTTTAATAGTATTTATTGCCTGTTATGGTATTGTCGGTGATTTGTTTTAATGTGTTACCTGAAATGTTGCTACAGCAAGGTCTTATGGAGTGAATTCTGTTTTGCAGGTAGAGCTGAAATTCCCAGCACCAGGCAAGCCTGGAAACTATCAGTACACGGTTTATTTAAGATCGGATTCATACATGGGTTTGGACCAGATTAAACCATTGAAGGTAACGTTTAAGTGCATTATATACCTATATTTTATTGCAATCACCTTTGTGTGGCTATTCAAATCCAAGAAACTCCTTTTTTATCTTCCAAAAATCGAGCTGTCCTAATTTTAAGATCGCAGCAAGCACCTCCTAATGTTTACTCTTCAAGTCTTTTCTGCCTCAATGACAATTATSCTGGATTAAATGGGGCTCATGTATGTGATGTTTTGCAGCACCTGCAGTTTTAATACTCTTTTTTCCCCTATCTGTTCAGTTTCTGCAGTATGTTTGTTCTGGGTTTTTATACCTTAAATTCTGCCATTCTCTTTCTGTCTTTAGTCCCACATACATGTAGTTGTGCAGAAATCTCACATGCTGTCTTGCTGGAAGTTGTTTGATTTCCCTGCCCCTTCTTCAGCTGTCAGTTCTGTGTGGTGGATTTGTTTGCCTGTTGGCTGTCTCTGACTCTTTTCCTGCTTTCTCCTTTTCCTTTTTACCCAATCCAAGCTGGAAGTCCACGAAGCAAAACCAGTGCCAGAAAACCATCCACAGTGGGATACAGCAATAGAAGGTGATGAGGACCAGGAAGACAGCGAGGGCTTTGAAGACAGTTTTGAGGAGGAAGAGGAGGAGGAGGAAGACGACGATTAAACAGTACTATTAATTGACTACACTATTTGCACACACTGCAAACTCTTGGTCTGACTGTGGGACTGTACAATAATCAAGAAACAGTACAGAAGCTTTGAGAAGGCTGAGTTTAATTTTTCTTTACCAATTATGAGTGCATTATGTAACTTCTCAGTGGAGGTTAAACAAATCTGTTGCCATTGATACAACCTTGGAATATGCTTATGGCTCATTATAGCCGTCAAGTGCAGGATGGTGCATTTGTTTCAATTGAAAATAAAAGCTTTTTTATGATAAATGTCTGAAAGCGTGGGCTGTGTATTGTCTGATCAATTTAGGGTCCAATTAAAATAAGAGGTACTATTAGCTAGGAGCAAATTGTTTTTTTTTTTTTCCCTTCATTAGGGACTTATTTTAGAAAACACACTGGTATATTTGACATTTCAAATTTCTATTGACTCGGATAACATCAGATTTCAAACATGATCTGTTTGGTGATACTCACTTTGCTGTGATGCTGCTCACATCATTCATAGCTTTAAGATCTGTTTTACTTAACTTGATTATTATAAACTGTCATCATGCCCATTGCTACATTCCATATATTCTGGAGGGCTGCTTTTTTAAGACTGTTGCCTTTTAATGCCCAAGATTGTCATGGAAATCGCAAACTTTCTTGAATCTGTCATAAGATGCTATTAATGGCTTAAAATATTTTTAAGCCTTTATTTCATCAGGTCAGGAGCAGATCTGAGCTTTCTGATGAACTACATGTCTGAAAGCAATTTTGTGACCATGTGTTACATAAGTTGGCTTGTGTAGTACCTTTCTAAAAGMTACATGCTGAAAGCTGAAATACATCCTTACCCCTGACCTGACCCTGTCAGAAAATATTTTAAGGGTGAAATACAACATGCAAAGAGGGCATGTTTTGTGTCAATTTTGAATTCCCATTAATAAACTGGTCAAAAATTGTTGACATTTGTAATAGTGTGATCTCAGCATCTTTTTAAAGTCTCACTGTCTTGCAGGGCTGTAAACCAGACAGGGATTCTACTCTCCCTCCTCTTTAAAAATAAAAAAAGAAGTGAAAAGGGAAAAGAGGGTGAGGTTTAGGGAAGAGAGGATCGTGGCTGTTGGTATATTTGCGTGAGTTGACAAAAGCCACAGCCAGATTCTTCTTCTCAATAAATTATATGAAGGTGGTTGTAAGCTGCATTTCAGCAGCACAAAAATAAACACAAATGATCTTTAAAGTAGGAGCAGAGGTAGTTTTTGTTACTATATATTGAACTAAAAAATGCAGTGCCATGAAACATGTGACAGTGAAAGGCATCCTGTGAGAACTGCCCAAAGCCAGAGTAGCTGTGCACTAATTTGTGACCTTGTTTATTAAAAAGGGATGACACTTTAAATGCAGATTTACAATGATATACTCTTTGTAATTGCAATAGTTGCAAATAAAATTTGAAATTGTCCTAAATGTGATGATGGTATGGTACTTTCAATGTAGTTCTGAAGTGCATATCATGCAGGACAAACTTTGGTAAAGCACAAGCTTTGTGTCAAGTGTTCAGCACTCAAGGATAAGGGCTAGGTTTAAATTAAGTGGCTTTTTTACTTGGCACCTTTAAACTACAATTTCTATTTGCAAAATACAATAATGAATTTTAAAAAAGGCAACAACACCACAAMCTGTTACATTTCAAAGACTTTCAAGCTAAACATTGCAGTGATGAGAGGAATGCTTAAGAAAGGGTCATTAGACCCACTATTATAAAGTGGGCATAAAAGGAAAGCTAAACTTGCCTTGTTTTTCCTGAGCACTCTATAGTAAGCTGYTGCAGTTACCAAAAGCTAGAAAATGGTTATAGTTAGGACATAAAATTGATAATAAAGAGCATCAGAGGGGAGGGGGGATGAAATGTTCTGACTAATAGGATCCCTAAATTTCATTATTAAAAAAGCAGGCTGTATCCTTGCCAAGGCTTAAACGTAGAGGAGAGCATGAATACGTTAAAATATATATTTGTATATTTTTCAAGTCATGTCTCTGACTGTMATGCTGTAGTACTTCCTCTTAAGGATTAAGGCTGACAGCTGGGCTCACAGTAAAGTACAGCCCGACTGTATTTACTGACAAACGGGAAATGTAGTATTTCAGCACGTGTGAGTGTTAAGGAACTTAGTAGAAGACAGGAAGGATCTGAAGATACCAGGRTACTGGGGATCTTGATACTATAAGGAAGGTACGCTGATGCTGCCCTGAAAACGCTGACTGCAGGCGGTTTTGGTAGTTCCTGTAAGAAAGCAGGATGCCACTAAAATGGTGCTGAGGAGATTTTTAAAAGCCAGTAATTAAAAATACTCGAGATARAAAATTTTTATGGTTGTTAACTACATTATTGTGTCATTATTTGGTTTACTCTGTGTGGTGTGGTTCTTATTTATGCCTTGTGAACAGGAATAGGCTTTTAAATAGGAGCTTGTGTGCATCCTGGAGGCTGTTTTTAAGCTAGTTGTATTTATAACGATGCTTATAATGGCAAAAGAGCAGTGTTTTGGTTAACATGATTCCATCCAGATTAAACCTTGCTTGAATAACAATTTGCAGTTAAGGTAAAACTTGTAACACGCCACCAAGTGCAAAAGGCCTCTTATTCTCTTGCTGTTCAGCTTCGTTTCCAGTTCTTAGGAAGTCGTGGGCTTGAAGACTAAAAAAGCTGTGCAAAGAAAACCGCCCTGCTGCTGCACCACGATTGCGCAGCCGCCTAAGGATGTTCCTGAGACACCTACTATGGTCATTTATTAAGTGCTCTTAGGTTGATTATTTTGCATGTTCCTTCTGGTCTTTGCTGCCCTAACAGTAGGTGCAGGCACAGCTGGATGGCCCATGCAAGTAGGGACCTCCCGGGCTTGCAGAAGTCATTTCTACACGTACCTCCTTGGACGTGGCTACAACGAGGAGCGGGGCGATGCAGAGCAGCTGGCCCTGATACTGATCCTGGCCGCAAGGCACGTTTTGACACGGGACGCGGTACGTGATTTGAACTGGGTTTAGTTCAGCTTGATACTACTAGTCAAAATACCGGATAAATCTTAAAAACACAAAGGCACAAGGAACATATTGTAGTTGTGATTTTATTCATTTGTGTGTAAAGTGATTAAATCCCCTTCCCGTGGCCACCGCCCCGCAAATGTGGATAGTGGGTGGTTAATGTTGAAGGAAGCCCCGCTCTGCTCCGGTCTGCCGTGCTGTGTCGTCCCTTACGCAGTGCAGAGAGCTGAGGAGTGGAGAACGTCCCAGGCTAGCAGGTACTTCTGAGAATTAATAAATGTAGTTCCTGCTCTTACTCCAGCAGGGGGAAGCAGGGACATAGATTTCTTCAGGAAACGCTGAGATTGCTCAGAGGGATAWTAGGATGCTTTTAGTTTGGGTTTGTCTTCCCTCTTTTTGGAGGTGGCAGGAATAGATGAAGGTTTTTGTTATCTGTTTCCTTTAAAATATATGCATTTTCCGTCCAGGCCTGCTAATCTGTCTCTTTCCCCACCTCCTTGCTGGCTCCTCATTTAATACTGCCACAAGAAACCTATTCTCAAATGAAAATGACCAGAGGGTTCTTTAAAAACAAAAATTTGATAGAGAAGGAAGAGCTGAAGAGTTGGCCCTGCGCTGTCAACGCATTCATTCTGGGACTTAAATGTCATTTCGCATGAGTTTTGAGAGAAGAMCTCTGCGAAGGAGAGCAGCTTGCAGGTACCTCCAGCTGGGCTGTGCTTCAATCTCTGCGACGATTCAGTGTCTGCAGACTGAAACGGCACCCGGACCCCTGTGACCCAGGTAAAGTGGATGAGGATGTGGAGCTCCTTGGTGGCGATGGCCGCATCTCCAGGGTGCACTGCTCATCTGAGCTTTGACCTCTGGGCAAAGACATGCTGCTCTTAAAATGCCCCTGCAGGCTCCGGCTTTCCCTGTTCTTAAGAGYTGCTGAGAACCTGGCAAACTGCTTGGGTGCTGCTGCATTAGAACTTGAGTATATACTTAAACCCACTTTATTTATTAAGGTAAACGTGTGCTTTATAGGCTGTGTTGTGCTGGGGCCTAAACAAGCCCAGGAACAAGGCAGTAGTACAGGAGATAACGCTGAGGGAGCTTGTTCAGCTCTGTACCRAATAGCAGCTTCGTACACACATCACATCTGCGGGACGTTCTTGGTGGCTTCCCCTAGACTTCTTTCGTGTCCATATGTAAACTGGTTTGAAGCTACAATTTGAGCCCACACAGTAGCTGGTGGAAGTAATTTTCTGCCAAGATCTTTGTCATTCAGGCAAATAGTGAAGAGTGGAAGTGTTTTTGGAAATGAGACTTACAATAAATATAAGTGACACAGTACATATTGAAGGTAATTATAATGCTCTCATTACCAACTCTCTCATCACCATACACAGTATTCAGTTAGAACTTAATTTAAAGGTGTGTTAGGTTCAACTTTTTGCTGTGTTTAACTTTTCTGTGCATAAAATTTAGCTCTAAAAATTTAGCAAGGAAGATGTTACAGTTACGTTGCGTGTGTAAAATGGCACAACAGAGACACCATGGACCATCCCACCAKCAAGGAGACCCTTCAGGAGGGCAGGAGGTGTGTAAGGCCAGCACAAGGCCAGCRCAAGGACCAGAGACCTTGCCTGTTTTACGTTTGCCCTTCCCAACACTCGGTCCTTTGCCTGTATCTAGATCTCAGCGATGGAGTTTGTGTTTTCTACTGTATGCCCATGCAGTAAATCAAACTCAACTCGAATGAGCAATATATGGAGAGCTGAAGCTCCATGAATGTCCGTGTGAAAGTCCCACGAGGCGAGACGAGGCTGTAAAGGCTGCAAAATACRCATTTGGTGGCGGTGATGAGGCCCGGGTGACCATCGTTGCAGGTGTTTGGAAGGAAAACATGGAGCGTGGTGGTGGTGGTGGCATGTCGCACTGCGGCCCTGGCTTTCCCTTTGGAAATCATGCGGCATAAGTAACTGCTGCACGAGGGTATTTGTTCCTGAGGTTGCAAAGAAGAAGTAACTTCCTTACTGAAGATTTCGTCTTGGTTGGGTCTTTCTGTGTTTCCTTCCTGACACAGTTTGTTAGGGTTATTTGATCATTTGCCCCTCCTTTTTTTTGCAACAGGGCTTTAACAGTTCATCTGTATTATGAAAAACTGTTAAACTCTAGATTCAAAAATTCACCTGTAATATATAGTAGGTATGCTAAATGCTATTGGTGATTTAAAATACAGTTATTTCTATGCACACACTGCTYGTGTATTGGCAAAGCCTGCTCTGGCACACAGCAAAGAAAAAATAGACTATAGTTTTTCAAACCCTGGCGTTGCTTCCAAGGGAAGCGGGGCCTTTTGGGGCAAATGAGAGCCCAAAATGCTTGTGGGAGGGATGACGACCGAGCAGCCCGCTGCTTTGAATCCTTTGGTAAGTGCAAAATGTTGGATATTACAGGAGGGCCCACACGGAGGCGGGCACTGGCCCTTGCAGTCTCAGGCTCTCAAAGTGGAGGCTGCAGCCTGTGCCGCGATTAAACCCCTCAGCCCCTCAGCCTGCTGGCTGCAGGCAAGGCCTTTCATGACCACAACAGCAACAGCAACAAAATATGGCAATGTCAAAACAACCAAGGAGTGAATATGTAAGGAAATCCTAAAATCCAACCTTTTACTGGAAAAAAAAAAACCCAGCACCACTGGAATTGTCTTCAGCTTATTATAAATGCAGTGTTTTTTCGAGCAAAAGTGTAAGCAATTAATCAACAAAGTCAGGTAATTATATTGTCCTTTTTCCTTTTTCTTCTCCTAGCCCCACAGCCAGAAAGAAAATGTGCTCCTTCTGAAACACTGAGCACAGACCACTTGCAAAGTCTAAGTCTCCTTTGTGGAGTTAAGTGGATTTTCTGCAGCAGCAGGTGACAAGTCTCGGTAGAGACCAAGGGCAATAGAGCCGTTCTTGCAGTTCCTGGTTTCATGCAACTTTGGCAGGTTTTGGGTTCAGACTAAGCCAGAGTCARTACTTACCAGCACCACCAATAAAATAAAATCCAGATATAGATCTTCCTCACAAGATAACGGAATGGTGATATGAGACTTTAATATACTTCTGCTCCCTGATTAATTAAAATGGTGTCTGTCCTGTGAGACAGAGGGGTCTGCAGGTAGCGCAACGGCACGGGTGAATGCTGAAGGAGAAAGGAAGCCCACCCTACATATGCATCCTTCAGGCTTTTCTGAAGTGGCAACTGGTATTTAGCTACCTAGCTCCCTTATTTACCACATATGGACCCCCTTTCACAAGGTTTTCCTCTGATATATCCCCTTTCCCCAGCAGTAAATTTGTCTCGAAATATTTTGGGTGTAATTCACTGCTTTCTTCCCCTTTCTCTGGTCAGAGCAGCTGAGCTCTGCTGTCACTCGAGACATGGTGCTACATGCACAGATCAACCGCAGAGCAAATCTGATGCTCTGGCAAGGTGGCAGCCCCATTTAATCTGTATATTTGTACATCTGTCCTTGTCTGCTTGTGCTTAGGATGGACTGGGACAGGCCAAGAAACGGCTGCAGCACGTTTTTCCTCTTGAGGTTTTGCTTTAAGCTCTCCTTCTGGATTTATTTTGCTGTCCCGGTAGTAATCTAGTAGCCAACAATTGTCTATGTAAATTGGTAAAACTAAAGCTTTTCTTTTTTTCATCGAATAATGACAGTTTCGGCCAAAGCTTTACATTTGGTTGGGAAAAATCAGTAAGAAATATGTGTGGAAGAAGCAAACTTTGTTTGGCTCAGGTCCAAAGTCCCCCATTTCCTGCCATTTTTGWCTTTGTAATTGAAGATGTTTTTAGGATTTAATTCAAAATTCACCACTCTTTTTTTCTGCTTTAAGTGTTTTCAGATGCGGGGATAACCTTGGGCTTAGCACATTAGCATGTAGGGATGCAGCGCACTAAGGTCATCCAGCTCTGACCAAGGAGAGGGGCTTCATTTCTATGAGTTTTAATGTCACTTGAGCTGGGCCTTGATTTCAGTGTGTCCTACACGTGTGTGTTCACAGTGTTTCCTGCCTGGACAACCAGGCATTCGCTGCAAAGTGCCTGGCTCTCCAGAGCAGCTCTCCGTAAGAAACATGCTGAAACGAACAATTTTCAAAGCAAAACTTAGACTTTCTATTGCATCCAAAGAGATTTTGAAAGCAACCAATTCCRCTTTTTCTATCGGGTTTAGGCAAACGGCTGTGCAAACACATCTTTTGCGTCTATTGATATATTTTACTACTTCGTTAACTGTGGAGACAAACCTACTGGGCTCGTGCGTTTTTAGAAAAAGTCATATGTGGTGGTGAAGGGCTTTGCTTTGGCGGGACGGCTAGCGGGAAGCGTCGCTCCTGTCGCTGCAGGCAGAAGGTGGCACCGCAGGAGCAAGCTGTCCATGCGGTCTGGCTGTGCGAGCAAGCGCTCAGTCTGTGGGAGACATCTCTCCCCGCAGCTGGGTCGCACAGCCGTTGCTGGGAGGGCCCAAGAGCAGCAGCTTTCTGTGCTAAAGACAGGGTTAATGGAGCTCTTTGTGGACTGGGAAGCCCGAGCATCCATGTCTGCATGCTGAGCCACATGTTGGTTCAGGTTCCAGAGCCCCCAGTTTCCTCCCTTTTTTGTCTTTTGTCTAGGTGAAGATGTTTTTTGRATCTCGAGGTATTTCCTTGGGAAAGGGCCTGGGGAGGCCCAGGATGAGCGTGGACCAAGAAATACAGGAGTAACTCAAGGGAAAAAACCCATCTAGAGAACTTTGTGTTAATCTCTGCCCAAACCCTTCCGACTGCCCAGATCTCCTGCAGAAAATGGGCTGATTTGAGACAGACCTTCAAAACGGAATCCCTTTGGATCCTTGCTTCACTCCTATCAGATCATTCATCCGTTTATTGTATTTATTTTAACATCACACACAACCAGCCCCCTTCCGGCTGTCGGAAACTCTCCCAGCCCGCGTGCCCTCGCTGTACGAAGGGGCATCGCCACGCGCCGTGGGGCACGAGCAGGAGCGGGAGCCCGGCCCGGCTCCCCRAGGGATATCGGATTTCCTTTCCCGTTTACCTCCATTGGGTGGAAAMCTGAACGGTAATTGAATGTAATTGTTTAAAGAATCGAATTATTTAAATTACGGGGTAGAGCTCGGAATAAAATAACAATCTGTGGGAGTTTATTAATGGTGGTGGTGCTTTTTCGTGCTTTTTTGGTGCTTTTTTTTTTTTTCTGCCTGTGATAGTGAATAGTGGAACCAGCACTGGAGCTGGGCTCGGAGGGCTGACTGTGAAAGGGAGCMTGTTTTTAATCTTTCTGTTACTTGGGGCTATTTTTGCCCTCTTTTTTTAATGCATGCCATGGCCAGTATTAGCACCTGTGTGTTAGGAGAAGGTGAATGTTCAGCTCCCGTTTTCCCTTGGCAAGGAGGATTTTCACATGTTAATCTTCCTGTGAAGACAAGCAGAGATTATAGTGCAAAAACTGTAAGTAAAAAAATGCTGAAAGTGGGAAAAAAAAAAAAAAACATTTTGGGTGAGAACAGTCCCGTTGCTGATCCCCTGCATCCACTCGGACCCTTCCTGCTCTTCTCACTGAGGATGAGGAAGGAACGTGCTGGGTGAGCAGCTCTGCTCAGCAGCTCCGTGTCTTTCCCCTGCATTTGAGGCTCCCGAATAACTCCTGCAGTGATCACAGGTCGAAGGTTTCTGTGCTCTTGAGCTGAGCAAAACCTTTTTGGAAACCAGGGGAGGGAGAGGAGGTGCATGTGGGGCTTGGCTAGGATGCAGGTTGGACTGAGAACACTTTGGTACTTCCTTGGCCTGCTGTAAACACCATGGCTTTCACCAACCAGGGAAAGATGACATGGGACTGTTGTTCCAGTTCTGGGTTGAGAAAATACATTTTTTCACACCTACACCACCCATTGACTGAAAAAAAAAAGGCACTCTTTTTCCATCTGGATCTACCCAACTCCTCAATTCCACAATTATTTTCCATTTTATTTCTTTACAGGCCCAAGTAGGGGTGTGGGACACACTTGCCCCAAGCCCCGAGGAAGGGAGCGCGCGGGCGAGCGAGCCGGGCAGCGGGGAGCACCCGCGCCAGCCCCTGTCGCTGCTGTGATTGGGCTTGGAGAGTCAATGGAGCTTGACAGCATCACGATGATCCTTATTTACCGCCTGTTATTTATTGTATGTACCATAGGGCTATTTTATTTTATTATTTTATTTTATGTTATGTTACATTATTTTATTTTATTTTATTTTATTTTATTTTATTTTATTTTATTTTATTTTATTTTATTTTATTTTATTTTATTTTATCTTATCTTATTTTATCTTATCTTATTTTATCTTATCTTATTTTATCTTATCTTATTTTATTTTATTTTATTTTATTTTATTTTATTTTATTTTATTTTATTTTATTTTATTTTATTTTATTTTATTTTATTTTATTTTATTTTATNTTTATTTTATTTTATTTTATTTTATTTTATTTTATTTTATTTTATTTTATTTTATTTTATTTTATTTTATTTTATTTTATTTTATTTTATTTTATATCTTTTCCCCTTTGGTAGGAGCTTCTCGTGCTGCGGTAGACGAGCGAGGTGCCGGCGAGGCCCGAAACGCAGCGAGGAGCGACGCGGCCGCTGCCCTCTGCGACAGGGCATTTCTGTGTGCGGAGCCCGTGGCCGCGGGGGCTCCCTGCACTCCCCGGGGGTGCTCCGGGACCCCCAAAGCGCCGCCCTGCGAAGCGCCCCCGGGGGGCACCGGCCCTCAGGTGAGTGGCACTGGGCGCCCGCCGGGCCGCGCATCCTCGCGACAAAGGGGCGAGGATACAGGCTGGTTTCCATGGCAACGGAGGAGGGGTAGCTAAAAACAGAGATGTTGCGAAAAACACCCGCTGCTGCGGCGCCACCCGCCCGGCCGCCGAAGCTGCCGGGTGGCGGGAGACGGGGAGAATAAAGTGGGGGAAGCCTTTAGCCGCCGGAGCTCTGCAGGGAAAGCCAGCGGGAAATTTTCCCCGAGTTTGGCTGTGGGGAGAAAGGCAGCGCGGGCTCCGCGCGTGGGAAGCGCCCGCTCCTCAAGCGGTGGCGGTTGGCTGCTTTTCCGGACATGATGGGGCCGAAGCTGTCGCTGTAATGGGAATTCCTTGCCGGAGCTGTGGTAAATGAGCTCTCGGCCCGCGCTGCATGCATGAGGCTAAGGAGCGGTTTGTGGGCGTTCGGGATTCACCTGCCCCTGGCATCCCGCAGCCCGGGCTCGCTGGAGACGTGGTTTTCCCGGGAGCCGTAGGTAAGGGCAAGGCGCACGATTCCTCCCGGGAATGGGGCTCGGAGGAGCGGGGCCGTGCGGGGTGGGCGCGCGGGGCGGCTGGTGCATGAACTAGTTCCTGCAGACTTGTGGCTGCCGCAAACTCCGCATGCGGAGCGGCTCCGTGCCTTCCCACACCCCACACCCCACTATCCCAGGGGGATTTTTTAGTTCTTTTGGCCAGGTGAATGTCTCTTCTGTTTTAAAGGCAGCTCGCCTTGCGCTGTGCGTAGCAGGCAGTGTTTACCCCCCAGGTTTTGGCTCTTAGTGTAGCTCAAAAAGCAGTTATTCTAGTAATAGCAATATTTTTATAGCTTTGAACCATCTGCCGGGTGAAGTTTGGTCCTCGGCTGGAAGCTGAAGGAAGCAGGACTGTTCCCGGGCTTCTTTGCCTCCTACAGCAAGAGGCACCCAAGTTGCAAGGGGCGTGAGGAACACGCTGGAGCCCTGCTGTTTGCACCCAGCTTCCCGGGGCTTTTAGGGATAAGGGAGAGAAAAGCCCCAGGCCCTTGGATGTGGAGCAGGTGCAGAGGCTTCTCCCACCACTCCTGTCGGCTCCCTTCCCAGCTGCTCCTCCGCTGAAGGTGAAGCCTGACTTCTAAAATTTTGTAAAGAGGCACCATGAAGAATGCAGAACTCATTAAAAGGCATGCAAAAAAAAGGAAAAAAAAAAGAAAGGAAAAAAAGAGCTTGTGAAGGGCAGGGGCAGGGATGTTGTTATTCGGGGTGCCGGCTGTTCTGGGCATGTCCTGGCGCTGTGGCACTGCTCAGAGCATCCTCCAAAGCCCCGTGCTCCAAGTCCCAGGCTGGCCCCAGCATCCCCGGCACCAGACAAGGGCACGACTTTGGGATCAGAAAGTTCATGTTTTGCCTTCTTATTCAGAGGCAAAAAAAAATCTGATAAGCCAGAACCCTTCTACTCCATCATAAAACTTATTTAGTCTGGGTGCGTATTCTCCATATGAGAAAGGTTGGCAGCAACACGTGCTTTTTAGCAAAATATTGGGGGAAAAATGTCAAGAAAACCAACCTGCCACCAACACAAATCAAAAGTATATTTTCTGACTTAGATCAGCATTTCTGCAGAGGAGATATATGTATTTGTGTTGCCAAATGCTGTGTTGATGTAGGACAGCAACTCCAATATTTCTCTTATTTCTTAGACCTATTGGAAATGTTTAGTTTAATTAGTTTTGTTTTGTTTTGTTTTGTGGAAAAGAATGGGTAGAAAGAGGCAGCTTTTTTTTTAAGCTGGATAAACAATATATTATCCTACACACATATGTGGGTTTCTTGCATGCTGGTAAAGCACAACTGTACAGATGCTTAATGCTGGTCATGTTAATCAAAAGTAGAAACTGCAGTTAAGATTTTTTTTATTATTACATTTTTTTCTCAACCTTAGCTCTGTGTTTGCCACAGAAACTGGTTTTTGGTAGTTAAAAAAAAAGATTAAAAATCAATCACTGCATGGCAACCCAAGCTTCAGGAGGCTGAGATCTGATCTGACCACAGCTCTTCCTCTGAGGCTTCCCCCCAGCCCTGGCCTTGATTTAAGGTAATGGTAGAAGAAAAGAAAAAAGAAAAGAGATCTGTGATCTGTGAAGAAAAGATTCACGAAAGTCCCGTGGTTAAATAAAGGCCATTCCTTTGCAGAAGACCAGGCTCCAATCAGTGAGTTGCCCAAGGGCTCCTGCCCTCCCATGAGCTGAATCCATGTCACTGGAGCTCACGGAAAGAGCTGTTTAACTGAGTCACTTTAAAACCTGCTGGGTACTTTAAAGTACCAGCTGGGAAACTGTGTAAATCAGGTGAATAAAAATAAGTTCAGGTAAGGAAAACCATCTGGAAATAGTGAGTGAGAGGTAAGACAAGTAGAATTCCTTTTAAAGGGTGGTGAAAGCAAAATTTTTTTACTTGATGGAGCAGGAACATGAAAGTCCCTAAAGATCTCTTGTCCCGAGGGACATATATCATGGGACATATTCAATGATCATAGGACATATTCACTGACATCTTGATTTTTTTTTTTAATAGAAAAATGTAATAGGAAGAAGAAACACCCCGATTTCCCTGAAATTCTGACCAACTTTTCTCCCTACAGCTTAAAAATGGTGCAAAGGAGGAGTCAGTTTTATTTGCATAAAACATTCCCAGCTGAGTTCCCCAGCTGACCATTAAAAGCAGCAACAATACTTAACAGGTGACAGTCACCACAGGTTTCCCTCTAGAGCAAATTAGCAATCACTGCTTTACTCAAACAAAGAAAAATATTCTAGGTTTGCCTTAAATGGAGAAGTGAATGACTTGTATTATTTTTCTGATAGTGTGTTTCCTTATGCGGAATGGGTTTCCTGTGCAAAGGAAGCAAAATCTTTGTTTTGCTGTGTCTTAACGTAAAGCTCATACACAACTGTGTGTTTGCATGTCCGGAGATGATGCAGTGCTTTGCAGGATCACAGTATATGGATGCATAAAACCGACTAGTCAAGCTGGCTGTTGCCTAATAACATTGGAAACTATTTGCAATCTGAGCTTGCATCTTTGCACCAAGTTTTCCCCCTGATGAGAACGAAGGAGCTGTCATGAGAAAGGGTGACGTACAGCAAAGGCAGGGTTAAACCCTAATAATTAAAGATCTCAACTCCCGATATTCTTCATTTTAATAAAATCTTAGAAAGATGATAAAATAGTAAGTCACTCATTAAGACTGACTGCTCCCTTTAGGAACTAGGGTAAATTTGGCCAGAATAGAGAATTGCCCGGGGACGGTCTGGATGTGTAATTACGCTAGGCTGATGGATGGGCCGTTCCTCGGGAGCGAGCAGCGTGCCATGGCCCGCGGTTTATCCTGATCCCGCTTGGGAAGGCAATGCTCCTTGTGTGGGAGAAGCAGTGCTGGGAACCGCGCTCCCTCGGGCCCAACGGGGTTCTGCCCACGTGTCTGCGATGCCACCAGGGTCCACCAGGGTCCACCAGGCAGGGCCGCCTGCGCATGGCGGGAGGTGCAGAGAAGCCTGAGGGACCGAGGGGTAAAACCTTGTTCTCCTTCCCACCCCAGGACACCTTGTTCTCCCACCTCAGGAGAACCTCGTTCTCCTCCCCCCGCTCACTAGGAAGTTTTCCCTCATCTCCGTCCCTCTCCTCGCTGAGGACCTCGGCGGTTGGATCAGGTAGATCCCAGGGGTCACACGGTTGCCATCTTGTCTGGGCCTCAGTCCCTGTTTCTGGGATGTGCCCAACACATCCAGCGGAGTATCTGGGAAATTTCAACAGGCACCACTGTTTTTCTCAAAAGTTTTTCCTAAAAATAAAGTCCCAAAATCATACACAACCCCTTCTGTCTCCCTCGGTTCCCCTTGGTGCTGCCGGGCACCAAGGGGATGGGGCCAGAGAGGCTGTGTTTGAGCAGCAGACCAGGCCGGTCATGGCACATCCATAATCAGGGATGGAGGCACTTTCTGAGGGGCAGAGAGGAGGGCGGTAGCTGGGACAGCAGGACGGGAGCACGGGGCTGCCAGCATGCACCAAAGCAGCTTTGGGTTGGGGATCCCTTCTCGGGGTTTTGGTGTCTAAAACGGTCTCATTCCCGAAGTATAAATCCTAGGTTTAATCCTAACTGCAGCTATTGGTACAGCCAGGAGAGAGGAAAGTCTGGGAGAGAAATGATTTAGGAGTCAATGGTACCTCTGAAAAAAGCCCAGGGCTTCACTGGTGATCCCGAAGAGCGGGCATGGCACGTGCGAGGCCGTTTAACAGTGGATGAGGAGTTTTTAAGCAGACGTCTCCATGGGCACGTATGTGCATACAAACCATCTGGTGAAGTGTGTCACGGGAATAGAGGATTTTTCCTTTTTTCCCATCTGAAAGAATTAAAAGAATGAGCCAGTGGTGAGGAATATGATACCATTAAGAAGACATAACGATTAGCTCTGTATCTTGTGGGAGACAAATGTCCATTTGGTGTGGCATCTCAAAACCTTGCCCAGATAACTGAAAGAGGAGCTTCAGTCATAAGATACCTGAGTCATTTTTAAGGTCTATTTACTCAAAAAAAAAAGTCCTTCTTCTGGATCAGAAGACCACAAACACTCTGAAGGCACTATCTTGAAAATGTTATGTGAGGCTTCCCAAGCCAACACCTTTGAGAAAAAAATGGGCAAAAAGTATTCCCACCCCTCCCTTTTATTTTGTACCAGCTGCCTCTGGAGGAAGGAAGGGAAGGAAGGGTTCACACTTTGGTTCCAGAAAATGGAGAAATGCAGAGGTTAGATCACATTCCCAAGGCAAGTGTGGTCCATTCCTGCAGCATGGGAACCTGTCAGGTTGTCGGGAGGGCTCTGAGCTACCCTGAAGTCCCGCTCTGCACCCATCGGTGCAAGGACAGGAGGGGCCGCGGTGCCACAACGGGAGCAGCCATATAACAGAAAACCACCTAAATGCAGTTGTGTAGTACACACACACACACACACACACACAGAAGAAATAAATAGAAGAGAAAACATCTTCAGGAAATTGTTTATGATCATTATTTATGTATATGTGGAGACTCAGTATCCTTGCCCCTCCTGCCTGAGAAAGGATCGTTCGTAGCATTTATCTCCTGATTTCATTTGGCAGCCTCCATCTATTTCCCTATAAACGATGGATGAGGGATGCGCCTAGTAACTCTCTCTTATGGCTCAGTAAATACTTGAATTTATTTGCATATTAAGTCAGGCACACTTATATTGCACTCGCTAAACGCAGGGATAGGAAATGCCATGCAGCGGAGGCTGGCCGGACATTAACGGGCGAAGGATTTATGGGAATGGCTCCCTTTAACGCTGATGGAAGTTATCTACGCAAATCGCCTGCACTTCTGGGGGGCAATATAGCCCCGAATGTATGTAAATACACGTTTCTTACTTTGGTTTATTTGCGCAAAGCAAGCCGATACCCTGCTCTGGCGCTGACACTCAGTTGTTTGTAAGTGGTGGATCCCTTCTGGCATCTGCAGTGCTGCTTGGAGCCACGAGCAATGGGGGACACGTTTTGGGTGGCAAAGGTGGCCCTCAGCCCTGACGCTTCCTCTGCAGCTATTTGCTTTATTTACTTGCAAACCCACACCTGGTTTTGGACAGAATTTCGCAATGAACGTTAGAGGCAGCCCACAGCACTGGAGGTGCAAATCCACAGCTCCCAGCGGGATGAAGCTGCAGCGCTTCGCGGAGAGGAGGCTTCTGTCTCGACGTGCCCGTTCTGCCTCTCTTTTCCACCAGCAGCGGGTTGAAAAGGTTGCTCTCCCCTTTCAGTCATGCTGTCCTCCCTTTCCAGTGAGCCCTTCTGCAAGGTTTGCAATCTGCCCAGGCTTGCAATCCTGGGCACTGTTGCAAAAGCGACATTTCTGTGGCCACGGCTCTGTTGGGCAGCTATAGGATCTTCCAAGATGTAGCTGGGCTGATGGGAGCCCTGGGCACAAGCAGTGCTTTCAGGCAACCCCCAAACTTTTCTACTGGGGGACTTGAGATTTGCATAGCAGCAAAATGGTGTTTGAGTCCAAATCTTCTCAGACCAAGCTGTGAAAAATGAGGAAAAGCCAGAAAAAATGGTAGATGTGCTGCTATCTGGCACTGAGGCACAGGAGTATTTGCTCCACAGGGCTCCCCCAGCTTGCACTGCTCCCCAGAGCGGCTGCAAACCTGCACGTGTGTGAGGATGGGCAGTGCCCGGGCACAAAAATGCTGCATAATAGCCATGCTTGACACACAAAACATTTTACACCAGCCACAGGTGTAGCCCAGCGAGAGCGGGTTTTGCACAGGGTTGGGAAGAGCTGTCCCCATGGGGACCTGCAAGCGAGCGCCTGTGCCAAACCCACACCTTTTTATTAACGAGAATATTAGAAGTAGCGATATTGCCAGGATTTCGGGTCTTCCAGGTAGTATATTAAATTTACCTGCCAGGGCTGCCACATCTGGTTTCTAATTAAGTGAGATTATTAAATTGGGAGGCAATATTGCAGAAGGAATTATTGATATTTTACCTTACCCGTAATTTTTATACAATCAGCGGTGACAGTCTCTGTCGACAAGAGGGACAAAGACTGAACTGACGAAGGAACAAAATTGCTTGTCACTGCTAAAAAATAGAAAGGTTCGGTCAGGTGAGCTTCATTAACCTTGCACCAGGCTTTTTGTCTCTCTGTCGGTTTAGGTCTCGTGGAATAACAGGGTGCCTCAGAACAATGACTGATGCAGGTATTTATTTACCCTGGGAGGTAGGGAAAGCCTCATTGAGCTTATTCGTAAAAAGGATGGAAAAAATGTCATGGCAGTTTTGCTGCATTTCTTCTTTCCCCTCGAACAAAACATGGTCGCTTGGTAAATCAGGAGCATCTTCATCTCACCACTGATATCCTAAGCCCTGTCTGTGATCCGAACACACAGCTGCCTCCTCGCAGCCCTTCCTGCTCCACATCGTGCATTGCAGCTCAGACTCATCTATGGGTTTGCCTAGGGTGCAATGGGGAAGCAGGGTGGGATTTAGGCCGTGACTAAAGACAGGGGCTCAACCTGCTGCGAGGTTTCTGCCGATGATCCCCAGCCCATCGTGCTGGTGGAGAGCAGCAAAATTATCACACATGTCCCGGCTGCTTGTTGCAAGGTTGCAGGTGCTGAAATGCTTTAGGCACCAGAAAGATTTTGCTGAATTTAGGTAAGAAGATTAAAATAGCCTGCATGCAGATAAATATGAATGCTCTTCACCAAGCCAGCGTGATTTCAGTTTTGACTGTGAGAGCAGATAGGTGCTGTGGAGCAACTCGGGGCAGCTATGGTCTCCTTTTGGGTAGCACAGAGCTCTGCTGTGGCCAAACCCTCCTGTGTCCCACCTCTATCAGCAAGGGCAGCATGTAGGCGTGAAGCAACTGGCATTTCTTGTTTTTTTTGCATGCATGAAAAGCTACTTCTAACCATATTTCATTGACTCCTCTTTTTCCGATCCTGCTAAAAGACCGAAATTGTGTATTTTTCTTTAATCGTGTTGCTGTTTTCATTTACAAGATTGGTTCACCTGTCTCAGTTGCTCTGTAGCTAATGCTTGTTTGTATTTTATTTTCTGCTAAGTGAAACCCAGAGGAACTGGGGTTGGTTCCTCTGCCCACACATGCCGTGGGCTCAGCCCCCTGTCCCAGGCTGTGAGCGGAGCCTTCCTTCTTCTCAGGTTAAGAGGTGTTGCTGCTCAGAGACTTCCACTGATTGCTGTTAGTAACTCTGGGAGACAGGGCACCGATTTTTCCTATTCCTAGGCAACAGGGGAATAAATGCATATATCAGCCCCCGAAAAGGTGACGTTTGCCTGCAGCCATAATCACTGTGCAGGTTTCAAATGCTAATATCTGGGGTCAGTGGGAAGCGCTCTGGCCAAGGTAAGGGCATTAAAGTGTGAAGGGAGAAACGATGCCCTGGGAAGACCAATAGAGAGTGCTCTGCAAGGGAGTGTGAAAAATAGCCGAGCAGAGGGACCAAGGAGGGAAAACGAAATAAATAAAGTCTCCAAACTCTCCAGGTACTTGCAGGGCTCCATTCGTCACGCACTGTGCATGGCACTGTGCCACAGCAGGCTGCGTCCTAGCATGGGAGACGTCTCTGAATGAAGTAGGAGAATTCGATTAAAATCATCTCTTCTCAGAGATAATAAAGGAACAGGAAAGACTGGGAGAGTGGGAGGGGAAACAGGGTAAACTCTGAGGAGAAAAAGTAGCTTGAGCCAAAGAGTTTGGGGTGTGATGATGACATTGATGGTCTTTGGTCCCACATGAATTACTCTGATAAATAGTACATTTGATTTTGGCTTTAAAATGCAGGGGAAAGAGTTTGCAGTGGTGCACTTTGCTCCTCTTACTATGACAGTGTGGAGCACATCTGATCCATTGGCATCTAGGAAATGCCTTTTCTTTCCATGACAGCTATAATGGGCATTTCAAACTGCTGCTTTTCCTCTGCTCTGCTATCATGGAAATTTCATTACTAATCATGTTGAGCACAGTGTTGTCCCCAAAGGCTTGTAGTGTGTCCCTGAACAAGAAGGAGTGCACACACGAAGGGAGAAAGGGGAAGGTAGAGAGAGATGCTCCCTGTTACGTGTGTCCACCCAGTGTCCCCATCACGGGCACGCAGCCTGACTGTGATTGAGCTTCTCCGTGGTTCACACACCCAAAGGGTCTGTAGATACTGAGAGAGCCCCTGCTCGCCCCAAGGATGAAAACATCAGCACTGTCGTCCCAATTAGTTGGAAGTTAGAAGAAATGAAACCAGGAGTGGAAGACATTACGAGTCTGGACACATATTGCCTTCTGATGATGAAGATATAGGGAAAAAAGCAAAATAATCATGTCTGTAGAATCACTAATGCAGGGGAAGTGCAGTATGATCTCCTCCCTGGTCCTACACAGCACTGTTTGGGGCTGAAATTGGGCAGCAAGGGTGTGTATGTCGCTACTGCTCTCACCAGATCATGGTGGATCTCGTGGGGTCTGACCTCGTGAATATTTTCCATACTGTGCCTGAAAACTTATCATCAGCTGCTCTTTGAACTTGCTTGGAAGTGTTCCTCCTACTAATTGGCCCTTGGAAGGACAAAGTATCAGGAAATTCATTCAACAATACCTTTCATCTGTCCAGTAGTTCTTTTAAGAGGGTCAAAACAGTGATTGCAGACATTTACACTGTAAAGTTTTGCAAAATATATTGCACAGGGTGTGCACACCACGACATACAAGCCAGCTGGAGTGTTTCCATCCCGAGTGTGAAGTTTCTAGGTGATGAAAGCAGAATTGTTCCTAAACAGAGTGTAAAAATTATCTACAAAGCAGGAAATGGTGGTTTGTTGTAGGGGGCAAATATCAAAACAATTCTGCAAAGTGAAAGTAAGGTGTTTATTTAGAAAATGAATGAGAGATGTAATCAGACTGCCTGACTGTGGCAAACTTTAGCTCTTGCCTGGTACATGCTTTACTAGACAGTCAGAGCTGGTAAAGTTTAACTCCCTTTACCACAGGTAAAGCTTTACTAACAAGTCATGACGTTTTCTTGTGTTTCATCTTAGTTCCAGCATTTCTTTTTTATCCCAAAGGTGTCTACTTTGCCTCTTGAGAGCCCTCTGCAGCCTTTCTCGAGGAGGGGTTGTGCATGCAAACCGTGAGCATCCAAGGCTCGGGTTCCCAAAGAGGAGGTGCATCTCTCCTAAGTCCCAGCTGGTGGCCCCAAATGCACCTCAGCAAGCCCCCTGAGTCTGCGCAGTTTGGCTGGGAGGGATGCTGGGGAGCAGAGGTGATGGGGTGCACGTCCATGGTGAGGGCAAGGTCCTCTCGCCATGCTGTGCATGGTCAAACAGCTGGGATTTGGTCACATCGGTGGCCTGAGCCCTCGTTCTGCTCCTGGCCGCTGTGATGGCCATGACGCTGGCCTCACCTTGTCTCTCATGAAATGAGTGTAAAAATTACCTCAGAGAGCCCTTGCCAGGTAGCTAAGTTAACTTAGGTTACAGAGGTAGGAGATGTTTCCATCCTGACGTCATTTTGGGTTTAGCCACTAATGTCTTTAGCCCTGGAGGTTTTCCTTGGAAACAGAAAGTGATGGCAGTGGTGTGACTGTCCACTCCCTAGCAGCCCTGTATGAGACTCCAGCAAGTGAAACACATGCTCTTCTTGTTTCTGAACTTAATCATTAAATCATTTTCCTTTAAGATATGTCATTCAATTTCAATGTTAAAGTGTAGTTTGCATATAAACACCTCTCCCGTGCAAGGGAATAAAACCTTTGAGCATCTTCAGAAGCGGCAGTCCCTGAAGTCTCTAAAGACAGAAACATAAGAGCTACTCCACTTTGTGTGAGAGAAGAATGAATCTTTTATAAGTATTATATCTCAAAATGTAATATAAAAGTGAATCAGGTCCTCAAGGAATAAGGATAACCTTATGTGAGAAATGCGTGAAACTCCTGCCCTGTGTTTAAGGAAAGATATTTCCCTATCGACTTTTGTAATATCACTTCTTCAGATTTAGGGAGTTAATTTATTTCCTGGGATGCATAGCTGCATAGGCGTAGCAACTGCTGCGACCGAGCACATTGGCATAGCAATGGTCCTGAAGTCAGTGGTGGATGTTAATGCTGGCAAGCAAGGGGACACAGACACATAGTGGTGTGCGAGCAGAGGGATCGGCCACCCCACCAGCCCCCACAGGGCCAGACTAGACTTTGGGCACCAGTGAGGAAGTGCCTTTGAGCTCTGCTTTCCATCCTCATCATGGGGATCTCCATATATTGCCTCTCAGTTGCCTGTAGACATTGACCTGTTTTTAGAAGGCTGCTCTGTGTACTGCAAAATACTTACTAGAAGAGTGCAGAGGGAATAGACCCAGTCAGGAGTCTTTTTTTTTGAAAATGCACATACTAGCCCTCATGTAGGAAGACTCACTGACTTGGTGAGTCTTGGTGAAACTGCTACTGAGGGAGATGAATTCCCTTTGCATTAATCAGGACTTAAATCCTTAAGGGCTTCCTGTAGTAGGAAATGCCAGGGCTACCATCATCTTTTCATGCCCATTTCAGCCCAAGATTCTGTTTCTTGTAGGCATAATTCACTGATATTCATACAATTCACGGTCGTCCTGGAATAGCAAATATTATAGAAGGCTGGGGACATCATGCACAGAGCTGAGGGGGAAGGAGATTATTGTCCTGACAGTGTTTTTAAGATGGAATTCACATCGGGCTTAAATCATAGCTCTTTGGATGTGTATGAGGAAGTCATCTAGTTAGTGCACACCTATCCAGTGTGAGAGTTTGGGGTGGCATCTCCCTGCAGTGAATATACACAGCATGGGACTGCTGTGATGATGAGAAACTAGGTCCTCCGGTTAGGCAGCAGTTTGCCATCATGGACCACCTGAGCACAAAAGAGAAAAGAGGACCCCCTCTAATAAGTAGAAAGGGAGAGTACTCTCAACCTTGTCCATTCTGCTTAATATCACCATCCTGCCTGGCTCTCTTCCATGCTGCTCCATCCAGGTCTCCCCAAGGCAAATCTGCTACATGGGGACAACCCTAGCAGTGTGGACACGAGCTCTGCTGTGCTCTTGAGTCCTGGAGATGGAGGTTAGTCCTGCAGTAATCTTTTGTTTAATAGTGTATCTGTAGTTAGGGAGATTCTTGTTAGTCCTGAGTGTGATGGGGACCCAAATTTGAGGCCTTCATGTACTGGGACATGCCCTGTCAGGAAGGGCTGGTCGCCCTGCATGAGAGGGCTTGGTCAGGAAGTCTGTCTTTTCTCTGCTTTCCTGACAGTCCATCCTGAAGCAAGGTAGCTATTCCAGGGAAAAAAAAAAAAAAAAAAAAAAAAAAAAAAAAAAAAAGATTTGTTGAACATGGCACTCTCTTGAAAAATGTTCCCTTAGAGGAATTTTTCTACCTTATGTTTTCCAAAAATTCCCATCCAGCTCCTATTGCAGTGTGTACCAAAGAAATCCGTGTGACCACTGCAAATGCTTGCACATGGCTTGTTGCTAGCACATGGGTGAGACTTCTTTTGCACTGTGTGCTCCTAGTTTTCCTCCTCCATGGCCTCTCCAGAGATGTATACCCAATCCTTAGTTTTCTTTATGTTAAGAGCACCCAGAGGGATTCTGTGCAGTGAGAGGGCAAAGAATGTCAAGAGAGAGACAAAGGTGTTGGGGCAGCGCTTCATTTCTCTGGCTATCACCATCTGACATGAACACATTGGCCCTCACTGAGTCCAATATCTAGGTTTCCTTCTTGCTAGATATACTTGTTGAACTCCCTTTCCCTGCAGGAAGGACAACACAACATACGACCGGTTCAAGGAAGCAGGGGAAGCAGTTCAGGGAAATTATCTCTGTATCTGGAACCTTCCTGTCAGCTCTGAAGTGAGCTGGCAGCTTTGTGAGGCTTATCCGTTTATTGCAAGCCCTGCTTGAAGATGTCCCATAAACGTAAAAACTATAGAAAACTGTAAAAAAGAAAAAAAAAGTGAAGCAATTACAAAAGAAGAACATTGCTAGACAAGGCAAGAGGGAAAAAATATGAGTATCAGGCAATTACAGACGCAGCTGGAGAAATGAATTGGCCGTAATATAAATGTTTTTCATTTCACATTCATTTGTTCCAAATCTCAGCCCCTGAAAATTTATCAGCTAGCAGAAAGACTCTGTGGCTTATCGATGATGAAAGCATCTGGCTTCCCTTAGCATATAAAAGATGAGAAAGTAACTGCATTTCAGAAGAGAAGTTGCTTCTTTTTTTGCTGGTCTAAAGGTGGAGGATAAATAGGAATACTTTGGGTGCCTTTAACTCAATGAGGGAGTGCTTGTTAGTGGTGTGAGCTCTCTAGTAACACAGTTAATGGCAGGATGGGACTTCTGCAAAGCAACCTCCAAGTTATACAGGCCAAGTGGGTGACCCGTAACAAGAGCACCACCACTTGACCGAGTATGCAAAACTGGACCTGCTAAAATACAAATTCCAGTTTCGATTTAATTGCCTGGGACTGAGTGCCATTCCGTCTCAGTTTTACAAGTCCAATAAGGACAAACACTTGTGTATTTATGAAAAGATCTGTTCCAATGTCCTCTAACACATTAATAACAGATGTCTTGGGCATGTTTGCATCTCCAGCACTCAGGGTTTCATCCGAGCTAATTGGGACTTGAGGATCCTGGTGTTGGAAATCAGGCTTGGTAGTTCAGGGATAAAAGAGAAATACTCTCTACATTACTGTTCTTCCTGTCACTGGAAAAGTGATTTGGTCCCACACCAGAGGGATGGGACCCCACATCCATCTCCCTACACCTAGGGAGATGTTGGAGCAGTGGTGTTCCATCTGTCTCCTGAATGGAGGGAAGGGAATAACTCATGGAGGAAGCAGGGAGAGGACCTGCCTCATTGACAAACTTTGCAGCTTCCAGCAGGGAGGGGAGGACTCCCATTTCAGACAAGGCAGGTGAAATATGAAGTGGTGGTAGGCTAGTGGGAAGGTCTTGACATAGGTAATCTGCAGGGGAAACTGCTTTTATAGTAACTACCAAAGTGTTCACACTCATCCCTCAGCCTCAGTTCTCCATCCTGCCTCACCAAGTTTGCATGGAGAACTTGGGGTGGTTCCCAGGCTACTCCGCCATGCCAACCAGCAGCCTCTATTTTACCAGGATTTAAGCACAGATGATTTGAAGATGCTCTTTTCAGCAAAGCGAAATGGCAGCTCTGCTAGTCCAGGAGCTGAGGCAGAGGAAGCTGGGGTAGCAAGGGGAGAGACTCGGTTGTTTTGTTGGGACCTCATCTTGCACCACAACCTTTGGGATAGACCTCGGAGGAATTCCACCCTCTCTGCAGCCCAGCGAGGTGGTGGACTGAGCTCAGACACTGCTTTTCTTCTCATTTCTCTGCAATATCACAAGCAATACTAGCAGTTGCACATCTTCATTTTGCATAGGAGAGACAAGCAAATCACCAGTTTTCCTCCCAGTTGTTCTGCACCCCTTTGGTTTGACCACCACAGCAGAGCAAACCACATTGTTCATGTGGCCTTCTCCAGGTCCTTTTTTCCACATTTTTCCCTTGTTTTCCCTCTTTCCTGCAGCCTCCCTCTTTCACTAAAGTCTCAATTCCCTGCCAGAGGCTTCTAGCCTGCAACAAAGGTGTCAGGGCAAATGAAGAAGGGCGCGTTGGCGCGGGGAGGCTGCCCACGCTGCTCCCGCGGCTCCCACCCCTGCCGCGGCTGGCAGGCTCTCCTGGCTCATTAAGCAAACGGGAGCTCGGCAAACACCTTTGCTACATTTTCTCTGGGTTTTAAAGAAACCAACACTTTTTGTCTTGGTTTTGAGGAATTCTGTGCTTTTTTTTTCTTTACCGGCTCCCTTTCCCTTCATTAAGGCACACAGACTGTGAAGAAAGAGGAAGGAAGGGTAGAGCACAGGACTCATTATATTATGATATATATAATGATATATTATATTATGATATACCTTTCCAGCCCCAACACAGCAATTGTGACTGTACCAAATGCACCCATGTAGGAGCTGGTTGCAGCAGCTGAAAAGGATGCTGCAGCTTGACCCGTCCTGTGTGACCACTGTGCCTTGCAAGTGCAAATTACTGTAGCTGAAATGTTCATGGCTTTCTGCTTCATTTGGACACATTTGGAAAAATACAACAAAAAAAAAGGGAAAAAAGGAAAAAAAGAAGAAAAAACACTTCATCGTTTTAACTCTTTTCCCTTTGGATTCATTGGCAAATTATTTAAAAGTTCCTCACAATCATCCCTGCAATGTAACCTGCAGCACAGTCCATAGTTGGAGACGTATGGGTAAGCATGGGCTGATGCTAGCTGCAAGGAGAAATGTACTTTTCCAGAGATTTGAGTCTCCAAGCAGCGGTGTGTAAGCCATGCTAACGCCGGTTTGTGCACCTCCATCAGGAGCCGTGAAGCAGGTGACAAACATGGAGCAATTAGAAAACCAACCCCAGGCATTTTCCCGAGCAGAGGAAGGGAGAAAGTGGTGGGGTTCTTTTTTGCCTTTTTTCTTTTCTTTTTTTTTTTTTTGTTTATTTTTTTTTTAAGATTTGTGCCTTGTGGCTCTCTGATCCTAATATCCAAATAGTTTTTTTCCAGAGCTGAAGTTTTTATATTCTGTCTTTTGTCCTACTTGTGTGCATCCTCTGACATCTAATAGGACAGGCTAAATCTGGGAGAGCACAAGCAAGGCTCTCATATCTCTATTAGTCCTGTATTTCCACTAAACCTTCAAATCTTTGCATCGCTTCCTCTCATGCTTTATTAGATCTGGTTTAAGTGAGCCAACATGTTCAAAAAGTCACATTAGGAGTAAATGAGAGAACAAGACTGTGGGCACCTAAATTCTTATTCTGCGGAGAAGGAGGCTGAAAAAAAACCACAGACCACTTCTTTGCTCAGTGTTTTTTGGGCACATAAGGGTTACACTGAAGAAAATCATCCCCACGCACCCTTCAGCAGTGCTGCCATCACCCCTTGTCTCGCTGTCTGAAGCGGTGGCTCCAGGGCGAGGTAGGCAAACAGGGTCTACACGGTAACGGGTGCGGGCATACATTTTGGTTGGATGCTGCTGCTGCGTTCAGCTCTATCAAGGAGAGCTAAATCCCTACTGTGCTGCAGGGAGAACATGATAGATGGCTACCAGCTCCAGCAGAAGATTACAGCTCATTAGAAATCCATGTTTTTACAGGCTGTGAACAGGCAGAACAAAAACACGTTCATTCCTCCTCATAGCGCTTGCAGGCTCTGCTGCAGCGCTGCTCAGTGCAAGAAGGGGGTAGTCACAGATGTCTCCTTGCTGTAAGGATCATAACTCCCTGAGAGTGACTCCATGAGAGAAAAAACAAAAAAGGAGCTGAATTTTCTCCAGGCTTTTCTGAATGCTTTGAGAAAGCTTAAAATGTGAGAAAGCTGGCAGAATTCAACCACTCTAGAAACTGTTTTGTTTTGCCCAGGTTAGAGGTGCTAGGATATTTGGCCCACTCTTCCTTGAGAATCAGCATGTGACAACGGTTGGGTTTCCTTCTGCAATGTGTGTTGTATGTCTAAATATCCAAACTAGTCTACATTGTCTAAAAATGCCATTAGGTGTTAAAATCTGTTACCAAAGTCTTCCTTATGACTAAATCCAGTCTCCTAAAATAGTCACCAGTACCATTTGTGTTGGCCTGAGGTGCCCAAGACATTTTGTCAAGTGCAACACAGGGTCTAAGGGAGATCACGTCTGAAATGGGAGTCACCTCTACTGGGATGACTAATGAATGGAAGTTAGGTGAGATGAATCCCACTCCTGGTTCCCACAGCTTGCACAGATATATATGTGTATTTTGTTTCTTCAATTGTTGACTTGGGAAAATGGTTCCTTCTACTCAGATCCCTGTTGAGTGGACAGTCCCAAGGTCTTTATGTAATGAGTCTCCCACTGGTGCCAAAAATGGCAGAAAGGTCCCTCAGAGAAATTGCTTCCTCTCACTTCAAACCCCATGACACTTAGGCAAGAAAAGAGGGGATTTTTGCATCCGCACCATAGAAGAACCTCATGCCAAGCCAGACCTTTCTCTATTTAAGCAAGTGTGGGATGGGTGCTTGATCTCCACATAGTGCCCTTGGGCAAGCAAACCTGGACAGGCAGAGAATATGGGTTCAGTGATTTTATTAGTGAATTTTCCTACCCTCTGTTTCATTAAACACTTTTCATGTGCCGTGCCATGCTGCTTTGGTATTCAGCATACACCCTAATGAAGACGTGCAATTCCTCATCTTCCTCAAAGCTACCCAAGAGGAGTGCTCAGGTATAAAGCTCTGCTTCCAGATCAAGCAGCACTGCTCACTTTGCTCCCCTGTTCTGTAGGCCATCCTCTCTGAATGGTGGCAGTCAAAGCACTGCCCTGCTGAGCACAGAGAAGGAGGGGCAAATATTCCCCCTGCTAGCTGAAAAGCCATCACTCCCTTCCATTTAATGATGTGGTCCCTGCCGTGCAGAGTGTGCTTTCCTGAACCATGCAACAGCTGAAGGAAATCCACACACACAAGCGTTGGAAGAAGTTTATCCCTTTCTACCTATGTATGTCTTGGATTTGATGATCTTGAAGGTCTTTGCCAACTGCAGTGATTCTATGATGTTGAGCATCAAGAACTGGGCGATGAGAAGCTCTGCAGGGGTCAAGAGCTGGAGGCAGGGCTGAAAGTGCTGTTGCCTCAAAAGATCTCGGTGCCTCAAGAAGGCTACTGCACAGAGCTGCCCTTTACGCTCAGTGCAGGCTGGGGTCTTCTATTGCAGCTGGGAACAGCGACTCTACCCAGAGCGCAAGGAATTCTCCTTTGGCTGCTTTGGAGTGGATATTTTTTCTACTCGACAATATTTTTGCAGCTTTCTTTGGCATAAGGCACAAATAGCTTGTTTCTTCCCCATGGTTGAACCATCCCTGTGCTAATCCAGACACAGCTCTGCATGAGACCTGGTGTGCACCAGGTTTAAATGATCATTCTCTGGAATTACCAATATAAAATTTAATGTGATATTTTTACCTTCAGCCCTTGCAGTTATGGGAGCACAGGTTAAAAGCTGCATTTATTACAGGCCTTTATTTTTATTAAGAAAATTGCAGTCCATCAAATATACTCAGCTTAGGAGGAGATGCACTGGAGATCCCTCAGCTACCAGGTGCAGTTGTCAGTACGGTAAGTTGTGGTGTTAGCTGTACCATAGATATGCTAGCACAGGATGCACGGCAAGCACAACACAAAGCACGTGCTGCTAGAAAACTCCTAGAACTCATCAGGATTGACCTAGGACTTATTTGTCTCTCTATCCTTGGCCTTCCACCAACAGAGATGAGGGGAGACACACGAGCTCCTTTGGCAGGATCTGATTTTGCGCAGCGCTTGCCTGAGGGGCAGCGTAGAGAGAGGTGCTTTCTGCTACCGTATGCTTGGGATTTGATAAGGGAATGTGACCTCCACACGAGAAGGAGCAGCTTTGAATGTGACCTCTGCACGAGAAGGAGCAGCTTGCTTGGTTTTTTCCTTCCTTCATCTCTGTGAAGATGCTCTGGGAAAGCTCATGTTGCCAAGCTTGGTAGAAAGGAAACAAAAATGAAAATTCATGCTCCTGGCACTGGGTTATTTTTGTATTAAATCCAGTGCAATCCTTGCACTTCCCAGGTAAGATCAGGGCCATCGGCCGGTTGATAACCTCTTGGGGATTCTAGTTTTTGGAGGTGGAAGAGACACAACAGGTATCCCTCAGAAAGTACTACAAGGAGGAAAATGTGCTCAGGATTTGCAGAACCTTTCCATTTGCCTCCTGTTGTGTAAAACCTGCTTTTAGTCCTCGGAGACTCACCTGCACACACACACAAGCCTCTTACTTTGGCAGAAATCAAACCAACGTGGCAAGCTTTCACATCATTGTTGAGCTGCCTGACTCCATCCAACCTAACCTCAGCACCCGAGGGCTGATGAGCCAGGCACTGCAGATCCATCACACGGCCCTTGCTCTGATTCGGTGCAAGACGCTGAGTGTTTGCACGAGCATTTTAGGCAGGGAACTTCCGCCTTATGTAGCCGGTCGGTGTGAAATGAGCAGCTATCTCTAATGTTATTAGAAAGATCAGTTTTCAACATATTGCAAACATATGCATTCACTGGAGGGAGGGCTAGGAACACTTCAGCTTTCTCATCCGAGAGCAGGCTGTGGATACTACTGAAGGGGTAAGACTGGAGCTGCTTGTCAGTCACACTTGCAAAGTCTTGCCTAGGCAAAGCATGTGCCTCTGAGGTGTAGAGACCCACCAGCTGCAGATGCTTTGCACTGGGCAGAGACCCCCTGTCAAGCAGCACTAACCCATCGCAGCAAGTGGGAGCTTCATTTTCATTACCAGCAATATTGATGCTGATCAGTCTGATCCTACTGAAGGTTCTGAAATTATGAGATTTTAAAATGTGACAATTGCAGGTTTTTGCTATTTATAGATCTTATAACTGTTTATAATTTTTTTCTGTAGTAATAAATAAATCTTTAGTTGGGTTCTGCTTTACTGGACTTCAAGGATGCTTTGGAATCACCTCTTGAGACTTTTCTCTGTACCCTCTTGGTTGGGCCCGGTTCTCTTGGTTACAGAGAAACCTGCTCTCTAAAACTGGAGAATAAGGAGCCCTCCGTTATCACTGGCCTGAGGGAGCATGAAATGGAAACTGTCAGCTGTTGCAGGGCCTGTCATAGAAGCATGAGAACGGGCAATACCTTTATGTTTAGCAATGAACGCATATCGTGACTGGGACTGCTCTTCTGTCCACAGGCAGGAAAGCAGATGTGTGGATGAAACAATGTGTGAAAACATCCAGGCGTTTCTTTTTGTCCTTTGCTAACATGTGCCCTTTGCCAAAAGCTCTGAAGAAAGTGGCACATTTCCTCGATACTCTGTGTATATTTGTATATTTGTTTTCTTTATTAATACTTGGATGGAAGAAAATGGCCAGGATTCCACTCCATTACCCCTACTCGACTTCATCAGCTGTGTGGAGCTGTGAGGAACCAGCAGTTTGTGATGGAGTAGGTCCCAAAGCCCCCTCGGTGCCCCTGGGAACAGATGCTGCAACCACTGCAGAGAGCTGGTGTTGGGTAGCTCTCTAGTGCGGCTCCCAGTGCACTTCCAAGGTGAGGGAGGCTTTCAGGATTAGACCCATGATTGCAGAATCACTGAATCCTAGAACGGTTCAGGTCTGGAGGGACTGCAACAGGTTGTCTTTTCTGCCCCGCTGTCAAAGCAGGGTTGAAACGGTGAATTTGGAGCAGGTTGGTCCTTGTGGTTGCTCACATAGTCTTGGGCAATGGGAAAAATAGGTATGCACTGGAGACAGAGAAGTGCTAGCTAGAGCAGCCCTCATTGTGCTAAACTGCTCCATGTGGGTTGGAGATGACAACAGAGGGTCCACCTGTAGATACCTGCAATAGAGGCCTCTTCATTTGAGCTACTCCCCTGTACTGTATTTGCAGCCAGCAGAGAGAAATGGCCATGGTGGCTTTTGTCCCTCTTCAGAGAAGCTGCGTGTGGTCAGGAGGATCCCATCCAGAAGTGCGTGTCTGCAGCACATTCACTGCTGCTTTATGAGAGGCACTGCATTTATGAGGTGCTCTGCTTTCAGATGACCCCCTTCCTCAGAAAAATAAAGCACTTTTTCTTCTCTCTTCTGGTTGATTCGTAGCACCTGCACAGATGAGTCACTTGTCATCCCTGCCACCGAGGCTGGACCCCGTGGACATGCAGTCTCCCCGGATCCCAGGGAGGAAACGAGGACGGCCCCCGCTCCACTCGTCTCCCATGAAGATGGCTGTTCACAACCTCTACTCCGCGCCAGCTGGTGCTTTGCCAGGAGTGAAGATCCCAAAGAAGAGAGGGAGAAAACCTGGGTACAAGGTACACATATTTTTACACACTTGTTCCATCTCCTGTTGTGTTTAATTAATTTTGTCCTAGAACTACAGATGAAGCACAAGAATTGAGGTAAAGTTGTGAAAGTGCTTTGTAGAGCAATGCAGCAAAAGGAGAAGCTAAAGCTTCATTTTCATATAAGCTGATAAAAAGAAATAAATATTAAAAACAACTATTAAAATTGTATGATCTTGAGGTGTTTGAAAATCAATCATCTCCTTTTGTGTTTTGTGAGATGTCTGCATATGTTCTGGAAAGTGCTCCCCTTTGATTTTTCACTTACCGCCTTTTTTTCTTCTACTTCACTGGAAAAGATGGGAAATGGAATAAAATGAAAAGAAAAGGATGAATTGGGAAAATGGGGGGAAAAAAAAGGAGAAAGCCAAACCAATTTCCATAAAGAGGTGAGATATTTTAGAAGGTACTGAGATTTATATCACTGAAGGAAAGACCATTTTAATTTTTTGTCTGTTGACTTTGATGGGAAATTGCAACCAGCTGTCCATAATACCTGGGCAAGCAAGAAGGAGTGAAGAAACAAATATCCAATGTCAAAACCGTGATCCTAATGCCACTCTGCACTGCTGGGGGACTGGAGGCAGCCTCAGCACAACAGGAGCAGGGTCAGTGCCTCCCACATCTCCTTGGAGGAGACCTCCTCTGAAGGTGGGAGGACAGTTTGCTCCAGGACCTGGAAAGAGCTGACAGCACTGCTGGTGCAATGGTAAATTTATGTCACAGGGACATTTGCCCAGCAGGAGCTGGACAAAGACCACAAACCTCATTTAATCTAGGCCAGGAGTGTAGATTTGAAAGCCATCACCAGCAGTGAACTGGAACAACTTTCTTAGTGAGGGAAGTGTCATCCTCTCGTTGTCAAGGTAAGTGGTGAAATTCAGCTCCAGCCTGTTGGAAAGGTGAGCCAGGGCACAGCACAGGCCATCATTGCTCCTCAAACCAGGCAAAAAAAGTGATCGTGCTGCTGCAAGGAGGGGAATTTATTAGTGGATTTATTAGAGAATTAATATATTATTATGAATTAATTTATTATGAATTAACTTATTATTAATTTGTATTAGTAGTAAGGAGTTATATGGCATGGTTAATGGTGCTCCATTGTGACTAAAATGCTTTGTCATTCTCTCCATCTATTTCTGTGCCTAGGCAGATGTACAGTACATGTTTGTTACTCCTGGTCTTTGCTTTTCATGGGAAAGTCATAGATACACCGTATGTTTCTCAAAGCTGCCAAATTATTGAATGCTAGAAAAAAAACATTCCTAAGTTTCCAATGTCTAAACAGAAATACAAATATAAAAACTGGTGCACATATAGAGCCTTCCCCAGCCTTCCTTAAATGGGCTCAATCCAGGTATTGCTAAAATCCACATTTTGTTCTCCAGCACTTGGCCTTAGTGACACAACTTGCAGTGCCCTGTCCTCCTGCTCATATCCCAGTTTTCTCTGTGAAAACATACCCAGACAAGCAGCGCTGTGGGGAACAGAAAACCTTTGGCTGCAGGAGTGCCATATCCTTTCCTGGGATAGCCGGGTATGGGGGAGCGCAAGGTGCTGTGCTCAACACCAAATTCCTCGGCTCCTCAGGTCTTGGCTTTGCCTGCAGCCCGTTACTCTTCTCTTTGCCCATCTCTCCTTCTCACCCTCTGCCAGATCTTCTTCATCCTCCACCTTGTCTCTTCTTGTTCCCTGCACACATGGTGGACGTGCTCCCCATAAGCCCTGTACATGAGTAAGGGGCAACTGGAGCAGCAGTGTCTCATTTCTTCTGAAAAAAATTAGCTTCTCCTGAAAAATGTGAGTGATATGAGAGCAGTGGCCAAGCAGAGCCAGCCTGGCAGAAGGCTCGGATATTTCTCATGGGACTACTGCAAAGATTTATAGAGGTAGTGTAAGGTAGGACTGCATGCCCAGGCTAAGACTGGGAGCAATTACTCTAGTATTTTGTAAAGCCTGGGATATGGACATACAAAAGAAATTATTTTTCACTTGATTAAAATGCTGGGACAGAAATATCTGTATAACTTTATTGCAGTTACTTTTCTTTACCAGTAATCTGAATTATTGCCAGTAATGCTGGGTGGCTTGCAGGATCCTCAGATCAAAACCGTTCAAATGCCTTCTAAGCCTGTCATAAAAATACTTTGGAGAGGTGGTGAAAGTGAGTCCCTGAGATGATTAGCGATTTGCTAAATGTCACCGTGAGTTCTTGCATGTAGAGTTTCAGCAGACCCCAGCCCTTCTGCCTCTGCTTGTCTGACCGCTCCCCATTTCTCATTCCTGCATTTTCATTTCATCTCTGATTTGAAAAACAAATATTGAGGTGTTTGACCAGTTCCACCTCAGACTCACTTACCCACCTGTGAAAAAATGCCTTTTGTCTGAAGTCATGATATTTGTATGTAGGAATACAACATTCCCGGCTGGCGGTGGCACCGCCATTGGTGGCAATGAGAGAAGGAGAGAGGAGGGAGTTTGGGCCACCGTGAGAGATGGAGCCTGCTCTAAGTTTCTGCCCTCCTGCAGGCATGGAGCTATTTCTTGGTGAATGAAAACCAGGAGAAAAGGCGTCCTTCCACAAAGGAAGCCTTAAGTTTCTGCCCCTGTCACTTACAATCTGTACCATCCGTGACATCTAGCCTGGTGCTATATGTTTGCATTGCAGCATTTGTACACCGAGGCAAGGTTTCCTGCCACGAGTCCTTGTGTGGACACGGCACACTTGGCTGAAGTGAACTGTTTTCCAGAGAAAAACTATTTCTGAGCACTGTGTCAAAGCATACATTTTTGATGGGTATCTATCTCTAGCGTGATTTAATTAGCTCACTAATTGTATGACTTTTCAGATACTCTGAGACTTAAATGCCTTTTAAAAAATGACTCCCCGCCCAAATGGCAGCCAACCAGATTCTTTATAGCAACCAGAGAGCCGGATTATTACAGAACAGATGGAAAAATACTTCTGAATTTTTAGCAAACTAGGAATAGACAGCCTAGATTTAAAACTATTTTGACTGAGATGTGAATAACAGATGTTTTTATTCACATGCTCTATAGAGCCAGATAAACCATTGCCTGGTTTCACTCATTTTCAAAGCAAGTCTCTGTACCTTCCTAAGGTGCTCATCAACAAATGGCATTTCTTCATGTTTCACACCAGAGTAAAGACCTTTTCCCAGCTATCCTGCTTATTTTTTCACAGCTGTGGTTATGAAATTTAATCAGCTGCTTTTCAAAAAAAAAAAAAAAAAAAAAAATTTATCTGATGTAGCTCTATTTGCCATAAAATCCTACGTTTTCCTAAAATACAGCGCTCCTCCTGACTACCTAAATCTCCTTAGGGAGATGTCTGTGCTGGCAGCCCAGCATGGAGTGAGCAGGGTCGGGTTTACTCCTCTGGCTGTAAATACGGGGCAGCTCTTGGCAGCTGCCTGGCCAGACCTGGTGCCTGGGAAGTGCTGCAGGAAGGTGCCACAGGGGAGCTGAGCCGAGCTTAGCGCGGTATTAGGGATGTATTAGTGGCATTAGAGGAATCAGTGGCGTTAGAGGACATTGCAGAAGTACCCGTGTTAGAGGTTATTGCAGAATTACCCACGTTAGAGGACATTGCAGTGATAGAGGCATCCATGGGGCAGAGCTGACGGGGCTGGTGCTGCAGTGAAGGAGACCACATCCCTCCTCAAGGTGCGAGCCCCAACAGAGCAGCCCAAGGGCAGTTTGTGCCCTGGGCTCCTCCAAGCTGAGCCCTTGAACACACCTGGTGTGCAGGTCCCACTACCTGTGAGATTGCTGTGGCTGGGCTTGGCTCCCACCTTGAAGGCCAGGCCCTCCAATCTGGAACATTTTACATCATGGATCTTCCCTCAAGATCTCCATGCTATGATAACTGCTAGGACTTGGTGCTGACCAAGCTCTTCTGGCTAGAATCAAGTCAATGGCAAGAAAAGTCTGCACTTGCCTGGGTGCAGATGAGGTTTAGTGCTGCCTTTTTGTTCAGCTGTCAAAATCATGCATCAGACTAGCCAGGTTTTCATATCTCTGTGTGTTTCCACTCACTGCTGAAGTGTCTGCAGGTGCCTCTCCGTTCAGCAACAAAAGCTATGGCCAGAACATACTCTTGTCCTCCTGCCTGGTAGGATGCAAGCCCGTGGGGACAGGGTCACCCCATTCTTTTCCCATCAGACTATTTGTCAGGACAAGGGACAAAGAAAATAGAGGAAATATAGGAGCCATAAAGACAAAGATCAACAATGTGTGTGATTTTTAAAAATCACCAGGACATTTCACTTCACAGTCTATCTTGTTTCTTTCCTCTTTGTTTTCATTTACTTTGTGCTAGAAGTTGTCAGAGAACTTCTCAGAGAAAAGAAGGATATTTTGAGAATTTTCTTCCTCCTCTTTCAGGATATACTGCTTTTTTTCAATATGGGATGATAGAAATACCCACTAGATTTTTCCTGGGTCCTTGGTAAGGGTGTGTGAATCATAGAAGCCCCCACATGAGTCTGGTGGTGCCTTCCTCTTCTGCAGCTGCTGCGTACTGAAATACATGTTCAGGAGGCATCACTGACACATCAGCCCAAGTCTTTGTTGCACCTAATGTGCTGGGACCTCACTGAAGTAGGCAGATTTATTTTTCTTCCCTAAATCCCTGATCAGCATTCCCTCATCTCTTTTCCAGGGTAGAAGATCCATAAGACTGGATGAGCGGGAGCATATCTCATCTTAAGCTAACCATTGCCTTCCTTTGTGCCACTGTGCACATTAAAAACTGATGACATTTGACATCCAAAAGCTGTTTTGAAGGCTGTACTGTCAAGGTGGCCCATAGTACGCTGACAGACTGTCTCTGACTCCTTCTCCCTCTCTCTCTCCTTTCCTGCTTTTTCCACTTTTCTGTGAACGTGTGCTCTGTTGCCGAGCTCTCAGTCAGTCAGTTGCTTCATTCAGTTGACTTTTTGATAGAGAAGAAGCAGTCCAAGACATCTTTAAATTAAATACTTGGGAGATTTGCACCTAGTGATGTTCAGTGACTACTGAGGGCTTCAGTGTCCAGATTTCAGCAGTGTTCCTTACTGTACTGCCTTCTGTAATCAGGCGTTGTTTTATTTTGATCTAATGAAGGAGTATTCCCTGTTACTCCTAATAAAAACAGCATTTAGCTGTAACCAGAAGCAGCAGAGCACATACTGATGCAATTAAATTTGCAGTGAACTGTTCCCTGAAACAGCAAATTGCCAAGAAGGGGCTTGGGCGCTGCAGCGTTTACGCAAGTCTTGCCCTGTGCTTATTTGCTCTTCCACGCCAGCCCAGCTGTGCCTCCAAGGGCCCAGAAAAGGAGGCAGGCAGGGTCGGCAGGGGCTGGCAAACCTGCACTGCCCTCGGCCAAATGTGCCCGCTGGGCAGCATTCTCAGGTGCTCGCAGCCTCTGCCCAAGCACGTGTATTTTCACACAGCCTTGCGTCGCATGGCTGCAGCTGCTTGGCCTGAGCACCGCCTGGGTTTTGGATCCTTTCAATTTTTGGTCTTTCTTGCTGCAAAATGTAGTACCCCGAGTAGCAATGAGCAGTGCAGCATCACTGCTGCCTTCTGAAGAAGCAAACAAGCTGAGCTGCTTCCCCAGGTGTTGGTACAAAGTATTTCAGCCCCTTCATTCTGCCTTATGAGCTGGAACAATTCAGGAACCACCTATTTCTTGCACCCACTAGGGTGGTAAAATCCATTGCTTATCTCAGACACACTACCAAAGGTTTGCTCTATTCAGGCTTTTAGTCCCAACCAGAATAATGGCAGGGGTGAGAGGCAGTTTGCTTGTGGCTCAGCGGACGGGAAGCTATCCTGAATCCCTGTCCAAATACCGGGGGAATCAGAGCCTTCATCCAGGAGCTGCCTGAGCCTGAGCTGCCCATTCCCCATGGAGGTGAAAGGGCCTGAGGAGGCTGAATGTGACAATTATTTGAAACATAACTGAAAACCACTGCATGACACAAATCATCATCCAAAAAGCCATATCTTGCTCAAGGTTTGGGTTTCTAGATAATGATCTAGATTCTTTTCTATCGAGATATGATCTCTATGTTATTCCCGGCCTGGGTGCAAGCTCTGGGAGAAGCGATGCTCTCTGTTAGTTCAGCAGGCCTAATAATTTGTTCTTGTTCTCAGACTCGTCACTTGTGGCATTTTACATTCGGCCACTGAAAAACAACAGCAAAAATATCACTTGCCAGCAGAATGGCTTGGTGTGGAATATATAAATATGTAAGATATTCTCTCGTGTGCCTGACTCTGCTTTCGTCTCGCTTCCTTTTGTAACAAAAGGAAAAATGAGGGTGATGCTTCCAGGTCTCACACATCACGGCAGCCCTTTATAGTCGTGAGGAACACAACATCGTTTACTGGAGACAGTGCCAGATATTGGCAGCGTAAAAACCTAGTAGTGTTGCATGGTAAATCCTCATCCTGTTTCATTTCTCTAGCCCGCACTGCGAGCCACTAGCACTGCAGTGTGCAACGGTGCAGCAGTTTGTATTTACTGCCCTGTAATCACAGCCTATCGACCAGGGTCTGAGTTGAGCCCTTGCCTTACTCGCATGGGTGGCAGCCCAAAGGAGCCCTGTGGTGTCATTGGAGTTGTGTGAGATTTACACCTTTGCACCCAGGAGCAGAATTCTCCCCTAAATTATGGGGTAGTTAAAGATCTGGAGTTTCCCCCTGCAAAATTATTTACACCAGCACGAGATGCTGTAAAATGCCACTGCCTTGATTTGTTAGTGTTTTACACCCAATTTGCTCACGTGTAAATAACTACCCAGTGGGTGGCATAATATTTGCATTCGGTACCTCAGAGTGTTGCTTGCTGCTGCAAATCACTGCCAGCCTCCAGTCCCTGTCCAGGAAGGAGATGCCTGCCCTGGAAGGAAGCGGTGCAAGAGCAGGTAGCCAGTGAGCAGGAACTCACTGTGGTGAGTGATGCACATGGAGCAGCACAGAGACACCTTGCCTAGAGCCTCCTCACCCAAGCTGGTTGTTTCTTGCAGCTGAAGTCTCGTGTGCTGATGCCACCGCTAGCAATCTCTCCTCCGAGGAGCACGCCGGAGCCCGACATTAGCTCAATCCCGCAGGACGCAGCTACGATACCCACCACGGCCGCCCCGCAAGCTCTCACAGGTACCTATAGGCTCACCTATGTACTCCTTGGCCAAGGGCAAGCAGGTGCTGGGTATGTGGTATACACAGATATGAGCTGCCACAGCTCACTTTGGGACAAACAATGCAATTGGGATGGATGGCCAGGCACACAGAGTGGAGATGTTCTGCAAGACCCCGTGCCTTGGTAGCACACGTTGGGATAGGCTCAAGTTTAGGAGAGACCACAGATGCATTTCTCTTGAACTATGGACAGCAGCATATCCCAGATAACTACCTCACACTCATGCTGCAAAGGGTGTAGGGATGGCCAGACTGAATGCTGGTGTCAATGAGAAGTGGGGGACCAATAGTTAGGCTGTAGCCAGGGTTAACAGCACTTAGAATCCAATGACTTGTAGCAGTAGGAGACCTGATCACTCAATCTGCCTTTAGGGAAGAGTATACCAGAAGGAATGCAGGCTGATGGGGTTAAACTGATGTAAATGAGAAGAATATCAGCCAAAAAAAATCCCAAGGAATTTGATTTACCCTGAAATTTCAGCACAGAAATAGATTCAGTAACATTAAGAACCAAAGTAACATATAAAGCCCATTATTCCTCAGCCGAGATGCACAGAGGTGAAGTTTTCCATCTGCTCTGGTAGCAAAACAATACTGAACGTAGCGACAATAATAACATATCCTGTTCTCATTTATCCCTCCGCACCAAAGGACAGCAAGCCGCTTGGGAAACATTAACCAAGCAGCCCTTCCCAGCGACGCAGCTCCCTCCGTTTCGGGAGGGGAGCACCAGGACAAGGCCCATCTGAGGGGCTGTGCAGAAGCCCCATTCTGCAAATTTGGCTGCGTTTTTCCAGGAAAGCTGCACCCTGACAGCTCCTTGCAATCCATGCTTGCTGCTGCTGCCGTTTTTTGCTAGCTTATCCTTTTGTTTGTTTGGCACTTTGAAGGTGTAAAGTGCTATGTAATGATAAGTGTGATTGCTATTATGCTCCTATTTACCCAGGATATACTGCTTGGGCCCCTTCTGCTGCTCAGGAGGAGATGTGGTAGCAGCGTGTGCTGTGACATCCACACTAGATTTTCATTATGGTGATGCAAACTGTAAATTATTTCCAACTTTACACAGCTGTCATCTTGTCCTCCACGCTGCTTTATGTTTTTTGTCACATATCTGATTTCTGTCAGCGGATAATGTTATATTGTCTGGGAGATGACAGCTTGAGCACACTCAGCCAGCTATTGTAATATGTCTCACTTTAGCCTGACTTTAGGCTTTGTCTTAGTCACCCTTAGTTACCACAGCATTATCTCCACTTCCTCCGAGATGGATCTAGCCTCAGCTGAGCTTAAAATGAGTTCGTGGTAGCGAGATGTGACCGCTGAGGTGTGTCTTGGTCCAAGAGCATCCTTAGAGAGGAAGCATGGGACGTGGAGGGGCCCAAAAGTCCCAGGAGTTCTGTTTTTATTTTATTTTATTTTATTTTATTTTATTTTATTTTATTTTATTTTATTTTATTTTATTTTATTTTATTTTATTTTATTTTATTTTATTTTATTTTATTTTATTTTATTTTATTTTATTTTATTTTATTTTATTTTATTTTATTTTATTTTCCCTCTGGCCTCACACAGCATATCTCAGCGCACCGCTATCACCCTACAGAAACTGCAGCCGTGACACGGTGGGAAGCAGTGAGGAACCACCGTCTCCTACACTGCCGCTCAGAGCACTGCTTTCCAAAGCAGGAGGCTCAAGGAATAGGTCTAAAAGCACATATGAAAATATCCCAGGTTGGAATTTTTGAAGTCTGTTGCCTGCTCGCTCCTGCTGGCTTCTGTCCTGTGCTCCCTGGGCACATGCGTTGGTCACCAGCTGCATGCACGGAGGGAGCCTGCAAGAGCGTGACTGTGCTGCGCTCTTGCAAGTGGCCATGATGCTAGCCCACAAAAGAGTAAAAAAGCACACAAAACAAACAGCAACGTACAAAGGTAGCATGGGCTGGGCTGCTCGGAGGGCCCCCACGTAATAACCTTGCCGGGCTTTTGTGTCCACAGTCTCCGTTTACGTCAACAAGCAGGCTAACGTGGGGCCGTACCTTGACAGGAGGAAGGTGCAGCAGCTCCCCGAGCGCTTGGGGCCCGCGCGGCCCGCGGCCGTGCTGCAGCACGCCGTGCAGGCCTGCATCGACTGCGCGCTCCAGCAGAAGGCCGTCTTCGCCCTCCTCAAGCAGGGCTACGGAGCCGAGGCGGTGTCAGGTAAAGCGCTGGGAACGCTCGCCGGGCCACCAGAACGCTCTGCTCCTCTTGACGTGGCTGTGTTACAGCTCCAGCAAAGCCGAGTCCGGTCTGCTCCCCTGTCCTCTTTCCACCCCAGTGCTGCCGGGACCCTCTTGGAAAGGGCAGACGGAAAAATGGTAAACAGAGGTGGAGGAGATAAAGCACAGGGGGAATTCCTAGGAGCTCCTCATGGAAGGACCTTCCTTGCAGATTCAAGAGGAGCGTGTGTCCCATGTCCCATGCTGGGATCTCTTGTGTCTCTCATGTCCCATGCTGGGATCTCCAGACCTGTCTCTCAGAGTGAATGCAAACCTGTCTGTTTTTTCTTAATCACAGCCAGAGCTTTACTTCACAACACATTTTTAGCAAGGGGGAAATGCAAAAGAAATGAATGGGAATACAGGCACCATGCTCTCTGATGAACTTCCATGGATGAGGTGGACACCAATACAGAGCCAAGCACTGCAAGTCCACTCAGTTCTGCAGGGACCACATGAGTTTGCAGTGCTCTGGGACCCTCTTGGGAGGGAGTCCAAGCTCTGGCCTGCCGTGCAGCTTATAAACAAGCTAGATAGAGTGATAAGAGTGCAGGCCCTCATTTTGTTAGACTGCAATAGCCGGTTGCTCTCAGGTCTTCTCTGCTCTGTGCAGATGCTGCATTAGTGACAGTCCTGGGTGCAAGCATCATCCCACGGCACCACACAGCAAAGGGGGTGGTTCTCAGGGCCTGACCACTGCAGTGAGAGCTGGAAGGGGAAATTTGGTGTTCCCTGAGCACTCCTGTGAGCCACCTGTGCACCTGGTTGACTGTGGATCCACCTCTCCTGAGCATGAGTTACCAGAACGGTGGATGCCCTTCCATAACTGGTTTCACTAAGACTGAGTATCCTGGAAGTGACACTCTCCTGCAGTCCCTCCTGGAGATGCCATGTCTGATGTCTCCTGGAAATACATTTACCTATTCATCCCCTTGCCATCTTGGTGCCTCATGAGTATCTTCTGAGTGTGTCTTTCTCCCCCCATTCTCTCCTCCCTTGACCCACCTTTTGTACAAAATCACTTCCAGCTTGACAAAAGATTTCTCACGCTTTACTGAATTCCAAATAGGGATTACAATGACAACTACCACCCTTTCCTTGCCTACAAATGCAATTATCTCAGCAAATAAAGACCCCCGGTTAGTCTGGCAGACCTCTCTCAGGTAAAACCCCGGTGCCTTTTATTCCGTTCGCAGTCATGTCTTTCATTCTCCTCTAGCAATTTTCTTTTAACACCTTGGGCCCTGTCGAAGCCAGCCTAATCGCCTGTCATTGGCAGGACGTTTTCTTTCCCCTTCCTCAGACGAGGACATTGTAATTGCTTTCCTCCCACCATGCTGCACACTTTTCAGCTGAGTGCGCGTATTAGAAATCCTTGCACCGCTGGCTGTGCCAATCTGCATCTTTCAGCGTTTCCCGGAAGGGTGATCTGGGTCACACAAACTCAGCTCCCCGAGCTCCTTCAGCTTGTTCCTATCTCAGGGGAGTGGGGGGGAGTAATTATGTGAAATACTTTAAGGCACGCAAACGAACGTTTGCGTTTTAACTCCTTTTCCCTGCTCTCCAAAGACACCCATCCCATTCCTCCTCCTGCCGTGCACTCCTGGATGCTCACCTGCTCTTGCTTGCTCTCCAGTTTCAGCTTCCTTTGAGGGGAAGCAGCATCTCCTGAGCCTGCTGGTGGTGAACAGCATTGGGTACGTCCTGCGCTTCCTGAAGAAGCTCTGCCGCAGCCTCTTGTGCGACAACCTCTTCAGCAACCAGCCTTTCCAGCCATACAGCACCGTGCCCGAAAGCCCGGAGGGGTATGAGAACGGACGCATGGAGGCAGGTAGGCGGCCTCATCAACTTGGGCTCAAGACTTAATACAGCTAAAAAGGATGTATGTATTATTTTGGTCTTGGGTATACTGTGTATCCTAGGGAGTATTTTTCCTTCATGGCTGTTAAAGAAGGTTTCATCTGAGATCCGCTGTGTTGAGGAGCCACTGTGCTATAGTAATTTTTTTTAATGATATAATATGTCTTTGTTTATTTTACTTTTTCTTGCTAAGCAAACGGGCTTGTGTGATCATGTTGTCCAACTTTCCATCAGTACTTGCCATAACTTTGGGCCTGTTTAACCATACATGACCATTGCAGAAGTCTCTAAGAGATTATGTTCCTGAAAATTTCAGAGAGGCAGGTTGGCAGAGGGAGAATTGTTGTCTCTGTCCAGCTCAACTGCTATATTAGGGAGTTGAGTTGGCTTCCATTAGACATTGTTGGCTCCCTAGACATTAGCTCCCATTTCAGACACATGCCTGGGTTTCCTTCTTGTGGAGCGGGGCAACCCATGCTGAAACACCCAGTGCAGGGCCACATCTGCAGTGGGAGGCTCTGAGGCGAAGCATGCAAATTTAGAAAGGCTTGCCTGGAACTGGGTCTGGGAGCAGCACCCCACTGAAAGATGCAAAATCAACCTCCATCTCCATCAATCAACCTGAACCTCCATCTCACCTGCAGTCCTTCCGCTGACTTAAATTATTTTGCCTTCTATTACCAAGAATGTTGGGTTTGAGGGGGAACACTCTCTCTCTGATGCTTGCATACAACCCCCATGCAGTTTAATGGCAGTTACATGCTGGCAGCTGAGAAGAGGTTCGAGTGTCCACAGTTGTGATCTGCAGATCAGTTGTGTACCAGGAGGAACTTAAGGGTGTGCTTTATACACCAAAGCCACGAGTGAGTTGCAGGGACTTGCAGTGGTGGGCTTTGTGGAGGAAAAATGACCTCCTCAGGACCATGCTGGGATAGGTGTCAGCTCACCAAGGAGGCAAGTGGCAACGAGTTATGGGGATTTCACCTTCACATACACATGAGGCCCAAAACTGAGCTCGCCATTTCAGCTGACGTATGGTCCTCATCAGAGAGAGAAGGAGGCATCTCTGGAGGAAAGACCAGAGGTGGTCCGTGTCACTCTCTGCAGACTGCAGGCTGAGGCAGACTGGCTGCTTGCTCAGCCCTCTTCCTCGGTGTCTGCTTCCTTGTGGTTTGGACCCATCCATGTGCCAGGCAACAGGCACTGGCGTCTGCTCCTGCCTCGTGTGCGGTCACGTCAGCCCTGGCACTCGCTCTGCAGCACAAGAGACTCTCAGAGAGCAGTGCAACCTGTTGCACTGTTTGCAGAGACTATCAGCTTCACAGGGATCACTTCCAGATCTTCAAGACTGAGCAACTCACCAAAAGCACCCTTACCCCACCACCATGCTCATAAAGGAGACAAGAGGAACAGCTGGTGAGCTGGTGTACTCTAATCCTGCTCTAGAAGTCGCTGGTTATAAATTGTTTTGTTTTGCACTGATTTTTTCTTTAGCAATTTAGAGGTTTCCTTTTTTCCTATTGAAAAAGCTTCCTGACACGTTCAAGTTTCTGGAGTGCTGAGTGTTAAATCCTGCCAAAATATACAGTTCCCATAGCAGCTTGTGCCAGGCTGGGTGCTAGTCTTGCTTGGTGTCTTAACATGAGGTAGGGATGGGGAGCTTTCATCAGGAAGGGGCAGGCTGGTTACAAGCTGTAGGGCATTTTGCACTGCACTCCCCGATATCGCTTTGGTACAAGGAGTTAGTGTAATTTGGGCAGCCTGCAAGATTGCTGCCCAGCTGCAGAGCAGACCCAAAGGCAGTTAGGGAGGAGTTAGATCCACCATGTAAAGTGGGATCCCCATGTGTCATAGGGAATTTTGGAGGGAGGAAAATCCTACCTCTCCCACACTGAGCCCATGTCAGCTCAGAACCAATCTGCCCATGGCTGGGCTGTGCCTGGACTGGCCTCCAGCCCTTCATGTGGCTCCATGGGTTAACTACAGCTCAGGGTGCACTTATGGTGAGTGCTGCATTCCTGAGTCCCTTTCCCATCTCCATGGGAGCCTGGGCTTCTCTGCAGCAGGTCACACAGGCAGAGGCAGGCACAGCACAGCCGGCAGCTTCCCTGTGGCCATGGTAGTAAGCAGGACCCTGGGAGTTCTTCACACAGGTGGGTTTGGGAGACCCACTGGGTCTGGATGGGTTCCATGGACAGGGCGGTGCCAGAATGAAGAACCACAGGAAACTGGGCAAAGCCGCTGGATTTCTGCTTGTTGCTCTTCTCCAGCTTGTAATGGAGATGTTCTTTCTTTCAAAATCATGTGCCTGTCACCCCCCGTGTACCAATGAATTTAATACATGTATTGACTTCAGCGCAGTTACTCTTGATTTACATTGGCAGAAGGGAAGGGAGAAGCCGGCACCGTGTCCAGTCATATTAATCCACTTACACCACTCAGGAGGCACCTTTTAACCTTGCCCTGAAGCACATGCCCCAAAGCCATAACTCACCTATGCTCACAGTAAACTGCCAAATGCTAATTGCTACATAAGGGCCAGCTGGGATTTGTTGATATATGCATATATCTCTTAGAGGGATGTTTTATATGTCTAAGAACGATGCACTCACCAAGCTGCATGAAGCCATGGCCTCTGCAACTACTATAGTTGAGGACGTGTTGCCCTCTGGTGCTCTGTGTGCTCAGCTAATACATGCTGCAATTCAGCAGCCATACGTGTGGTGTTAGTGTCCTTCTCTGCCCCTCTCCTAAGGGCAGTGACTGCATGGACTTGTCATGTCTTGGAGCATCTGAGGGGGCTTTTTGGCTTGCGAGAGCAATGGTGGGGAGCAGCTGCGGGAGGACTCTGAGGACTTTGCCCCTGGAGATGCCTGGCTTCTTGCCTGAGCTTCAGTGATGCCTGAGATGCCACCTGGCACAAGCATTGAGCTTGACAAGCATCTACTTTGTCCTGAGGGTTGACGTTTTCCTTGCTCTTTCTGTCCTAAACATTGAGTTTTGGCTCTGTTGTGTTGTTAGGCAATTGCTGTGCTCCACACAGAGAGCACAGCTGTATTTATGTGGTAGTTGCAATCTTCTGCTTTGCCCAGGGACTCAAGTGGCCACCATCTATCCTGGTCCTCCACAGTGGGGAAGATGAAAGGTCTATGAAGAAGTCCCTGCCTAGCCTTGCTCCTCTCCCCAACGCCAAGTCAAATGTATGTTGGAGAAAACTATTGTGTATTTAGATACTATATGGTGTCCCCTACCTCTGCCTGCAGCAGAAAGTACTGCTTCTGCCAGTGGCTGTAGGTATAGAGCAGAAGCATAGCAGGAGAGGGAGACACTCTGTGCGACAGCAGTGCTTTCAATAAGCACTTGAAAAGCTTGTAAGAGAAGGGTCATAGCAATGTACTTTTTCAGTGTGTGACTAGTAGGTGAGACATCAGGCTGGGATCCAGGAGCTGGATTTTGTCGGAGACCTTCCCACTGATTGCATGAGCAAGTTACCCTTCCCTGCTGTGCCTTCCTTTCAGCATCCGCCCGATGAGGACAATGATTTTTTCCTCAAATTGCACAAATTCCACAAGTCCTTCCGAAACTGTTCCAGGAAAAAAGAACAACATGATAGGAAAGTACATATTATTAGGATCAATATTTTCAGCTCAAAGCACCAAATAAATGACGGCTCAGAAATTTCAAGCCCTAGGAGGGCAAGAAAAATGTTGTGTTTCCCCTTCCTAGTGCTGTGACTTGTTTAATCTTGTCTTGTTGCATGCGATGAAGAACAGCACTTTTGGCTTCAGAGCACACTCAGAATAAATGGCTTTTATGGCTATCAATAGCTTGAACTCTCTTCAGCGTTTAATTACCTGCAAAGGCCATTTATTGCCTCATATATTCCCCTACCATGAACATTATCCCTTAAACAATAAATAAAATATTAAGGTCACACTTAAGGAGGGAGCAGAGGAACTGCACGAGCCATTCAGCCACAGCCAAGTCTAATATAAAATGTTTGTCTCGTCTCTGGGGTAGTCGAATTGACTGCAGAGCTTGCAGTGGGGTGGGATGGCTGCAGGCATTTCTTCCTTCCTTGTATCTGGGAAGGTTGTCCCACCTCAAGGACACCCCACTCTGAGGTGCCACCAGCAGCAGAGGTGCAGCTCCATTCCCAGGACTGGGTCCCTGAGATGAGGTATCAAAAGTGGTAGCTCTGCAGCACAGCAAAAGGAGATGGAAATCCAGCTGGAGCTGCATATTACCTCATCACTCATAAATGCCAGGAAGCACTCAGGATGGTGGGACAGAAAGTGAAATCAAGAGGGTAAATTAAAAGAGGAAGTCAGGCAGTGCTCCTTGCAGTGAGATCTGTTAAGATGTGGAATGGTTTCTCAAAAGTGGTAGTAGAGGGTCTACTATTTGGATCTTTAAATCTAGACCAACAGAAATAGTAATGAAAACTTGCCCTGGCAAGACAAAAAATAAGAAATATGTGGGATAGCTAAAGTTCACCTTGGGATAGTTGAAGTTCAACTATGGTTTAATTTGCCTGAGCCCCATAAAACTGACAGAAATGGATATATTGGTCTTTCTGATCTTCAAACTGTATGATAAATGTTTGCTAGACCCCAGGTGAAGAGGGAGAAATCACTTATGAAAAGTTCCTCTTTAAAGTCAAGTGGTTAAACACCCTCCTCTGGGCAACAAATGCAGCAAAGGCCAAATGCTCTTCTTTATTCAACCTGTGATACTTCAGGAGTGATGGCTTGTGCAGAGCAGGGCCAGCATGGGACCAGCTATCCACAGGGAGCATGCAGAGGTGCCTGGCTCTGTGCATCACCTGCTTGTGACTCTGTTTTAGCTCAACAGGTTTGCAAAGACCTTTCCTGTGTGGTTATCTGAATCCTTTAAAAGGAGTCTAAAGTTAGGAGTTAGTAGTCATCCAGTTAAAACGGTTTGAATGAAAGATTGAACATGAATTTCCATTCCCAAACTTGTTCCTAGGATGTTGATACAAATATATCTGTCAGAGATATACAAATATCTCTGACCAAAGCAGGTGTCTTTCAAGCAGTCGAATAAACAGATGATAAATTTACCACTTGTCCAAGTGCAAAGTATCCTAGCCAGTATGACCCACCAGGCTTTTCACAGGGGAAAACACATGATCCTGAAGACCCTGATGTTGCACCAGTTCATGCCATGTTAGATAATGTTGCTAGTGTGAGCTACGTGCTATGTGTCACTATCTGCTTTGGGAACCCATGAAATCCACAGGCAATTAAATACATAATTCCTCGCTTCAGGGTTGCAGTTGCACCCAAAGTAAT
>NW_020455005.1:354901-403100 GCF_003342845.1 Nothoprocta perdicaria
AAAAAAAACCCAAACCAAGCCAGCAGTATTTGGAAGTGTAGGGGAGCAATGAGGGTCAGCAAAGCCAGTGCTTGCTAAGGAAAAGACAGGACTAGGAATGTTTTGGAAGAGAGGCTCAGGCTTGCTCCTATTGCACGAGTCCGGGTGAGAAAGCCGGGGTCTCGTCCCGCAGCTTCTCTGGCTGCTGCTTTGTGCATGCAGCCCGTGGCGGGGCTGGGGTCTGCACAGCCCTGGGAGAGAAGTGGAGCCTGGGGATAAGGGCTAAAGGGGAGGGTTGTGTTCAAGCCATGTTTATTTGTCAGGTTTCAAAGTGGAGTTTGAATTTTTTTTCAGGGAAGCTTGCTGATTTCTTCTCGGATGTTCTTCATTTTTTTTCATTCCTTCTTTTCCCTATGTTTCCCTCTTTTTTTAACCTTTTGGATTAAAGGATTAAAAGTCTCCCTTTACCTTTTTTTGTCCTTCCACTCCCATTTTGCCACCCAGCAAACAGAACCCTCCCACCCCCGCACCATCGCAATTCCATTTCTATGGAAACATAACACCCATTTTTTCCTGAAAAGCCTTGGCCCCTGTTAAATCAGGAGTGCTCCCCAGCTCCTCCAGGATTTATTTATTAGCAATAATTATGCGGAGTGCATCGGAGTGCTTTTTGGAACACAGCAGCTTCTGCCTCGGGAACATTTATCTGTCGGCAAAAGGAGGGCAGCACGGGAGATATTAAGCTAATTAAGCAGGGCACAGGAGCACATCCCATGGCTAGGGAGGCAGGATGCTCCGTGTGCCTGGTGGAGGGCACAGTGAGCAAGGAATGGATGCAAAGTGCTGAGTATCACTAGTCCAGCACAGGTCCTGTCAGGTGCATCTTCATCTCTCCCCGAAAATCAGCCGCAGCAGCAAGTTTGGAGCAGTGAGGGTCTTTATGGTGGGCATGAAGGAAAGGGAGAGGTTGCAGGAGGGATTTAGATGGAAAGGAGGCAGCAGCTCAGCAGGCTCAAGCAACGATGCTGAGGTTAAGGGAAATGCAGCAGTGCCAGGGCTGAGCACTGGGCAAGCCTGACTTCCCCTGGGCTTTAGGGACCAGCCCTGTGGGATCTATGTGGTAGGAAAAAAAATACAGAAGAAATATCAGAAAGATCAACTGAGCTGCAGCTCTGAACAGAGAGAAAGGAAAAAAGACCTTATAAAAAATCCTACACACGCACAAACCCATACTTTATATACACACTGTCTAGTTTCTGCATGAGGCTGCTAGTTATTAATGGGCAACTAATGGCTTTTATAAACTGCAAAAACAGTTTATTTTGCAGTTACTACATTTTGCTCCATACATCTCAGTTAACGTGTCTCAAATTATAATTTGTTTTTCAAGCAAAAACATCACTCTTACATATTTTAATTCGGTACTGATTGGTATATTTCAAGGAAAATCATCATGGCAATAATGAAAAAAAAATGTGTGAAGTACTTAATCTGCACAGAATCCTCATATATAACACATAGAGGAATACGTGCTTTCCACATAATGCAATAGTTTTCATATAGTGTATTCTATAAACAGGGATTTTTTTCTTTGCTACTATGTATACAGTGCTCATCAACGCTGATTTATAAGCATATAGGGTACCTTACAACCTACCTGGATAGGAAAGCACCTCTAGCTAGTCTAGAAGCTGGAGACAGCAGAGATCGATTGCAGCCTCTCGTCTCCCTCTGTGAGTGCAGAGCCGTTGCTGTGCTAAAGCACCAAACTCTACAGCCCTGATAAATTTTCTTTCTGTGATGTATACTTTCTGTGGAAAATAAAGTCAAGGGAGGAGGGATGGGAATGAAGGAGCAGTTCTGAAATCAGGAGGAAGAGACCAAAGAAAGATTTTCTTTTTAAAGGCCAGATCCCTATGTTTTTGAATTCTCTTTGCCTTCTCTCATGGGTATTCAGTATCAACAATTTACTTGCACTGTAAGACAGGACTCAGATGTCTCCATTGCAATGCTGGGCATTTATTCAGCCATCCTCAGGAATTTTAAACAGATTCTTTATGGGTTATTCATACACACAAACACCTTTTATTATTAAATCTGATTTATTTGCCACCAGCTTGCTTGCAAGTTTGCTCTACCTTTTTACTCAGTCTGGACAACAAAACCAGGTTGATGTGCTCCCAGCCAGTTTCATTTCCCGGTTCTACTGCATTAAACACAATGTGGTTCTTGTCTAGGCTGCAAGCACACAAGGGAAATTGTTTAAATAATGCCAAAAAAAAAAAAAAAAAAAAAAAAAAAAAAAAGCCTAGGCTGGAGTCCTGGTAATCAGGACATTGGATTTTGTAAAATTTAGGTTCTGGGTGTTAGCTGGCTGGCAGTGTCTCCTGGGGAGAGTCTACACTTCAGTTGTTACAGGATGCTTTTCAGCAGCCAAGGAGGTGCCTGTTTCAATACAGCGTTGGAGAGCAGCTGGTGACAGGCCCGGGTGGCTCTTGGCTGGCTGGGCACACACGGGGACCAGCCCCAGCCAGCCCATGGTGCTGACATCCCATAGGAACCCTGGGAAGGGGCCACGTCGGATTTGCACATGCCGGCTGGCAACGGGACTGAAAGAAAAGCCTGATCCCAGAGCAAATCACAGCAGCCAGAGCTAGAAATCCTAATCCATCACAGGAGGCTCTTATCTTTGGGTAGATACATGTAGGCTTGTGCTGCGAGGGAGATAAGATGTAGGGTCCATTTCTGACTGCGCGGAAATGCATGAGGGTGGTTGACAGACAGAGGAAAAGTTATTTTTTTAGTCTTCTAAGAGCCAGGGGTAAAACAGAAGATAACAGCTCAGAAGCACAGCATGTCTTTCCAGTAAATACCATTTAGATCACTCCACTTTTTCCCTCTCCCTTATCTCAGGTTTAGATGAGATGGAAACTATGGTTAAACTCCACTGAAGTAATTTCTCTGCATTTCTGCTTTTGCTTCTTATGTCTTTCTGTATTTTTTTCCTTAATTCTTACATGAAGGCTGAGATGCAGGTTATCTAACCCTTGCTAACTGGAGCTCATTAGCCAAAAACATCACACGTCTTCTAAATACGGGCATGTGTTGTTATCAAAAGCCTCGTGAGGGACAGCTAATGTGACCGTGACCTTCTCCCCAGCACACATGACAAAAGCAGGCATTTGCTGGGAACGCCTCCTGGAAGCGCCTTGCTACCCTAGCAAACTTCCTAACTCACCCCAAACTTCCTAACTAAAGCAAAAAGAAATGGGCGTGAGGTCTGAAGAAAGAGTTGTGCGGTCTGTAAAGATGTTCTCTCAACGAAAGGAGGGGAAACGGAGCTAATTAGGGAGACTATTAACAAGAACCAGAAGGATTAGAGTGTTTCTCCCTTTTGAAACACCAGAATGAGGAATCTCCTGGGTCAGACCCCACATCTCTTTTACTTATTTCTTGGCAAGAGCAGATGGGTAACCTGAAGGTCAGAGTGGAGGCGAAACGGGTGGCATTGGCCAGGGGGACTTTAGAGACTCCCGGCAGCTCATTAAAACTGTCCCCTCCGCTGGCACATGGATATGACAAACACCACCCTCGTGCAGAGGAGCTGCCACCAACTTGGGAAGAATAAGGTAGAGGTGAAGGTAAAAATGCACAAGGAGCCTTCTAAAGGGAATTTGCCATTGCCATTGGCTCCTCTCAAAATAACTGGGAGATGAGAAAAGGCTGGCCCCAGCTACAAGAGAGGAGACGTCTGAGAAAGCTATGATATCATGTCGCTTAAAATATAGAGTTCACATCTGGTCAGCCCATTATAGGAAAAATATGGGAGCACTTAAAAAGGTACAGGGAAGGGTCAGAGGGCAAAGCCCATCACTAAATGCCAAGAGGAACAGGAGGCAAGATAAAAAAAAAAGGAAGAGTGTGGGCGGAGAAAAGAAAGGAAGAAATCTATATTGGCTGAGAGGACAAGACATTAATGGGGAATTTAATTAGGGCAAATAAAATAATAAATCTTTGCAGGTGGTGGAGTAAGGGTTTGTGAAATGACATTAGAGAAAAGTAATTGTGTGGAAGCAAAGGCAGGTGTGCCGGGAAGCGAGTGGGGTGTTTAAGAGGAGATGTTGTGTTTATCTCAGACGTGCTGGCGAGGGTTTCCACGAGCGTTCCCCGTGCATCGTGTGCGGCTGGGACAGTGCAAGGCAGGCTCAACGCCTGTGCACGGAGCACAGCCATGGGTTATGGCATTGCTGTGAAGGGCTTTGCTTCTGAGAGCCTTGCTGGGGACTTCCAGGCAGAGGTTCCTCCATGGGGCTCCAAGTAGGACATTTGTTGCAGATTATTAGCTGGTGCTGTGGAGACAGAAAGGCAGACTGAGGATGCCCAAGTCTAGGCACAGCTCTTTAGACCAAGCACAAGGTGCTGAGTGCACATGCCCTGGTCTGTGGGCTTAGGGGTGCCTTGCTGCCCATGTCTGCACTTTATAATGCTTGGGTTGGTGACCTCAGAGAGATGGTTTCTGAGCTGTGTTGCAGGCAGGGGTATTCATCATCGCTATTAAGAGTATCACTGCTATTACGAGCGTGCAAAACTGCTAGCATGCTGTGAATGCTGATCCTGGTCAAAGCACAAATGAGCTTTACCTGGATGCAGCTTCTCTGTAGGAGTGCAGAAGATATCCTGTTAATAGGTGTGGGTGCCCATGGGATCTCTGGTCTAAGGTGGTGGGTAAACCTGTCCCAACTCCAGGTTCTGCTGTCCTAGCACCTGCAGAGAAAGGCCTGAAAGCATTCGGAAAGGGACAGTCAGATGAATGAACAGGTGGGATGAATGGGAACAGTCAGTGGAAGAAATGGATATGCAGGTCAGCGTAGCAAGAGGAGGGAAAGCAGAAAATGAGAATAGAAAAGAAGCTGGTAAAATAGAAAAGGATGACATTGCTGATATTGCTGGCATATAAAGCAACATTAGAATTGGTGCAAGATCGAGATGTGGGAATACAATGGGAAATGGTGAAGAGCAGAGGGAGGAGCAGGAGGTGGAGGATATAAGGGAAGCCAAGGGAGTCTGATACATCAAAGAAGAGAAGAATTTAACACAAGAAGACACGTGGGAGCTGGAGCAGGTGAGGAAGGTGTCACAAGCACTTGTGTTTAGCCTGGGAGAAGACAGGACGGACTGGAGATGACTGGAGTGTCTCTGAAGTGCAAACAGAGTTTTTGCCTAGTAGAGGAAGGAAAGATTTAATTTATTTGGTTTTTATTTTAGAAAAAGATAAAGAAGTGAGAGATCAGATCAGCCTAAGAAAATGTCAGCTGAGACTCATCCTTCCTGGGAATACTGTCCTCTCCATTTCCTGCTTGGCTTCAAATTGATCTTCTAATGTGCAATGTGAGAAATATTTCTGTGTGTTTTTCTAGAGCATTCCTATGCCCAGATGTTATCAAAGGTCTATTATACATGTTCTGTATACATGCATGCTATATACATCCATGTGGCATGCTTCAGTGGCATACAAACGACCTGCGCCAAAGGACTTAGGTGTCATCGAGGCGAGAGACAGAACTACCTTTGGGCCATTTGTGGAAAGGAAAACTAATTCAAAAAGGCTTGATCATCTCAAGCGAGCATCTTGGTGAGCAGCTGTACTGGAGACTACTGTGCACAACGCAAAGGCTCCAACCAGCTTTCCTATAACCTGCTATGAGACATTGCATATTAATTTTTCAGCAGTGTGTTCTCTTCTGCTGACTACCTAAAAAATAAAATACAGAAGTGCAGCAGAATACAAAAAGCTAAGCTACAGATTTATGAAACTGTTGCATTGTAAACCTCAGTAGAGAGTTATGTTTTCTTCTATTGTTTTCAGAAAATATATTTTTCCCTAATTGGTCAAAGTGGGATTAGCAGCTGGGAAAGCCATGTACTACACAAGGCCCTCTGGGAGCTTACAAAATGCAGGTATTTTCATCAGGATTGTTGTTCAAGCCCTGATTCACGCAGCCTCATCTTGTGGTGCAAACGAACAGGAGGATGGAGAAATAAGAGCCCCAGGAGCTTCCACAGTCTCTTGTGAATTTCTGGCTAGCAGAGCCTTTTCATCCTGCTGCTCCTTGTGTGGCTCTAGTCCAGCCTCTTGCTCAAGATGGGATCAGACTGTGTTCTTCAGGAATTTGTCCAGTCGGATCTTGAAAACCTCCAAGGACAGAGACTGCACAAGCTCTCTGGGCAACCTGCTCCATTGCCTCGCTGTCCTCATGGGGAAAACATTTCTCCTTACACCAGTCTGAATCACTCTTGTTTTGACTTTTGCCTGTCGTCTCTTGTCCTCCTGCCTTGCACCACTGAAGAGCCTGGCTCCATCTTCCTGGTGACCTCCCTGTAGGAGGTGCTAGGAGGCTGCTGCTAGGTCCTATAGAAAGCAAGCAGGTTAGTCAGGCATGGCTTACCTTGGTAAATGCATACTGATTTTAGTCTTTAGGTTTCTTTTCTTCAAGCAGTGGTGGTGCAGGTTGCGAGCAGTGCCTGGAGTTGGCATCCTGGCTGGATCCTGCAGTGCCCATGCGGTCACTCCTTCCACTGAGATCCGTGCTGTGGTCAGGGCAAAGGCTGCTGTGAATTGATCTAAGACACCTCCACTTGATGCCTTGAAATATTCATCTCTCACCCTTGCCGCTGCTGGAGATGGCACATCTTTTCTGTGCAATGCAGTATTTCGACACGGCAATGTAATACTGGAAGGTCCAAACAGCAAACCTCTCACTTGCTTATCCACCATAAAACCACATCTTTCTAGATACTCAGACCCTGAGGGATGCTGTCCTGAGTTCCCTGCTCTAGGTGACTCTGCTTTGTGCAGAGGGACAGGATTAGATGATCTCCAGAGGTCCTTTCCTACCGCAGCCTTTTGGTGGTCCTGCAGCTCTCTGAAGTCAACATTTTGCAGCTTATTTGGAACTCAGGTCTTAAGCAGGCAGCAGTCATCCCCAGCAGTCTGTCTGTGATCCCCTTTCTTACCACAATACTCTCCTTCCTGTCTGACCAACATTGCTCCTCCTGCTTCCTTCTCACTCCACTAGCCAGGGTGTCTCCATCTCTGTTTGGCCTGGAGCATGTTAATGCTTTCTCCAAGCTTAGTTCCCAGTGCTGGTCGAAACTCAATGTTGTTGGTCATTTTGAGTCATGACCAGCCTGGTAATGCCAAGATTGCAGGACCTCAAAGTGCTTTCCACTTCCCAGACTATGGTCCATAGCTCAGCATGTCCTAACTCCAAACAGAGGGAGAGAGCCGAGTATCTCTACCTCATCCTCTCCCCATCTCCCCATGTCTTTGTTTCCATGGAAAAGCGAATTCAGGGGTATGTGTCCTGGGTAGAGGTTGCAATAAATCCCCAACACGGAGGTGGCTTTCCATGAAGGAAGCAGCACATGAGCACAGCCCCAGCTGCTGACTGATATGTCCCATCTGTAAGAGGTGGTTGCTTGGGGCACATCAGCTAGTGCAGTTTTACAGAGCAGCTCATGTTCAGTGCTGAGCACAGGAGCTGATCATCGCTTTTTACAACTCTATTAGTTGAGATGTTTATACACACATGCTGAAGACACCATCTATTCTTCCTTAATCTAACCATGAGTTGGATTTCTTCAAGAGCACCTCCTGGTCAGGGAAATGACTTGCTTTGTTTGTTGCTCTTGTAGCCTACTGCTGAGACATCTTGGCCTGAAGATCAGGAGCTCATTAAAGGTTTGGTTTGATACCTGGGTGCTTAAGATGCTCCCTACTGGGTAATGGCAACATGAAGTCACTCTTCAGATTTTTCTTTCTTGAAGAGCCCAAAATAATAAATCGATCTGGATCAAGAAAAGAGTCTTAGGCAGAGTCAGGACATAACTGACATCATGTGGCTCCTAGTCTTAGTCCCAGACACAGCTTGTAGGTACCCTTCAAGGATCATCACTGCGGGATTTATTTTATATATAACACTGAGAGATTCTAGCATCAGTGAAAAAATCCCCAGTGTCCACTTGCAAATCTTGGAGTCATTTATATCCATAGCTATAAAAGTTGTATGCTGTTTATTTAGCTGGGCTCTTTTAATGTTCTGTTTGTTGTTTTGATAGTCTGTATCTTCTTCATATTGTAATCATATTAAAAGAGCATTCTTTTCCTGGAATAAAGAGGTAATGATTCACAAGAGGCATAATTATTCCATGTGGTGCAGGCAGGATGCTACTGAAAAAGCTACCTTCTTTATGTGTAAGAGGTTTTTATTGCAACTGCTCTACACAGTAATTAAATTCCTTTGAATGAGAAGGCTTGATTGGATTTTCTTTGGTTTATTGGGAGGAGTCTGAAAAGCAAGATATTTAGCTCAATTGCAATACAATTTTGGCATCTGTTGGAGGCTAGGGAGAAAGGTTCAGAGTGTCTGATTCCTCTTTCTCTTATGCTAGCAGAACTCCAGCGGGTTCAATTGAATTACGCTGTATTTGTACTCGTGCACGAATCAAGCTCAGAAAGCCCTGGCAGAAAGCAAAAGGATACCTGAACGTTAGAATTCAAATTGTTGGGCAAAAAAATGCTGTTAAAGGAAAGTTGCTTGCAGTTGCAAAAGCAATTGCCTGAAAGTGGGGAAATGTTGTATTTAACACTGTCCTTCATATCTGATGTTTACATTATAGGGAATCCAGCCTTGGCCCAAAATGAGACAAAGCTTTATAAAACAGGAGCAAATAAATCAAACGCCAGGTGGCTGAGTAACTAAGTCATGACACAAGTGCAAGGATGCTGGCCTGGACCAACTTTAGAATATATGACTTGTCAACTTAAATCATGTTTAATATCAACTATTGTATGCAACTGCCAAAGGGTTTTTAAAGGGAAAGAGTAAAAATGTGAATTGAAAGAAAAAACATATTAAGTTCAGCCTCAACATATATTAGCCATAGGGTTTGGGTTCTGAAGCATAAATTACAGCATAAGTGCTACCCACTGGTCGACAAGGTTATGCAATACTTCAGAAGGAAATGTGGATTCAGACAAGGAATGAGATGTGACAAGGTGCGGGAAGAATGTGGCATTGGAGGGGAAAGGTGGAGGAAGCCTCAATTCCCTCTTGCTCACCTCCAAGAACTTTGAGGACTCCTAACTCCTAACTCCTATTATGGTTGCAAGGGAAAGGCAAGAATTTGAGGCAGGTCAGGTCAATGCATCCCACCCACTGCATCCCAGTGGTGGCGATGGGGAAGAGCCTGGTGTGCAGGTTTGGCAGGGACAAGGGCAGGGTGACTGAGCTGGAGGAAGAGCCCAGCAAAACAGGAAAAAAGGGCATGACTGTGTTTCACAAAGACAAATTATGCAAGAAGGAACATGGTCAAGTCCTTTGGGGAGGGGATTGGGAGGAGGCATGGAAAATGGGACAGAGACATGGAGATTGTGCAAGGAAGAGACTGGGTCTCAGTCCAGCCAACGAAGGTTGGAGGGAGCTGGTGGTAACATCCAAGTCTGAGAGAAAATGGCAAAAAAAAGTCTTTGTACTACAAACTTGGGCCCACAAGCAATGTTCATGCTTTGCCTCACCTCACCCTGAAGTCAGGGGCCATCAACATTACACAAAGCAGAGGTCAGCATAATTTTAATTTCAATTTTAACACTGCAGAACAAAGTGGTTTATTACCTTTTTTTTTTTTTCTTCCAATTGGATGGCAGTGATTAAGAGCCAATAAATTGTCTATCTTGTTGTCCTCCCTTACCTTCAACTTCTATGTATTTAGATGAAAGACAGAGAGAGTAACAGCTCCCAAATGCTCCGGTCTCCATGGCATTCCTGGAGCACCATTAGGCAAATGAGACTCGTCTCCTTGGGGCCCCGGGTCAGTGCTCAAGGGCCACACAGAGAGTATCGCTGTGAAGCACCACGGACACCAATGAATCACATCAGCTCCAAGCCTTCCCGTGGTGACTCCACTATTTTGTATTTATTAATGCTCAGCAATGATCCCGCTGGGCTGCATTGGTAATTGGAAATGGAGCTCAACCTTTTACCAAAATATAGCAGTATTAGCAAAAAATATATATTATATATATATTTGTAGGGTTATAAATGATAAGATAAATAGTGATTGCATTTTGCTGCTCTCTCTTGCCTGGTCTCCTGAGCAGAAACACCCATACCTGAGGACTACGTGGCGGGCGCCGCGAGCGGGCAGCGCTGCGGCGCGGCGCCCGCCGACCCGGCCTGCAGCTGCGCGGGCCCCGCGTACGGCCCGCGGCCGAGCCCCGACGGGCGCCTTGCCGGCGGCTCCGCATCCTCCTGCGGCCACCGGCCTGCCCAGGGCTCGTCAGGGGGATCCTCCTCACCCGGCCTGCGGCGTCCGACCTCCAGTCCGACGAGGAACGGGAGCTGTCCTGAAGGAAACACAAGTGGTAACATAACGTCCTCCCTTTCAGCAGTGTGTGTGTATGTGTGTGTGTGTGTGTGTGTGTGTTGTGTGTGTGTTGGAGCCGGAGCAGAGTCTCTACTGACTGCCGACCCCCTGGAAAATTAGTGAGATGGGTCTGGGTGAGCATCCATTCGGACCACCCACGCCTCCACTTACAAGGAGAAATAATAACCCGCGTAGACAGAAAATCAATCTCTTCATCATTAGGTAAAAAGGTGAATGTTTGCTAGTGTTGTTATTAGTTATGTAAACAGATGTATTATGTATAATCACGTGGCAATCACAACGGGCATTATCGACTTACAGATATAAATATTAATACATAAAGCAGTGCTCCCCGAGATTGATACGCCTTACCCGCCTGAGACCATCTGTGCACAAGGTAGGAGGCAGAGCAAGCCCAGATATTAGTGCCAGGCTCAAAACATTCCAGCAAAAGGTTTTGTTTTCTAGCTGCATCACCCCTCTACCCGCTAAATCATAAACTGGATCATATTTTACTTGAAAAAGACTGCCCAGAACATGCATTTTTACAAATCATCCAGCTCTCTGCTCAAGGGTGTGGTATGCTTCAAGGAAGCAAAATTGTTTCCAGGTGTGAGGGCAGTGATCAGAACATCGTTGTCATCACCGCCTTCAGTCAAGAAATCAGCATTATACTCGCCTCTCCTCAGCTTTTTCCTATGATGTCCCACGATTCGCCATGATTTTCCTCAGAAATGATATGAATTCATCAAATTGTATTTAAATATCTGTATTTAAATATTTAAATATAAATTTATATTTGTATGTAGTATTACTACATACTTTACTCTTAGTTTCAGTTATCTTTGTCTGCATTTTCCAAGTTCTCTATTAACAGGTCTTGATAAGTAGTGGTTTTAGCAGCATCTTCACCCCTTACTAATTATTCAAACTTCATTTATGCATTTCTCATCTTGATGATGGATCTAACAAAGGAGTTGAGAGTCTCAGCCATTTTTAAGTGATTAATTTCTTTCCTTTCTTCATTTATTAATGGAATCAAGTGTCACTTCACTATTTTTTTTTCATTTGATAAATTTGACAAAGCCTTGCTGGTTTCTCTTACCTCCTTTGGCTAGCGTTAATGTGCTCTCCTTCTCAGTATTACTGTATTACTGCTTGCTCCTGAACTTCTATCTGCTTTATTCAATATTTTATTTATATTTAATATTTTAGAACATTCTTCTTCTTTTTTTTTTTCAGTTTTTATCCCTGGATTTCTTTGTTTCCACAAGTTTGCCTTCCTAAATATTAAATACCTGCCAAAACTGTCACACTTTGATATTATGTTCACTCCACTATTGCCTTGGCTTATCCCTGTGTTCTTCTATTATACCTAACACAGAAAAGCATTTGGATCTCATACTTTTGATCATTTACAGAGTCAGCTTTACTCAAAGCAAAGTGGATCATTTGAAAATGCACTATTGCAAACAAACTTGCAAATGTTCTTTTTACGCACCAGACGCACCAAATGGCAGTGACACTTCCCTTCCATCCTCTCTGCCTTCAGAAATTCAGACTTTCCTGAGTCAGGAGTGGGAGATTCATATTTAGTAAACCTCAATAGATTTTTCTTCTCTGAGTTACTGAATGGCTTATTTAATTATTTAATACTTTGCACATTTGCAGCATCCACAACATACATTGGTAGAGTTGCACCTAAAAGAAGTGTGTTGGTTGGAGAGAAGCCCTGAGCCCTGCTGTAAGGGAGTTTGAATCCATATGCAAGAGACTTGGAAGCTTAAAGTCAGAGTTCCTTAAGCTTCCTGGCTGCATCATATTCCCTTCTTGGTTCTGATTGTGAATGTCACCATTTCAGTCTTGTCACCTTGTGAAAAGTAAGCAATATGCTGACTGGGAAGCTAAGTTTTGGGTGACAGCTCAATCTCTTTTATCAGAAATTACGAAATTTCAAAGAAAATCATCCAAAAAAATCCAGTCTTTACAAAGTGAAAGCCTGAAAGATGGCTTTTTTTTTTTCCCCCTCCAGAACTGAACCAACAGAAAACTCCCAGTGGCCACACTTGAGCCTTTGCACGTTCCTCTGTTTCTCAAGCTTGAAAAATACAAAACCAAACTGGGAACAAATGAGGAACTAAGTCCCCAGGTTCTTTGGCCCCAGGGACCTGCGATATTTAAGTACTTTTGAAGCAGCTACAAGTGGCCTCCAGCTGCTATGTAAGACACTTGGGGGCAAAAGGACTCTCCCCAAAACTGCTTAGTGTTTCTTCAGGTCACTCATGCATTTGATACTTGCAAGGACTGGCTCATCCCAGACCACTGAGACAGTTTGGCCTGGAAAAGGTACAGGCTCCCTAGAACTGGTAGTTATGCAATCAGGATCACTAAAACTATTATTATCATTATTATTATTATTACTGTTATTACTGTTATTATTATTATTATTCCTGCAAACACCCCAGCTGCTTTCTAGGGACCCCAGCAGAGAGTTTCCTGCAGGCCACGGAGGGCAGTTTCGCTCCACTGCAGGCAGGCGGTTCTCGGCGCCTGGGATTTGCAGCGCGGTGACATCCACCCTGTCAAGGTGTCCACAGATACCTAACGACATCGTTTCTAGTGCTAAAGGAACTGTCCTGCTCCTAGTGACAGCCTCGTTTTGTCTCTTCCTGCAACAGTATGAGTTCTGAAGTGCTTCTCGATAACGCTGCAAGTCCTACCACAACCTTCAATCCTGCTTCTTCACAGCTATCACACTTGTCACCTAACACGCTCCTTCCACTTCTCATGGCAAGGCTGGGCTTTTAAAATATGCATCCTTCTGAAACTGCCTTTGTGCAGCTCTGGGTGCTTTTGGTTGGTGCTTTTGCAAAATCCCTCCTGCAAAGGTCTAAGTTATCTGTGCTCTCACGACGATGCCTCTGCCTGGGTTTCTCTCCTTTCTGGAGATAATTTATATGCTGCTAAATGATAAGCAAGCAAAGATGAGTAATTGGTGCATGCTAGGATCTGTTCTTATTCTTCTCTGCGTGCTTACAAGGCAGGGATGGGCAGCGCTCATTAAAAAGGGAAAGAATTTGTCTCTGAAACCTCTAGCCAATCCTTCTTATTTATGGATATTTTTGAAAAATAGCACGCCTTATTTATCATGGTAGGCAAATATCATGGAAACAAAAATCCTAACTGTGAAATGTATTGCAGTGCCTAGCAGAGCACGTTTTTCAAGCGGAATGGATGAGATTAAGTCTCAGAGCTCTCTCATTAATGCGATCGGAAGCTCGATGCCTAATTCTCCGTGATTATGCTAAAAAATTCCAAACAAAAAAAAAATCGTTTTAGAAAGCCAGTTGGGGTTGCTAACAGATAAGCATGCGCTTTTCCTGTCATCATTTGCCAAACTGAAGCTCTTAAATCAGAGAAGGAACAGTCAAGGACACCATAAACCTTTCCAAGCCCTGCTTACATAAGAAACAAACCCTGTACTTCCAAGTACGGAGAACTGCATATTTAACCACAACATAATTACCTTCACCTTGTCCTGCAGCTTGTTGGTTTTACTTAATTCCATTATCCATTTGCAGTGGCAAAGGAGGCCCCAATGGCACTGCTGGGCTCAGCTCTGGGCACCGCTGCTTCTGCAAACACAGAAGGGCTCTGGAAGCCACTCACATCCTGAAAGGTTGGGTGCCTTCAGCAAGGTGCCTTTTCTCTTCTCCTTACAAAATAGGGGGGGATATTTTAATTTTTGGGGGGTAAGGGGGTTCTGTTTCCTATTTCTCTGTGCCTTTGAAGGCCTGCTAGTTTAGTTTACTTTCAGTAGATCTGCTGCTCCTTATTATCTGCTCCAGTGCAATCAGAGGGAACCTTTTAAAATTTAATTCCCACCCCCATCCCCTGAGGCAAGGAAATCATTTAGGCCTGCAGCAATATTAAAGTTCATCTGTCACTCCCTTTCCACTCTTATCTATCAATGATCATGCTCCCTCTGGGGTCTGCTTGTTTGCCAAGAACATATTGAAGGGGGCTGGTATTTGCCTTTGCTCTGCTTGCAGGTTTAACTCCACTTCAGCATCGCATTTCCTTGGTGTGTCCCTGCATCAGTCGAGCTCTTGGCTTCAGCTCGTTCCATCCTTGTTCCCAGAACAGCTCCAAAACTGGAGCCTGGGATCAGGGGAAAACCCACATGGACTGAGGTGCCTTCAGCCCAGACCAAGCCAGGTCACATCAGGCTGTGGTGTTTTGGAGCTTAGCTGTTTTTTTCCAACAAACGCAGCTCCCATTCCCATGCAGGGAACAGCCGCTGTCTCCAAGGAGTCCCTGCGAAGCCTCCCCCAAGGATAACCTGCTCCTCCTCTTTTCTCAGGCACCTTTTCAGGCAAAATGGGAAAGTGCTCCCCTTTGATTACCTAGATTTCTATATTCCCTTCCATTAACGTGACAAATTTTTTGCCACCTGTCAAAAACAGGAAATTGGATTTGACCTAGATTACGATCTCTAATAATAATTATTGGTCTTGAGCACTCCCATCTCTTTGTAATCGGAGTATTCATTATCATCTTGATTAATTCTGATGACAGGATGGCATAGGATACCCGGGAGACACGCGGCTTCCTCATTTATCTAATTCTTAGGTTAAATGTGAATACCTTCAGATAAGAACAAATGTGTAGCACTTGCTCTGCTGCCATCAAACACTTTTGTGCTTAGTACAGGAGTCTTTTAACACAGTGATCATATTGAAACGCAAAACCTGGGCATTTGTGTAGACGTGACATGATTTATTTTTCTTTTGTAAATAAACAAATTCCACTTCAATATGTAAACTAAGAAGCTACTGAGCCAGGGTAAAATAAATAACAAAATATATTTTAAAAGATATGGAAAAACAGAGAGTTCCCAGGCTAGGTACTGAGTTTGGGACACTAGTCAGCAAGCTGATGACATCCCATTTTTGCCAATGACATTTAGAGGTAGTCAAGCACACACAAGTGAAATAGCACATCTTAGTTTTTTGAAAAAGCAGGAGCGAATTCAGCATTTAATTCTGGAGAGATAAATGAAGGTTAAGTAATCTTTGAAGAGTTAATATCTACACATAATTCTTGTTTTTAAATCACTACATGATATCTCAGGTAGAGATCTGAAAAGGTTATCTTATCTTCTTGGGCCCTAGAAAAGTTCTGGCATGTGCTTTCTTTAGAAAGGTCATTTATATTTTTGTCTTAAAAAAAAAAAAAAGGAGATTTATGCTATTGATCATTAGACTGTGCAAGAGTGTGAAGGGAATGCAGAGGGAATAGAATTCCCTTGTCATTTCAACCTTCTCTTGTCCCTGCCTCTTTTCCTTTAGATATTTCTGTACCTGTAAAGGCTCTCGGGGAGCTCTCTGTTCCCCTTTCGTGGTGTTTTTGGCAAGGGTCACGGGGCTGAGAGCTTCTCTCTCTTAAAGAGGAAAATGATCCCCAGGGGAAAACGACCCTCCGTAGGGGCACAGCATGGGCTATACCATGTGTGGAAACTGCAGTCCCGTGGGCACGGCTAAGCCCGTCCCGCTCCCCTCTGTTTCCTGGCAAAAGCTGGATTTTCTCCTTGCCCTTTGGTTGGAGCTTCCCCAGGGCAACATCTCCACACCTCAGCTGGCACCTGGAGCACCTGGAGCACCAGCAGATCTGCTGGGAGAGAAACACTGCCGAGACCAAGCCAACCCACAAGACCCTCTTCCGCGGCACTGGCGCCTCCATCTCCAAGAGAAGTCTTGGTTCTCCTTGGACGTTGCTCTCTCATCATTACTGGTGATCCAGGGGTTGGCTGAGATCACCCCGTGCATTTTGCACTCTTTGTCTCCATCACTTCATGCCAAGGGCTCCAGATGGCCCCTTTGCCGTTGGGTATTGCCTTTATTCCGCGAGCGGTGCCCGGGGTCGCGTGGCTCCGCGTGAACACCGATCCTAGCTGTCTAATTAAAAGGACCTGCGGCTATTCCATGTCCTTTATATCCAGAACAGCGACTTAGCAAATGAGAGTGTAATTATCATGATATTTACATCAGATCCCATTATGAAACCCATCGACCAGATTTGCACATTCGTAGCGCGGCTGCTTACTGGAGTTCATCCTTCATAATAGCAAAATTTGCCTCATTACATTATACTGTAAGCTGAGGGGGATGCTGGTAAGAAAAAAAGGACCAATATGCACATAAAACAGTTATTGTGCCTATATGGGCAGATCCTCAGATAATATAAATCAGCACAGCTCCATTGAAATCATCGAAATGACAATTTACATCAGTCACAAACCTGGCCCAGTACGTTTGCCCACATATATTATGATGTTTGGAGTCCTACATGGTATTCTAATATATTCTAATCTATCTTTATAAGCTCAGTATTTCTGCAGAGAGCTCAGCTCTGAGCCATTCTGATTTCCCTCCCTTTTCCCTCTTGAGGATTCTCCAGACTCCAGTTCTGTAACTGGTCAGGTGTCTCTGATCTCCCTCCACTTGCACTCTTCTTTTCCATGAAGAAAGGGCCATCTTCTGCAGTGTCTTCTTCTTACCATTTGCATCTCTCATTAAAAATCATGCCTTAACAACCACAAAAAAATAGTAAGTCCAGGCAAATGACATTTTATACATGTGTGCTGCCTCCTGCTAATGCAAAGTTGGCTTTGTGCAGATATAAACAAATGTGAGCTGCCTTCCTGAAACCTAGCATAATACAGTTCTTGTAATAGTGAAGTAGCTTGATGGGGGTCGGAGAGGGGAGGAACTGCACACACATGGAGGCTGAGATTTATAATTCTGCAGAGACTAAGAATAAAAACATAAATGCACTTTCATTCCGATGTGCCTTTATTCCCTTGATTTAAAGCTACAGCAAGCTGAAGTGACCTTAAATCATCCTGAGCTCATACCATTAAAAAGTCACACGTGCAGTGTTCATCTTAGCATGTTTTAGTAGCTCTCCAAATAGGCATTCATTGGGGACCTTCATCTTGGTGAGAGCCTCAGATTAAGCAGATACTGACTAGAAATGCTCCTCTAAGCTCCAAGATAAGGCTGGAAATATGAATGCTAAGACAAAAACTCCTTCCTAAATTCTAATTTAACCCTCTAGCTTTTTCATTCAGCAATGCTCCACTGTTTAGAGCCCAAGTGCTTTCTTTCCAGGTGGGAGGGTGGTGTCTTCTTGAGCCAGCATCCCTGTGGCTTGCAGCTCAGGTGACAGGGACAGCTAAGTACAACAGCCTGGCAGCTGGCACATTTTTTCTTCTCCAGCAGAAACCTGGGGGTTTCATGTTTTTTAACACAATTCACCAGTTGGGATTGTGTCTCCTGGTAAATGCTCAGATAGAAAAGTGCCAAGTCCCCTCCTCTCCCCACTTCACCATCTCCCACCAATACCCACGCAAGCAGATCCAAAGCCCACAGCAGTGCAAGGCTGCCACAGCACTGCATGCCCACAAAGCAAGCAAACCACTGCATGCTGTTGTAATGTGCTGACGTGGACTTTCTTACACCCTTAGCCTCAAGTCCTTCACCAGAGAGACAAGACATGGCTCGACCATCAAGCAAGAATCCTTTGACCTGGACTGTGGATGACGTGGTTTGGTTCGTGAAGGATGCGGACCCTCACGCTTTAGGTCCTCACGTGGAGCTCTTCCGGAAACACGTATGTGGAAGGCTGCCCTTTGCATAGCTGGGTAATCTAGGCCAAGTGCACAGGCACTACAAAGAGATGTGCCCCACACATCACACCCACGGCCTCAGCTGCTTTTGGCTGCCGTTGGCAGTGTTTGTGCTCAGCCAGGTTCAGGACAAGGTTGTGCAAGGAATTCAGCACCGCTGAGGGGTTTGGTCTGGAGAAAGATTCTCTTATCCTTTAACAGGAAGACCCTGATCACGTCTCTAGAAAATACTTGCTATCTGTTCCTGACTATGACAGCATAAATTGTGCCAGGCCTAAGAGAAAGCACAAAGGATCTGGTGCTCGTTTTTCAGTGTCATATTGACACAAAAAGCCTTGCCTCAGGGACAATTATTTCCCAGGGTACTTATGATTCTCCTCTGAAGAGTGTTTTCTATGTGTCTCTGGGTATTTAGCAGGAGAAGTCCAAAACAGCTATGCTTTTCATCTTTTTCACAGTATTATATAACGCTATAACTGAGTTTAACAGACCTGCTTACTCACTGATGGTTGCTTTCGCTAGGCAGTCTCCAGTGGTGGAAATAATATTATCCTCTAGCATTTCAATTAGTAAAGGGAAAAGCTGTAAACATATATCTGACCAAGAGCTGCTTGTTTTGTTGCTTCTGCATCTAATAGTATCTTCATGCATCCCTTCAGGTCTCCTTGATCAATTCAGTCTGACTGAAAATGGATTTTACTCTAAAAGGGATACATCTGTGCTCAGTCAGAGGTCATACCTTCAGCTGTAAGTGTCTGGACTTTGCTCTAGATGGAAACAGCTCCCCAACTCTGACCCCGATCAGCATTTCAGATTGTAAGCAAGTGAAATGGTTTGATAGCAGGTTCTACTCCTTGCCCTCGGGGCCAGGAGGGGTGGATGAGTAGGTGGAGCTGCAAGTAAAGAGCCTAGTGAGACAACTGGGGACACTCAGCTACACAACCATGTAGAGTTTTCAGACATAGGGAGCAGGTGCAGTTGAAAAGCAGGGACAGATGAACATCAAGATGTATTCATTGATGAAAGTCTTGATGTCTCCTTACCCTACAAAGGCTTCAAAACCATTTGCCATTCCTCAGGCAGTTCAGTAGGATGGGGAGGGAAGACATAAGTACACCAGGACCAAGAGATGGTCAGGTGCTAACATAATTTCCTCACCTACTGCAGATCAGTCAGATCTGCCTTGTAAAGTGCTTATGAAAATCATAGAATCATAGAATCATAGAATGCCGAAGGTTGGAAGGGACCTCAGAGGTCATCAAGTCCAACCCCCCTGCTCACACAGGGTCACCTAGAGCACGTGGCACAGGGCTGCATCCAAGCGGGTTTTAAAGATCTCCGAAGAAGGAGACTCCACAACCTCTCTGGGCAACCTGTTCCAGTGCTTTGTCACCCTCACAGTGAAGAAATGCTTCCTTAAGTTCCTGTGGAACTTCCGATGCTTCAGTTTGAAGCCATTTCCTCTAGTCCTATCACTGTCCACCACTGAAAAGAGGCCGCCCCCCTCCTCCTCACTGCCTCCCTTGAGGTATTTATACACGCTGATCAGGTCCCCCCTCAGCCTCCTCTTCTCCAGGCTGAACAGGCCCAGCTCCCTCAGCCTTTGCTCAYAGGGCAGATGTTCCAGGCCCCTGATCATCCCGGTAGCCCTGCGCTGGACTCTCTCCAGCAGCTCCACATCCCTCTTGTCCTGGGGAGCCCAGAACTGGACGCAGTACTCCAGATGTGGCCTCACCAGGGCTGAGTAGAGGGGGATGATCACTTCCCTTGACCTGCTGGAAATGCTTTTCTTAATGCACCCCAGGATCTCGTTGGCCTTCTTGGCCACCAGGGCAAAATGTGGCATAAGTTGGCCATGAGGACACCAGGGTAGCTGAACAGCTTCAGATTTAAAGAAACTTGCTTTGACATGACACTTTCAAGAGAGGCTGCGCATCAAGAGACAATCTGCATGCGAGGGAATCACCACTGTCTTAAGGCTTACAAGTGCATCACAAGAAAAAGTTCAAAGTTGATGTTGCAAGATACATTCAGTGCAAAATCACCATGTTTGTAGAGCCTGCACTTCTAGCAAAGGCTGTTTTTCACACGGCAACCGTGCTGGGACAGACTATGACCTTCCTGGGCCAGCTGCACTGCAGCGTGCCACAGCACTGCAGCTGCTCTGTGACCAAAGAGAGCAAGCTAAATTGCCACTAAAGACTGTTCCTGTCATGCCCGGTGAAACATCCAGTACCTACAGGTTCTACTTATCACTGGTTTCCTTGTAAAATATGCAGTAGGTCTGAGAACTTGGGTGAAATTACCACACAACTCAATTCAATTATGCCTTTGAGTTATATATGTCCCTGCAATTTTTCAGCCTTCAAATCTCGTCTGGATTAGCATGGAGACCCCAAGGGTGAGAGACAAGTGATTAGTCCATTAACCTTAGCCATATCTTCCTATACGTTCAGTCTTTCCACGAAGCAGGTGCATAATTTACTTAGAAGCACTTACTGTCATTGACAAGGCCCAGCTATCACCTGAAGTTGTCGCTTTGGCCATCAACTAATCTGAGCTATGACACTGGGAGGGAGAGGGCAGTGGGACCACAAGGAAGAAAAGGGTGTGGGGAGGAATACTAGATGAGGACAGTGCTTTTGCACATTATCATATTAAACAAAAACTACTAGAATTTGGGTGTTGGCTGTGGTCTCTGGAGTGGGGTCTCCAACATGCAGTAGGAAGCTGTCATCTGCAGCTGCAATATGCATGTGAGATCACTGTGGTCCTCACTCTGCTCTTCTCAACAGGAGCAGAAGCTTTTCCTCTTGCCAAGATGCACACAAATAGCTCTTGAGGGTCCTCCAAGACCACAAAACTCCCTCTCCTCTGCTGTTTCCTTATTCCCTCAGCAGGACTGTATGCCAGGGAAAGCCTGACTCACACCTGATAGGTCTTTTGACCCCTCACAGAGGAACCACTGGCCTGACAGAGACTTCTTGCAATACTAGGGCAAGAGCTTTTATCAGCACGTGATGGTTGGAAGATTGGGGAAGGGAAACAGGAGGAGAAAGGACTGCAAGGAGAACTAGCAGGTGGAAAATGGAAGCTAGAAGGATTGAAGCAATGTTGTGATCTGACAGTTTAATTATGGCGCTAGTGATTGGCAAATGCATGTACGAAAGAGACAAAAACCTTTGAGTTTGATGTAATTAAGCCCATTCATTCAAAGGACAATCTGCTTCTGCTTTTGCTGGATGTGAGCACGCATTTTCTCCTAGGTCATCTTCATATCCTTTTAGCATATTCCACTGTGGTGACCACTTGCTCCTCTCCTAAGGGTGGCCTCATCAGGAGCTTAGTATCTCGTCATGAGGCTGCAGAGCAGAAAAGAGCAGACGTTATTCCTGTTCACTGTATAAAGTCTTTTATTTCACTCAAAAGTAGGTGCTTAAATACCCATAAGGATTTAGATGTTTGTCTTAGTCATTGAAAGACTGATCCTGGGAGACATCCACAGATGGTTGCAACTCTTGCTCCCATTGCACAGGGTTTGTTTAAGGGGTGCTAGTATTCACAGAAAAGTGCTGCAGGAAGCAGGCACAAACACCGTAATCCTCATTCCGACAGGCAGAAGCTGCATATTTGTTTTTCATCCTCATACAAACATTAATTGTATGTAAAACTTACTATTTCTTTTCCCCTGCTTCTTTAAAAGATGAGAAGGAGAGAAAGGGGCAAAGAGAGGTTCTATTATGGATGGGGTGAGGGCTGCAGAATGAAGAGCATCAATTGATTGAGTTAATCAGAAAGTGACCTTAACTGCTCATCAGCTAAATCACTTACTGAATGGAATAATGATGATCAGGGCAAATTAGGATCCATAGTATTGCTTAATTAGTAGGCAACGGATCACAGGGGAAAGGCTTGCCCGTCAGAAACACAGAACACAATATATAATACATTATTGCACAGGTAGATGTATACATATGCACATACAGCACTAGCTGTGATGAAGCAAGGATCTAAATGAGGTGCAGACTGCAGGGACAGGTAGTATTTTTTAGCAGATCCACTAATACAGTCAATAAAACCCAGACAAGCCTGGGATCCAAGGCAGGGCTGTGTCTCTGAAACCTTGTGTGCTCTCTTATCATGTGAGAGGAGGTGCAGCAAGAGATAATCCATTTCCTTGCAAACAAATGCTCTTCTGCGCTCAGAACAGCACCCTTGTAATTTCAGAAAGGTTTTAAAGCTAATAGGTCTGAGATAAAAAAATGAATTTGGTGGCAATTGCCTTCACTTAGACGGCGCTTAAATTAAATTTGGCTAAATTTTGCTAATAAATCCAGTGAAATATGTAAGTAGCTGTTATCTTCAATTTAAGAACAAGAAATAAAGATATGTCTTACTTGACAGAGGTGAATTGGGGATATATGAAACATGCAGACAGTGACGAAGCTGGAATGGGGATTTTGTGGTCCATTATTAGCGGTTCATAAGGCCACATTTTTCTCTCTTGCTCTTCAGTTCTTTCTCCTTCTTTCTCCCAAGGTCAATTTGCTCCTCTCAAAATTAGAATTGGGCTTAGAGCAATTCTGATTTTTTTAAACATATGTGTTTTTATTGCAGAAGAATAGAAAATAATCAAACCTGATGATTACCAGGAAAAAAACCTATATATTTTATATGTATTTTTATGCATCTCTCTCTCTCTCCCTATATACATATATATATATATATATATATATAATCTCCTTTGTATTTTTATTTTTCCATACATTTTTAATTCAAGGTCTCTTTCTTTCTTTTGAAACCAGGAAATTGATGGCAATGCTTTGCTGCTACTGAAAAGCGACATGATCATGAAATACCTGGGCTTGAAACTGGGTCCAGCGTTGAAACTTTGCTACCACATTGATAAGCTCAAGCAAGTCAAGTTCTAACAAGTTCTCAAGCCTGTCCTAAGTCTGGACAACAAATTAAAGGTAACATGTTGCCTTACAGACATGCATTCATATACGGATTGTTTTCCTCTCTTTTTTAACAGACTTTTATCTTTTTTAATATTTGTGCATCTTCACCTTTTTTTAATCCAGTGAGGGCATTCGGGCTGCTTTGTGTTTCCAATTTGCCCAAAAGTATGTAATTACAATAATTACTTTGTATCATTAATATTATTATGGTTATAGCAAGCCCTATTTTTGTAATCCGAAGTGGGAGGCCAGAAACACACGCAGCTCTGGCACAAAGGGAGGGAGGGCTGCAGGAAGACCATCGGTCACAGAGTCCTTCCTTCACCATCCATCCATCCATCCATCCATCCATCCATCCATCCATCCATCCATCCATCCATGCTCCAAGAAGGAGGAGCAGCTGCTGCCCTGTGTTGGTAGGGTTGTGACGAGAGAGCAGCGCTGACACCAATGCGCGAGGCCCGGGAAACGCCCGGGCTTTGGTCAGCTCTTGTCTCATGGGAACTTCTCCGTGTCTTGCACTATCTGGAAAACTTGAATTCTTTAGTCTAAATGGAAAAAAAACCAACAACAATAAACAAAGCAAAAAGAAAAATTCAACAAAAGAACAAAAACAGAGGAAAGAGCAGGTTTTCTGCAGGCCAAAGCACTCTTTTTTCCCACTAGAGGGAGCAGCCCTAATAGACTTTGGGCTGAGCTCTGCGGATGCGGAGGCTTTCCTGGCAGAAGAGCTTTGGCCTTCAGGAGTCTCCTATCTCTAATTCCAATAGGGAACCGCCGGCTCCCAGAGGGATGAGCCCATCACATTTACAAATAACCGATTCAAGAGAAGCTCCAAGGCAGAAAGTGTTTCTGACAGGTTGTTTCCCAGTAAGGTGAAGAGGGGTGGACGGCTCCCGCCGCGGCCTGCGTCCTTCCTGGAGCCCTTTCACCCTACCTTTTAGCTTGAGGTAGTCTGTAAGGAAAACAACAAGAAAAGGACTCTCTGCTTTTGTTTTTTTATCTTCCTGTTTTTAAAAAGCAAGGGCCCGTGGCAGCAGCATCCCACACAAGGCGCTGGCAATCCCAAGCCAGCTCCTTGTGTGGTACTTTTGCAATGATGGTTGGGTCCAGGACGCATGGGTGCTCCAGGATGCTTCCCTGGCTGAGCTGCAGTGGAAGGGGAAGCACCAGGCTTTAAATCTCAAGGGAATTAAAAAATAATGTCCTTCGAAGGATGTTATGTCCTTTGAATATGTCAAATGTCCTTCCTCAAAGCCAAAATGTGGTTATTGACATTCCCTGTAGCCAGGCCAGGAGAAGGGCAGATCTTAGGCTAGGAGGCAACTTGTAGAGCAGGTATAGCCTCAATTTCGTCTTTCAGAAACAAGCATTAAGAAGGGACACATCCATTCATATAGTTAAAACCCTTAGTGGGGGGTAAGGAGTGGTAGCAAGTGTTAATGTTATACAGATTACTTTAGAGTCAGCCTTGACTGAACTGGGAAGTGGGGTGCTGATAAGATGCAAGGCATCACACTTTCTGACTCCGCTGCAGAGGTGAGATTTATTTTTATTACCAAAAATACCTCATGGAATAACATTCAGTTTGATGTATGTTGCTAGAACAAATCTCGTACAAAAAAAAAAAAATCAAAAATCAATCATGAAAACACTCAAGAATATGAGTAAGCACATCCCAAAGGTTTTCGCTAAACTTTTGGGGGCTGCTCTTCCAAATTGATGAAGTTGTCTACATCTGCTTGCAGAACTGGATCTTCACATCAGTGGCCAATGTTCAGCACATCCTGTCATCACACTGAAACACCTCTAAAATGAATAGCTGAACGCGTGTGCCAAATGAGAAGCCCTGTAATATCAAGTAACATAATATACTGAACTGCAACATGCTGCTCCTTAGAACTTAAAACTTATCTGAATCAGTGTGTACCCGTGTGATGGGAACATCAACACGAAAAATGTACAGTTCATTTTTCACTCTGACTTTTTTTTAAAATGAATCTTTCCTCACAAGGAGCCCCAAATTTGTAAAAATCTTGCTGTATCAGTAATGTCACGTTCAGAAAGTATTCAAATAACCTGTTTTGTTTTTTTCCACATACTTTTGAATATAGATAGTTATTCTCTCAGAAAGGTGATTTTAGCTCCTACACTTAAAACTCAGCACACTCTAGCATATCAGTAGTCAGAGCTGGCTGTCAGATGGCTTCATTGCTGGAAAACACAGCTTTGTCAAAATCAAAACTTTTCCTAAAAGCATGGTGCTTTTGAACATAAATCCCTGTCTAACTGAAATTACCTTTTGGTAATGTCAGATGTCATTTTGACATTTAGTGTACGGAAGGTTTTATCTCAAAAAACTTTTTTATTTTATTTTATAGTATTTCCCTTGAGATCTTGTAACTACACATTTTTTGTTTTGATGAAAGTAGGAAAAACTCAGAACTACAGAATTTCCTGAAAATGAAACGTTCCCCTTCAGCTCTCTCCCTCGCCTTCTCTTTCCCCCATCTCCCCTTCTCCAGACATCACAACTGAGAAGCCTGATACCTACACAGTATTTACATCCTGTTAAGAGGCAGTAATGTTCTTACATTTAATGTGCTGAAATAATTTTCAGGCAGGGGTCTAACACATACAGTCAGTGTTGCTATTTCATTTTATATTGAACTTTTAGGTGTGACAGAACTGTTCAAGCCAAGACACTTCACGATCTTTCCTTTTACAGGGGAGGCTTTTAGCAGGTTCTTTTCACATGAAAGCAAAGCTTATAAGAAAAATCCTTCATCGTATGTTTTCCAACTGAAAAGCAATTAGGAGGCAAAGAATCTTGCAGTAATATTGTAATTACAGCTAGTTTTTCTCTCGCAAGCCCTGTCAGCGAGGGCTGTTCAGTGGCTCAGCTGTGCAGCGCGTCAGGCCGCTTCCCCAGAGCAAGCCCTAGCGAGGCCCAACAGGCCTGCCCCTGGCTTCTCTGTTAGCTGCTGGTTTCCCCACTGCTTGTGCCTCTCCACGGAGAAGGACCTGGGAGTCCTGGTGGACACCAAGTTAACCATGAGTCAGCAGTGTGCCCTCGTGGCCAAGAAGGCCAATGGGATCCTGGCTGCATCAGGAGGAGTGTTGCCAGCAGGTCAAGGGAGGGGATTCTGCCCCTCTCCTCAGCTCTGGTGAGGCTGCACCTGGAATATTGTGTGCATTCTAGGCTCCCCAGTATAAGAGGGACGTGGAGCTTCTCGAGAGGGTCCAGAGAAGAGCAACTAAGATGATTAAGGGACTGGAACATGTCCCATACAAGGAGAGACTGAGTGAGCTGGGCCTGTTTTCTCTGGAGAAGAGAAGGCTGAGAGGGGATCTGATCAATATATATAAATACATGAAGGGTGAATGTAGCGAGGAAGGAGCCAAGCTCTTCTCAGTGGTGGCCAGTGACAGGACAAGGGCCAGTGGGTGTAAGCTGCAACACAGGCAGTTCCATCTCCATGTGAGGAGGAACTTCTTCCCTGTGAGGGTGCCAGAGCCCTGGCACGGGCTGTCCTGGGAGGCTGTGGAGTCTCCTTCTCTGGAGATCTTCCAAATCCGCCTGGATGCCGCCCTGTGCCCTGTGCTCTGAGTGTCCCTGCTGGAGCAGGGGGGTTGGACTAGATGATCTCTAGAGGTCCCTTCCAACCTTGAATATTCTGTGATTCTGTGATTCTGTAGTTACTTCTCTTGCCATGCTGCCCATAGTCCTCCCCTCGGGCCGGCGCCAGCCCCACTGCCTTTTTGAGCTCTTCTAAACGGGTGGGTGTGCATGTATTCCCTTAAGAACAATACATACATCCATCTTTTCTCTTTTAAGGGCTCACAGCTGGATGGAAAGGCAGGTCTGGTGCTGCAGGTAGTTTTAACGCTTCATGAGAATGTGCTTAAAAAAAAAAAGAAGGAAGTAGGCAAAGTGTAAGGATGCAGGGAGAGAGCTGTCCAGCATGACTACTGCCAGCAGGCGCCCCGAGGCTGACACCTAAAGCATCACTCAGCCCATCCCTGGGTTTCTGCATGTTGGCAGCAGCCTTCAGGAATTGCTCGTCTTTTTTTTCCTTTTTCCTTTTCCTGAAAGAATGATTGGGATAAGTGAAGCTGAACGTTTTTAACAAAAACAGTCAGAATCAGCAAAACAGTAAGAAAATGGTCGATGAATTCTTGGTGTGAGAAGAGAAGGGCCCTCTGTTGGATTAGCAGCTGGAATATAAACAGTCATTTGGTTCAATTAGTGCTGCTCATGGAAGGGAAGATGAAAATGGCAGCATAGGAGCAGCAGTGGGTTTACAGACAGCAGGAAAGTCTGCCCTGAGCTCGGTAGTCCCAAGTGTCCCTTGGAGCCAGAGACAGTCCCTTCCAGAGAGAGAAATATGGGCCCAAGGCAGCAGGGGTCTGTTGACTGATGCTACTTCCACATCAACAAGCTTGGAACTGCTAGGAAAATAGTTCAAAATCCATGTGTGGGGAAAACAAAACAAAACAAAACAAAACAAAACAAAACAAAACAAAACAAAACAAAAAACAGGGAAATGGGTGCACAAAACCTGAATAAGAGAGCTCCAGAGCAGGGCCCACACACCATCACTCCCCTTGTCACTGGTAACCGGGTCACATGGAACTGCAGGAATTTTGCTTCTCTTCCTAAGAAATACAGTCTTAAATTTGCACACCTTTGCCAGAGAAAGCAGGCAAGTAACACAACGCCTTTGATTCCTTGCAATAGCTACATGCTGCTTTCTAATCCATACTCCCTTCATGCACAATTGGAAACGGATTCCCTCGGAAATCTAAAATTTTACTCAAAAAAAAAAAAAAGAAAAAGAATCACTTTTATTCACTGCCATGAGTTAAATATTATGGAAACATGTCTGCTAACAATTTGCTTTGTGTAATTTGTACTAATGCTAATAAGCACCAGCTGCAGGGCTTCCTGCTGCAGAGTCTTTTGTGGCTGCAGCGGTATTATCACACATGTACTGCGCAAATCCGATAGCACAAGGCGCTCGCCCTGGCAGGGGCTCCAGCAAATTCCCTGGACTCGGAATTACAGCGAGGCCAGGGTGCCTTTGCAGGCCCTGCCTCGCTGGGTTCCCAAAGGCCCAGCTCTCCGCCAGGTGCTTGGAGCGGAGCTGCTGGATGGGGACACGGAGCTCGGGAGAGAAGCCGGAGCGTGTGCCGTGTGCTTGGGGAGGGCGGCTTGCAGCAGGGATGTCACCGACCGATGAGGTGCTCTGCAGGGCAAGCAGGTTTACAGGTTTACAGAGGCTAAGTGCAAAAAAAAAATGTGATTTCTTAAAGGCAAAAAAAAAAAAAAATCAAAACAAGAGAAGGGGAGAAATATTAGGGTGTAATAGCCTTAAACTGAGACCCGAGAAACTTTCAGCTGCAATCTCAAGAAAAATGTTTCCCTCGCATAAGATGCTAAATAAAGCATGTCAGGTCAAACCCCGGTCCCACCGAGGTCTGAGTATATTTTACTATTGAATCCATAAGACCAGGACTTGGCTCATAAAGCAGGTCAAGCTTCAGGCATGTCCAATATTGACTGGAAGCTAATGAGCAAATTCATCCTTCCCGACGAGGAACGGAGACAGTTGCCTGCTGGAGAGCCCCCTTCCCTCCGCTCCCAGAAACCCTGCTAGCTTCTTGGTGCAGGGTTTCACCAGCTGCAGATGCACCCAATTCTGGCACTTTCCCCATTTAATTTTGTATTTTAGTTGTGAGTTCTGTGAAAGAGAGTTTGCTTTTTCTTGTCTTTTTTTTTTCTTTTTTTCTTTTTTTTTTTTTTTTTTTTTTTTTTTTTTTTTAGCAGCAAACCAAAGCCAATAACCTGAGAATTTCCACCACAAGATTAGGCAGAAACTCAGACTGATCTGAACATGACTTCAGTGGGAGATTGCTACACGTTGCTGAGGAGAACCCCTTGGTGGACTTTCAGAATAAGCACATCAAAATCAGCCCCCAACCACAGCTATTGGGTCCCCTAGCAGTTCATTATACTTCACATGGTCCTGTCTCTCGGTAGGGTCATAGTTGAACAAAATGAGCTGATGGGACTTCAGAAGTGACTCCATGGTCAACGGGCAGCTGCCAAAATGCTGCCTCTGAGGCTGGACAGGAGCCTCAGAGCAGGATGGGCTTCCAGAGGGGGAAGTCCGAGGTTTCACCGGTGGTCCCTGGTCATTTGTGCCCTATTTCCAGGAGCGTATCGAATTCTCCCTGCATGGAGCAGCATGTCTTTGTTCACCAGAGTTTTCCCTTGGGCTTTTGATGGACTGAGATCATGCTGCCCTTTTCTTTTTGAACATGAAGTATGAGCCATGGACTTTGTGCTGTCCAAGATCCCTGAAAGAGCAGGGAATGGGAAAGAAGCTGAAGCCCAAGTGGCATAAGAGTGAGCAGAATGGAGCAGTCTTTTGGCTAAAACATAGGAGAGAAAATGGACTCTCAGATTGCAGTCAATCCAAGTCAGTGAAAGACTGATGATTAATTTAATTCCTCACTTTGATGGCTTCCTGATCTGTAATGTGTTTTATGGCCCTGAGCACTTGCTCCACTGGCAGTAGAGTGAATTGATCCATGTGTCCAGGTTCCACTGCATTCAAATGACTGTCTCTAAAACCTATCTGCTTCCTTCATGGCATTTAAAATGTGTTGTAGCATCCAGAAGGCTTCTAAGCAGCTTGGTAAGAGTCTGCATTTAAAGGGGTTTTCTTTGTTTTTCTTTTTTTCTCTTGTAGCACAAAAGGTTCAGAGAGCAGCTATAGCCATATGCTGGTTTACTGACTTCTCTTTTATGCCTTTCAGAAACTCCTTCACAAAAGAAAGTCTCTTGCTGACCCATTCTTGCATATAAGAAACCAGTCTAAATTCTAGCCTTCCATCATCCTTGCTATAAATTTAGAAGAGTTATTCCAAATTTTTACCACTGTAAATGACATCAGTATCTAACTGATCCTCTGCTAATACAAATGTTTCAAACACAGACATGTTAGACTGCTGGTATTAAAATTCACAAGGTTATTACAATGGCATGTAGAGATCAAGGCTGACCCTGTCCAGATGTATTATAAGAGACACATGACACATGTATTATGAGGGGCAAAGTGACAACAGGAAAGGGTTTCCTAGTTTTCCTTCCTGATTGCTGAAGACCTTTTCATGAATTTCCCATGGCTACACAAGGGAAAAATAGCAGGACACCGAGTAAAATTTCCATTAGGGTGCCCATGAAAGCACAGAAATAAATTTTTTTTGAAAAATGGAAAATTCTGTAGACTGGTCAGAACAGTCAGGAAAAAACAATGGAGTGTCTCCCTCACAACATTGTGAAATCTGCCCTTTGGTGAAGCCAGAAGTTTGAGCCTGGGCCTCCTGGTCTTACTCTAGTGCCTTATCCGCAAGACCACTTGTGGTCACTGTACTCCAGCCTTTCTCAACATCTCACTTACTGCCTGTGGCTGCTGCTTCCTTAATACCTGACACAACCTGAAGTTGAGTGCCACCTCTCAGAGACAATGTACGTCTCCTTCACCCCTTTTTGCAACAACTTTCCTGCCTTTTCAGATCTCCTGTCTCTTCTCAGCTCTTCTCTCCCCCTGTCTGTGTTTTCGCTCTCTATTTCTCTACATTTTTGCTTTCCTTTCAGTAAAGTGCCCATCACAGGAGAGTGTAGCATCAGCTCTGCTGTGACAAAGACCACCCAACCGCTGACATCTTTGAGTTAGGTTGTCTTATGTTTTTTTGACCTCTTCTTTATCTTGCACAGAAAACCTTCCACTGCTTTCATTCTCCATCATGAAAGGCACTTTTTGAGGAAGGTTTTTAACTGCTTGGCTAATTACTATTTGCAATAAATACCACATTAAAAGGCTCAGCACTTTCATACAGGATGAGTGGTGTTTCTCCCTCCTCCTTCCATCTTTCTCCCCACTGACCCTTGATATTCAAGTTGCTCAAACACTTCTTGGATCCCTGTTAAGTTGTAGCCTGGGACAAACTTTGGTTCCTGGTACAGGTGAAGGCTACATTTGGCCCTGCAAACAGCACCCCGTTAGGCAGGTGTGGCCATCTATGTGTGCTGAGCACTGAGTTGCCAACATCCAAAATTTGGTTGGAAAGAAGGGATGTCCATGTCAACGATAAGGACAACAGGAGGTGGGAGAGCACCATGGGGCTGCAGAAGGGATAGAAGAGGCGATGGCCATCAGGGAGATGGTGGTGGGATGGACACCACATGGCCACAAGAGAAGGCCATGCCCACAGGTCTGCACTGTGAGCAAGCCCACGTGGCCACCAGCATCGCAGCATCAGCGGCACCCACCCTCGTGCTGAGATACATGCAACAACGCAGGGCAGCTCACACACGGACACACAGGTGTGAGCTTAGGGTAATGGCTGGAGCTTCTGTGGGGCTACTGCATGCTCCGACTGCGGGAATGAGGTCAGGGTTTGGCTCGGGGCTCTGTTTCCAAACAGTGTGAAGGATGAGAGCAGAACTGCTTCTGTCCAGCTGGAAAGTGGCAGCCTTAAATGAGGCCACAGAAGAGCAAAACTCCGTCTCACACTCTTTTTTTCCTTTTTTTAATGCTGCTCTGAACTCCCTTCCAACTCTTCAGCAGTAGCTTCCAAAGCCAGTGAGGCATGTACAGTTTTTTTTAGGGCTTTTTTTTTTTTTTTTAATTTTTTTGATGTATGTGCAGCTATCGGTTTTTGTGTTGCTAATTGGGCTCAAAGTGTGTTAGTTCTGATTTTTAACGTACTGCAATTTGCTAGATAAGCCTCAAAATCTGCAGTGACTGGATAAGCGAGGCTGCTTTCATCACTTCATGCAGATATTTTACAATCTTGAAGTTTTTTTTCCATACCTAGTATATATTAACCGTGTCCACCTCGAATGGAGAACGACACCTTCTCTTTCCCAGCACTGTACAACCTCAGGAATAGCCATTTTGCAAGAGACAGCAGATATGAAGTGAATATATATAGCTTAGATTTTCAAGTATATGTGAAATCTGCCAGAGGAGGAGAAAAATCCCGAATACACAAACACTTTGGTTGGAAACAAGATCTCAAACTGACGGTCTTTTACTCGGTTCCTCTACATTGAAGTCTCTTATCACTTGCTACCGATAGGCACAGCATCTCTCCATCTCCCGTTGTCAGCAACATCCATTTCTGGCTGCTCTCATCCTAACCTCCCAAGAGCTATCGGAGCCTGTCCCACGTGTGCCAAAGGCTTCTCCTCGGTGGCTGGTCTCTAAATGGAGGAACCAGCTCACGCACACACTAGCTCGTCAGGCTTCTTTGCTCAGTTAATGCGTGTATTAACAAGAGAATGTAAATAATGAGATTGCCTTTTTAATAGAGATTTGTTGTAGTGGTGAGATTGTGGGCTTGAATGATCCTGACTACAGTGTTGCGTCTTGTGGCTCAATGTAAGGTATATATACGGTCCGTTTATCCTGGAAGTCCTTGGTCGGATTGTCCTAATGGTTTTCATCATTCTGCTTGGTTTTATTCCCCTCAGTGCTGCCACACTGGTGTCTCCAGGCTCCCTACTCTCTTCCTGATGGTGAAAGGTGGTTTAATTTATTTCAGTGGCTCCGTAAAGTTGTTATGGTCATGACACGGGCTATGACATTACCCAGCTTCGTATGAAAAATCAGTGCCCGCCTCTCCTGATGCATCAGCCACCTCCTGCCTCCATCCCCAGTGCATGTGGTCATCCTGGGTGTTTCACTCACGTTACTCATGCAAATCTCCCCCAGGCTGTTTCTTTTTCTCACACTGGTATCAATCTGGATTAACTCCACTGGAGTTGATGAGACGGCACACTCACAGGTGATAATCAGAATTTCCATATTCCTATTTTAAACGGTTTTGCCTTAGCACTGTTTTGGTTCACTTTCTTTCCATGAAAGACAAAGAGAGAAGCACCTTGTTCTGTGCACACTCCCAGGTGCCAGTCCAGCCAGGCCCTTCTGTGACACCTAAGGGTGCGCGTTCACCTCTGCATCGCTGCCCCCGGCAGCTTCGCTTCCGTGACCATCAGACATGCTTTGCTGAAGCCGGGTAATTTCTAATTCTGTGAAGCCTTAGTAGTTCTTTCACCTAACGGTTATCCTACCGTTCATGGAATTTTATGAGTGCAATATTTTAGCATTACGTGATTTTTGTAATATTTTCAGGAGGTGCCAAATAATTTGGGGTTACAGAAGCAACACATATACCTGTGATTTTTCTTCATGCGAGTGTTCTCCATTTTGGATCAAGATTAGTTACTAAGGAGGATATACAGTATAAGCAATTAATTATGCCTCATTATCATATGACAGTAACAATAATCAGGAATAGGAAACCTGCCCCTTGGTTCCACTTGCTGGAAATGCGATGCCGACTCTCACATTTCCCTGGTTTTCAGACACTAAAGCCTCCCAGAACAAATCATCTCCGGCAGTAAAGACTGTTTTATATTGAATAGTTTTGTATTCACTTTGCAAATATGCAAACAAGGGAGCGCTGAGGTAAAAATGAATCTGGAAGTTGAGCAGGCTGAGAATAGCATGAGGATAAAATGCCCAGAGTCCCGGGAACAGCATAATTATGACAAACGGCATCGTAGCTTCACTCTCGCCCTGCCTCAAACAGTTTTATTGAAGCCATTTGTCTTCAGCTTCGGGGGTGTGTGCTTTCCTATGGGGATGTGCATATGGGTCTAATGTATGCACCCAGAAATGCACCTACCCTCTATATGTGCATGCCTCATACATGCACATGCCCAAGCATAATAAAAGCCTTCAGCTTCACGTGTTCTGTATGGGTGGCACTAATACATACACTCCTAATACGAACCGTGTTTCAGTGCATACACTGCCATGTAACAAACACCAAACTGTGCTTCTTTTTTTTAAAATTTCTCCAGACATTGTTTTTTTTATTATTATTATTCGTAACTTATTCCTTCCAGCGGATTTTCTGTCACTATTTAGCAGCATGTTTTAAATGTATAGTTGTATACTGACTGTTCCGTGTGCTGTATGCTACTGTTTGCATCTTTATTAAACTGAGTATTACTGGTCTTAATGTTTTTAATTTGGTACAATGGCCTTTTGCTTGCGTTTCACAATTTGACACGGTGCGTTTAAGAATGGCGTGTACAGGGGGCCAGCTGTGCCAGAGCACAGAGCTCCCAACCCTCCAGATTTATGTTTCATGGGAAAGGCCAGTACTTTCTTTTACTACTGCAGAATTATTTCTGTATTTTTAATAAAGACTTGGATTTACTTGGTTCTATGTATGTTTTATCTAATAAACTGTATTTTTTAAATAAGAGCCTGCTCTCGGTCTTTACACACCTGCAGTGTCCCCAGGCGCACAGAGCGTTTTTACCTGCTGAATTCCCGGTGGTTGAGCTCGCAGCTCTGCTAATGCCAGAATTACCTCCTATCCCACCCAGTGCAGAGCTAATCCCACATTTTTATTCACATTTCTCTGGTACGCAAATAAGAGATGGAGGCTGAGGTGCCAGCCCGTTGACGGATCTCCACTGCGATGCATTAGCATCGATGCCTATTTGCAGTTTCCTTGGTGCTCCACTGAATTAAGGGTGGAGGTGTCAACTCGAAGCAAGGGTGCAATGCACAGGAACATCCATAATCCCTCAAGATGCAGCTACAAGGACAACCCCTGTTCTCATTTGTGCTCATGGAAAACCAGCCTGGGGCAGCTGAAGCCATTACTGTTACTCTGGATTTACGCTGGGGAAAGAGCAAAATTTGTCCTAAGACCATAATATTTCTGCCCACTTTACACACTGGCAGCTAGTGGAACACTCCAGCAATGACTTAATAAAATGCCTGAAAAAGAGCCAAAACCCTCATCTTAACTACCCTTAAAACACTTCCCCCAGAAAATAAGAAATGCTTTTCCTGTTACGTAGAGTCGTCCCCAGCTATCCAAGAAATACATTGCACTGAATGATTCCCTGCTTTTTTTGCCCTTTAATTACACTTTCCTCAATGATGCTATCAACACTACAGCATGATGAAGGTTCCCTTGAAGTCAATTTGCCATCCACGTCAATGAATGCGAGAATAGGCCCCTAGATAATAGTCTTTGGGTCCTATCTTATTATTGCCTTGTGTAATCTGATAGAAATCAACTGAAAAAAACTAGTGTTACAGAAAAAGTAAATGAATCTGTCCAAGAAATTCCACTAAATAAAAGTGGGTTCAGATCACCCCTTGATTTCATGGACCCTAGCTCTTCTACATGAATTCTGAATTTAAGTTAGACAATAAGAACTCTCTTAAAGTTGTTTTTCCTTATGCCATTCCTTTTCACAAAAAGACTAAAAATGAAGGCTTGTAAACTCATAGCACTGATGCTTTCTCCAGGTGTCATTTGGGCCTCTCTTCAAGGGACATGAAAGCAGTAATGCCACATGCTCCCACGCCGAGCAGGCAAAGATCCCTGACAAATTCAGAGTGATGCCCTGGGCCAGAGGGTCCTTTCCATTGCCATGGGTCCTCACACTGCCAGTGCATCACTGCTTTGGGACCTCGTGCACACGTCAAGCCTGACATCAGTCACACACCTTCCTTGTGCCCCTAGCCAAAAGACTGCAGCATTTTGGATATCCTTTGATATCCAGGCTTTAAAGCCAGAAGGAAGTTTTAGATCTCAGTGATTATACGTAGAAGCTGTCTGAAGTTGTTTAGAGCCAGTTTCTGCAGTGAAGCCATTTAACTCCATAGTTGGTCTCCGTGCCTACAAAGTGCTCAGTCGCCTTGGTTTGAAGCACAGACAATGTCTGCAATAAATAGTGTGGGGAGGGGAAAGTGCCTTCCTTTGATTGTAAGAAGTCTTTACCATAGACTGGACTTCAGGAAGCCTGCACTGATCTTGAAGATCATTGAATAGCAAGGGCCACGTGGCAGTTTCATTTGCTATTCTGTCTGAAGATCCCGGTTGGGGCTCATGTCTCAGTTCCACTAGGAATCACACAGAAAATAAAACACCAGTATTCCCGCCTTGCCCAGCACACAGGCCAGAATTAAACCCCAGGCAGCAGGCAAAAGATTTACATGTATTTTACAATTTTTTAGAAAAATACAGCAGGCTCTTTTCTTTCTCTGTGCTTTTGGTGTGACGGCAACAGTAGCCTGACATTTCTTCCTTGTACAAGGACCTCTCCCACGCAAGAGCAGTCAGGCATTTGCTGGTTATTTCTCAGTTCCCTCTCACACACCTGTCAGAAACCAGACTTCCAGGGGCTGGGAATAGAAGGTGATTAAGTTTTATGCAACTCCCATTATATTGCTGGATAAAACTGAAGTGTAGTGTGCCAAGGGTGCTTGAGCTATTCAGATCTCCGCAAGGAAATCCTGCCACCTTTGCCATGCTCGTTTATACTGACCGTGCTCAGGATCTTCATTTGCTTGCATTTTGGACAGAACTTCTCATTAAAAATTTGTCCAGCCAAGGTGAGAAATTAAGTTGGGAAAAGGTCTTGGGGGGAAAGAGTTGCTTCCCGTGCCCTTGATTGCACATCCATGAGAAACATCAGGGGGCTGCAATTTGGAGGCAATGACATGCACTTCTCCAAGTCTGTAAATCACACCAAGTTCTATGTGAGTTTTTTGAGGGGGGAAAAAAGCAAAAAACAAGCCTTCTCTTCAGGCCCTGGCAGTGAGACTAGTTCTAATGAACACAGCTGCCTGAAAGTGCCATCTTCACTGCACACATGGCACCTACGGCTGAGCAGGACTTTCCTTCCCAGCTGTTTGTCAGTCACTGCAATACCTGGCACGGAAGCTATGAGGAAAGATATATATATATATATATTTATGTATACATATATATATATATATCCCTTGTACACTTTGTTCAATGCCCTGACAGAATCCAGAGAGCCTGCAGGAGAAAGAAGAACCCTGGGCACCTGGGACCAGGGGACACAGGCAGCAGGAGCCTGAGACAGAAGCCTGGAGATAAATCGGAGACTGGAAGCTGGAGGAGGTGAAAGGCATTGACTGTGGATGCGGACCGGGAGAGCACAGAAGAGGTGGGAACTGTGAGCAAAAGATGATAAAAAAATGAGGAGAGAAAGTCTGGAGCAGCTGGTGAAGGAATTAGGGACAAGGCAAGCGGAGACGAGCGTGGCCTGAGTGAGGCCGAGATGTTCAGGAGCTAGAGCAAGAAGCAGCACGTAATTTGGGCCTGGCATTGAGCACGAAGGGGCTGTGATTCCTCTCCCCAGCCATGCTGCAGACCAACGCTGTGCTCTGAGCAAGCTCGGCACCACTCAGCTAGCCCAAGAACAGCAGCTGTGAGGGGTGAGTTGGGCAGCAAGGAGCAGCAGTGTCCAGCCTCACGCTGCCTCCTGGCTTTTCCTCACAATTCCCGATTCTTCTCCAGTGTTCATTTTTATCCCCCTCACTTTTCAGAATGATCTGACCGCTTTTTTTTTAGGAAAATAAACCATTTTTGGAAGTACTGTTGCTTCTCTCCTTGAACTTTTCCCCGTGAATGACTTGACATTAAGCTGATAGTTGCTCTCAACTAATTGTTAACCTATTAGTTGAAGCCATAAAAATTATTGAAAGGCCAAGGCTAAAGCTGTTTAAATGAGAAATATTTCTATAGAACTCCCCTGAGATGAAATAAAAAAGCTCCTGCCGACAGAGCGGCTGCCAGTTTCAGACTAGCGGGTTTGAAGATGATGGTTTGCTAACAGCAGTTAATCAGTAAATTCCCATTACTAATAAGGCCATCACTCTTGGCTGAAGCCGCAAATTACATGTTATGTTTCTCAGTGCCGAAGATAAAGTGTTCTTTAAATTTTGCATCTGCAAATGTAATGTTTAGCACAAAACACCATCAGGAAAAAAAAACAAGAGGAAAATTGAAAAAGTGTCATATGCATTCAGCATCAATTTGCTTTTCTGTCACCAAAATTATATATCTTTTTTGTTACAGTATTTATTACCATCTTGAAATTTATATTTAGGAGAGGAATGGAAACCTGGTGGGCTGAGCTTTGCTCTCAGGCACACTGCTGCTGCACGACAACCACCCTAAAGCCAGATCCAGACAGATACAAATGAAATCCGAGAGAGGACCAGACACCTAGGACAAAATTAAAAAAGAATTAAACCGAAAGTCTCATTATAATCTTGCATCTTGATTGTCAGCCAAAGCTTTTAGACACTTAGACTGCTGCAAATCTGGCTTCCTTCCACTGATACAATAGTTATTCCAGATTTCAGCTCTCCTACTGTGGAGCAGCGTTTTTGCCATAAGTAGCCAAAGACGAGCAAAAGGAACTGTTTATGAAGAGGAACGTGGAGGGGCTCCTTGATTCACTGTGCTTGGGTCCAAAGGAAGCTTAATCCCTGACAGGGGAAAAAAGGCTTAAAACTAACAACAACAACAACAACAACAACAAAGATTTTGAAGGAGAAGCACTTGTGATGTAGGGGAACATGCAGTATGTTCTGCACACCACCATATCTTTGCCTTGGTGAGCGGTGTCCATAGGAAGGTGAGGGGGCACCAGCGGAGAGGGTCAGAGCCTGGTGCCTTCTGAATTCCTGCTGCTGTGTTTTCCCATCACCAAACAGCACAAGAGGGACAGGGAACTTCTAGGGAGGGTCCAGTGCAGACCAACAAAGACGATGAAGGGACTGGAGCATCTACTGTATGAGGAAGGACCGAGTGAGCTGGGCCTGCTTAGCCTGGAGAAGACTGAGAGGGGATCTGATCAGCATGTACAAAATACCTGAGGGGAGAAGGTAAAGAAGATGAGACCTCTTCTCAGTAGTGGCCAGTGACAGGACAAGGAGGAATGGGTGTAAATTGAAACACAGCAAGTTCCATCTCCATACAAGGAAGAGCTTCTTCCCTGTGAGGGTGCCAGAGCCCTGGCACAGGCTGCCCTGGGAGGCTGTGGAGTCTCCTTCTCTGGAGATCTTCCCAACCCGCCTGGATGCCGCCCTGTGCCCCGTGCTCTGGGTGTCCCTGCTGGAGCAGGGGGTGGGACCAGGTGATCTCTAGAGGTCCCTGCCAAACTTAAACATTCCGTGATTCTGAAAAATTCACCTGTGAATTTTTCATTCAAGATGACGCTGACTGACAATATTTAGTGTCTTCTTTGCTTTTATGTTAATAAACTTGTGTCTTTGCTGATATATCTTAGAGCTGCTGTTGGGTGGAACTTTGCATATTTTCTTCATTTTCTCCAAATATTTCCCCTTTTTGCTTGCACATCTCTACCCTTCCTTCACCTACCTGCTGAGCTTGTTTTAATCATTACTTTCCTCTCTTTCCCTGTCCTTAGTTAGAGCAGTTCAGTTCTTTTCTAACAACTTTATGTTTTCCACCTGAAAGGCACACTTCCAAGCGGGCCTTTCTCTCAGGATCTGTCTCTGATTCCTTTCTCTAGGAAGCAGCATTTCAGCTGGGAGACTTCATCGTCAAACCGGGAAATACCGACTGCCTGAAATGCAAGTCCCAGGGCACAGGTCTGGGAAGCTGGAAAGGCTTTTCCTGCTGCAGCTGTACAAGGCTTTCAAGGGTATAATGGTCCTTAGGGCAGGCCAGGGAGCTCTGCTGCCGTCCTTCATGTTCCTGCTGCTCTTGCCAAGCAGGCTCGATGTTCTCCCGGTCACGTTTCCTGGCCTTTGCCTCAGCCTACCCACCTGCAAAGGGGAGTTAAGAACAATTCCTCCCTTGACTGAGCCTTTTAAAACACTGTTTCTCAAGGACTGGGATCCACCCCAAGTCACAGATGCTACAGACTTAAGCCTAGGGCACTGTGAGGCCGTGCAGATCAAGTCTTGCATACCTCATACACACACAGAAACATGTGCTTGTCTTCAAATCAGGTCCAGCACACAGGGCAAACTACACATTCCCGAAAGACCCGGGACAAAGCGGAACACCAGGGAAGAACCTGCTACGTATCCGAAGTGTTCCCAGGCTGACTAACGAGCTGTGAGGGGTTGGGAGAGCACAGCTGGCCCCATGGCAGCCCGTGCAGCTGTGCAGGGTGGCTGCTCTCCCCCGCATACCCCGGAGAGGATCCATTCGGTGCCGAGGCCTCCGGAACGGCTCTCTCCATTTGTGCAGCAGCACAAATAGAGGTTCAATTGCACATGTGCCAGTGAAATATGCTTCAGCCTGGATTCCTGAGGAAGGGATGTTGCTTTTTCGTTCTTCTTCGTTCTGCTTTCTATCTCCTCTGCGCTCCCTCTTCTCTAATCTTCAAACTAGTTGGCAAAACCTGGTCAGAGGCCACACCAACAAAGTGGTTCCTACCATCAGAGCCAGCACGTGTCTCCATGACTGGTTTCTCCACTGCCATGAACAACTACTTCTGCCTTAGGGAGGAAGGTTCAGAAGTGTGATCCCCAGAGCTCGCTTTTAATGCCACCTCCAGCAAGAGATGACACACGCACCTCAATTTTCACCAGCAAAATTCCCTGGACACCCTAAGAGCTGGTTTCTGGTCATGGTCAGCAGTGCTGAAGCCTTCACTGCAGTAAGACTCAGCACCTTTCCTGTACTGAAATCCTGCCAGAACCACAAAATAAGTTTTCTTCTGCTTATCTTGTCTTGGGGCCTGGTCAGGCAGGACTTTTTAAAGCTTCCTCCTAGGGGTTGTAGATTTTAATCACCTCAGCTGGGTCTGAAAATAGTCACCAGCCACTGACCTGCCAGTAAAAGACTTGTCCCCCTGTCACTGGGTTGTCTTTCAAAAGGACAAAATTTCCTTTCAGGTTTTGATCTGACAGGCTTCAGACTCTGGGAAAGTCCTGATTGGAATAAATCACCTCTTTCAGCTCATAAAATTCATCCACTTCGGAGACATGTAAAAATTCAAAGTTTTCCCTTGTCCATAGCAAACTTTAGGTATCTCTGCTTTCAGACATACACATGAAGGTGTTGCAGGTTCCTGTGCAGTGACCTGAAGCATGAAGTTAGATCTCATAGCTCTGAGTACTATGAGTGTGGGAGTACCTGTGGGGAGAGGAAGGAAGGAGATCATTTTTTTTTTCCCAGTCTTTTTTTTCCTATATCTCTGGAAATGTGAGTGACATCACTGGTAGTTTTGCTGGCAAAGAACTGCAAAGTGTGAATTTTCAGGCACCCACTGGTTCATTTTAACCAACTGCATATCTGCATAGAGCAGCTGCACAGAGCCAGAACAGCAGCAGGAACCATTTCAAATGAACAACCTGGGGAAGAGATTCTCCAGCTTAAGAAGTAAACCGAATTAAAAAGCATGATTAATTGCTACAGCCTATTTGGCTTCAGATTTCTCCACTCTGCCCACTTAGCAGAGAAAGCATAGCACCTATATTTGGCACTAATAAAAACTCTATTAATGCTAATTAATTTTTACACCGTAGATTTATTACCTAGAGTTTCATGCTATGTGGTCAGATTACATAATTGTTTGCTGTTTCCAGACCATTGGAGGTGCTGAATGGATGCTTGTGTGAAAGCTCCACATAGAAAATACTATATTTTATAGTGCAGAAATGAGTACAGAGATGTCCAGATTTTACCAGCTTTATGCTCAGGGGAGGAGAAGAGCCACATCACAAGGTTGTCAGCAAAACCGTGCTGGGGGAAGAGCCCCACAGGCCCCAAGGCCACCCAGGATCGTGGCTCAGCGGCTCTGTGTGCAGTTTTGGGTGGCAGAGCCAGCCCTGAGGCCGAAACGCCGGGCAGGAAGCGGCAGAGCAGGGAGCAGAGCGGGGAGGATCTGCGGAGGGGCCCGGAGCCGCGGCGGGGGCGGCTGCCAAAGGCCGAGAAGGAATTGCTTGCCTCTCTCCAAAGAAATCACTCGGACGCTTGTCCAAAATCCAGGGTGTCAGTCACTTCTGAGGTTGCAATAGCTCTATTTGCTTTTATTAAATTTTGTTTTCTTAAATTATCACCCCAGTCTGGACTCTGTCATTTTAAAAAGAGATTAAAGAGATTAACTGGGTGGTTTTTTTTTTTTTTTTTCCCTCTATTTTTTTCACTTCAGCTTTCCAAAAAAAACCTTCACCTTTGGGCAGAGGAGGCCTGGAAAATTTCAGCCTTTTAGGTGAAACTTCTGGATAGTCCTAAGCAACTGCGAGCAGGGAGATATAACATAATGGAAACACTTTGGCAGCTCCAGCCGTAGCTGTCACCAGCGCTCCGGCTCTAATGAAAACTTTCCTGAAGCGAGGCTGGGATAGACACATTAACCCAAAGAGGGCCCTTCCTGACCTAATCGCTGCTTGGAGGCTGCCTGAGGGCCCCGGGATGGACATTGCTGCCGAGCTGGCCCCTTGGCTGCTCTCGCGTGTCTCATCTGGGAGTCAGCACCCACCTCCTCGCAGCCGGTGCCTCATGGGGCAAGGGGATGATCTGCCCCGCTCAGGTTTCCTCCTGGCCACCCCGTATCAATACGTGCTTCCATATGTGACGCTAGGCACAATCAGAAGGAAGTTACTGCTGCCCAGAGTGTAGCTAACAACTGCCTTGTCTGGAGGTGAGAGGCACAGAGCAGGGAAGCGATTGAGCCCTCGCCCAAAAGCAGGAGCTCTCTGTGTTCCTGTCCCACAGCAAGCATGGTCCGTGTTCCTCAAGCACCAGCAGGGCTTCTCTGGACAAATTTGGACCACAAAGTGGTGAACAGAATTGCTGGCTGCTGAGCAGGGACCGGACAAGTCACCACTCACCCTCCCGCATCATCGTGCGTCTCCCTGAAGCTCTGGCAGCGGCAAGAGTGTGAACATCAGCGAGGAACCTTTTGTTGCGATACCACCACATGGTCCTGATGCTCCGGGACACTATCCCATCCACCTCCGATGAGAGCTAAACCTGACCTGTTTCACTTGCCTTTGGAGTCACTTGTGACTCTCCTACCTGCGAGTCTCATCCACATATAATGGAGAAGTATGTCAAGGGTAGAAGACCTTGGGTGCCAACACACCTAGGGGATGAATTTATGCAGCTCACCGGCATCATTCCCTTGCCCTATCCCTATCCTGGTAGCTTCCTTCCCTTTCTCAGGGTCCACCTGAGCACTGTAGAGGGCCTTGGTGCTGGTCCTCAAAGACTGTTAGGTTCCCACAAGTCTATGAGACACACACGGTGTAGCAGGGAGTGCTGCCGTAGCCAGCGGAGATGCCCAAGTCTCACTTTTCCAAAGCTCCTTGGAATTGGCTGTTTGGGTATTCAGGCATGGTAGGAGCCTGTATAATTATACAACACGGAGAAGTAAAGATGATTGTGTTCTGCCTGCAAAAGCCAAGTAATGTGAGGGCCGGGTATATTACCTCAGGACAGGCCGTGGCCATGTGGCGCTGGATGAGCTTGCGGGGGGACAGAGCCTGTGCACTGCTGCCCACAGGGGCACCCTGCACTGCATTGACCTCCAGCAGGGCTTAAGCAACAACTTAGGTCTCCCAGCACAAGAGAGGAGCAAAGCAAACCTTTGAATTCAAAGCAAAAGCAGGCAGGCATAGCCTGAACTAAACTGGGGTCTGAGCAGCCCCGACCACTAATTTCTGGTCTCACCATCTTCAGAACATGACTTTTTGTCCTGTTTTTTTCAGGACTAATGGCTGTGCAGGCACAGAGCAATCTGTACAAACACCACAGCCTCGGGGTGACCATCAAGCCCAAAGTAAAACCAGGCCTCAACAGGAAGGCGGGTAGCTGGCAAAACCCCATCCTGCCCCAGGACGAGGAACAATACACACAGTCCCAACTCTGCTAGCGAGGGGAAAAGCGGGGGAAAACACTGCTCTAAGTGCCATGTGGCCCCTAAACATCACCGAGGATCAATGTAGTCCAGGACTCCCTTTGTATTTTAATATAGGCATGTACTGTATATTGCCTATGTATCTGTACAGATCTTGTGTCCATACAAACTGAGTGTTGGGCATAGTGTATAGACGTGTGTATATATACATACATTTTTGGTGCCTATCAATCAGAAGTCTGAGTCTGCCTTGTGATGACAGCTGTTAGTTTTGCTCTGTGAGTGCAATTGTCCCTCGATTTGGAAGTGCGCAGCAGAAACAATGATGATCTGTGTGTTCCTCCTCGCAAGGAGGTTTCTGGCCCCACAACGAGAGGATTGCCACACAGACAGTCGCTTTGGCATCCAAGTCGAGCAAGGGGGTGGGATGCTCCAGCATGGGAAAGAACAAGCAGGGGATCCTCTGAGAGCAAATCCAGCACTCGTGGAGAAAGTTCCTGCTCTGTCAGAAGCTGCTTCGACACAAGGCTGCTCCTTTTCCCCTTCTGCCTCCCTTCCTCCTCCAAATCCCTTCCTCCCTGAGGAGGAACCAAGCAGCAAAAGCGATTTTTGCAGAGCTGTTCCAGGCCAGGGCTCCGAGCTTCCAGGAGAGCTTAGGAACAAGCAGCTGGGGCTGCTGGCAGGAGCGGAGGGAAACTTAAAAAAAAACCAATCAGAATCAATTATCATTTGTGAAAGATAACTGGCTACCGTTTAACAGCCCCACCTGTGACCAGGATGATACTAATACTAAAAACAGGTATATTAGCGATGACACATTCCTGGAAAAACATTACATTTAAGTACAAAGGCTCTTAAAGGATCAGTTTACAACATCCCCCTGACACAGAGGTATCAGACCCGTCACAGCAGCTAGATATATGAAGCAACTGAAAGGCCACATACTGCAACTGTACAAACGTACAGATGCGCACATGCTCCAACCCCAGGCTCACAGCAATAAATCTGCGCTAGGTAGATAAATCAGGTGGTAAGAAGATAAATCAGGTGGTAAGAGAGGGCTGTTAGAGGCTGCTTCCTGCCAAGTAAACACGCTCGCACTTTAATAGGTCTTAAGAGTGAATAGACCCATTGACTTTGGTGGCGTTCCTTGCAACAGTGAAGTCTGCAAGGTTTCGCTGGAAGAAATCTGACCAGGGCACATTTTTTTCAATATATTTCAGGCACATTTGCAGTAAAACTTACTAACTTTTCCAAGCTCAGGGTGCAGCGTGTTCCTTTTATATTATTAGATGAGTGATCTACAGCAGGCATCGTTTTTCAATGGAATACTCCTTGGTACGTTTATTGCCAACAGGTAAGTTATGATGGTTTTACTATCACACAAGGGAATAATTACACCCCTAACACTCTTTTTCATGTCCTGCATTTACTGCACTGATGAGTTAAAAATAAGTGCACAAGGCTCACAAGATGCCAAAAAAACGGGGGTAAGTATTTTCAGGTTTTATAGCTATATAGTGGTGTAGTATTGAGGGATGGAATTGATCTGGCTTTTACTCATGCCCCTGGCCTGCTAGCAGCATTGCTCAGCAGCCCAGAGCCCATTCCAGCCTGCGACATCCCTGCTGCCAGCAGCCAACAGGGGCTTCAGAAGGAGACGCAAACACCCTGAATACATCCAGATGTTTCGCCAGGCGCTATCAGTGAGCAGCTGGCTTCTGCTCTGGAAAATATCACCTTGAATGTTCCTCTCTGTGTAAACATGTGTCATCCTTTTAAACGTTCCTCCGGCTCCCAAGTCCCATGGCAATGGTTAATGATAAGTATTTCTAAGAAAACCCTAGTATCAATTTTTAATCTGTTTCTGTACTGGAAGGTGTAGCAGCAATATTTCACCTATCTCATCTATGTCACTGTTTTGTGCTTCTTCCCATTATGACTCTTAATCCTGTAAAACCAAGGCCACGTTCCTCTCCACTTGCCTTTACACAGAAGCCTCCTCATGCTTTCCATCATTTCTGGCGTCACTGTTGCCTACTTTTTTTTTTCTCTAAGGCTTTTGTGAGTAGGGCACTTTGTTTGGCCTAGAGTCAGAGGCAGTAAGTTCAGGTAAGCAGCTCCACCTCAGCAGCAGCATGGATTTCCTTCACGCTGTCCCCTCGCTGCAGGGGATGCCATGCATCTTGTGCCATGACTGCGAGCTTTTGGGGAGCTGTGACTGCCTGCCTGTACTGTTTGCACAGCCTCTGACCCTGGTAGAGATCATTAAGATCATTAATAAATAATTAACAATTAATCAGAAGGCTCCTCCAAGGCTAACTGAGCTCTTTAGAGGCTGGGTCAAGCTCTGCGAGGTTTGGGGAGCTCAGCTGTTGTAGGATTGACTCATTTGTGCTCTGAAGCACCTTAGTGCATGAAGCAAGAGCTCAGAGGAGGCTGTAGAATTTGGGTCATTATAGGTGACATTCCTTGGGATTTCTGAGGAAAGAGCCCGAGGGAAAATCCTCCCCATTCACTTGGGCAAGGAGGCGACTCCCTTGGAAATTGCTCCTTTGAGGACCCTATTAGTATTCCGACATATCATTCATCCTATTAAAAATTAGCCTGTCACCCGGGCCTTTGCTAACTGTCATCGACAGGAATGGTGCATTACCAGGCAATTCATTAGATCCGCTCTCTTCCAGCACTCTGGAGTTATTTCTGGACTTATATTTTGGAGTTACTTGCTTCTGTGTTTATAGCGTACAGGTCATGTCATTATTTTGCCTAGTGCCCTCGGAGCAGTACCAGATGCCCTTCTTTCCTGCATAAATAAAATTCAGGGAAAGCAATGAGGCTGACGGGACTTTCTGTAGGATTCATGGAGAAACGGCCCTTGAAACTTCCCTTTTCCTACTGGGAATCTCATTTCATGCATTATTTTTTTCCCCCAAAGATAACTGTTGTTGCGGGGATGGTTAATATGTATCAAATGCAATGGTTAGTTAATTAAGTCTAATAAAGTGAAATAAATGTAAAGCTAATTAGTTGTAATAAAGTCAATTTAACATCATTGGAATTTAAAGCAGGAGTACAGTTAAATACACAGAAATTTCATAGCTGTTTTTAAAGACACCATCCCAAAAAACTAAACAGGACCTACTGAATAAAGGTCTGTGTTCCCTTTATGGTTTTATTAGAGCTGGGTTTTATTTTTCCTATTTACATTTGAAACAGTAATTGTCTGGAGATAAAGAAATGCAGCATGTGAGTTTATTTCTTAGCTTTCAAGTTGCTTTCTCCATTACATTCAGGTTATTTATACTTTCTTATTTGTTCATATGCGACATATTCAGCTGGAAATCTGCATGTGTTTTTTTGCTGGGTAAAACTTCAGTGCAGCATTGTATGCTCATTAGAAAAAAAATGGCCCAATTTCTTGAAAGGAAATTGAAATAGAAATATTTATTCTTTATTTAAAGCCCGATTCGGTAGGAAGTGAAACCGGTGGGAATCTCAGTGCTGATCGCGGGGAGGCCTCCCGAGCCCAAGGGCGCTCAGCTCTCCATCACCATGAGGGACCGTACATGGGGGAAGCACCTTCATCTCCACACACAACACTGAACACCTCGCTCTGAAACTGCATGGGGCATCTAAACCTTCATCACATGCAAAGCTTCTTCTTTTTGCTTTTCTTTTTTCCTCCAGTGAGATCTCTGACATTTGTGCCCGTTCCTGCCCAGTTTCCCAGGGTCTGTGTGCATTCGCAGGCTCAGTGCATGCCGGATCCCTGATTCTCGGCCCTGCAAGGGGCGGCCGCAGCTTCCCCCTTGGCATAGGGCAGTGTTCATCCGACTCCTGTTCCAGGGCTCCCAAGGATCGCAGGGACACCGGCTTCCTGCTCCGCACCTAGGGAATGGGCAGCGCTGCTCTGGGACCTGGCTTCTCACTGGGGTCATGAATTACCACACCAAACAGGGAGGGGGAAAAAAGAAGAAAAATCTTGATTTATTTCCATGAGTTAAGTGCATACTGTAGGAATAAGTGAACCACCCTGTTGTCTCCTGCATCCCACCAATAAAAGGCGACTCATTTTCAGCACGGGGCACACCGACCCGCACGGGAGGTGCTCCGGCGGGAAGGAGGGCTCGTGGGCAAGGCCACCAAGCGGGAGTGATGGGCGCCCAAGCAGAGGGGACAACCCCGCGGCCGGGACGGGCAGCGCGGCCCGGGCCTCCCGCCCTGGCTCCCGGCCGCCATGGAGGGCGCGCGGCCGCCATCTTCTGCCCGCGGGGCGAGGGGGACCCCAGGGCAGCGCGGGGGCTCCTCGCGGCCGCCGGCGCCACCTGCCCGGCCCGCGCCTGACACCTGGCGGCCACGGCGCGACATGTC
>NW_020455005.1:403385-423199 GCF_003342845.1 Nothoprocta perdicaria
GGGGGGGGCCGTGGAAATAGTGGGATGCTGCCGCTTGATGTCCCGGGCAAAGCTCAGGCCTGTGATCCCTGTGTCCTTGGCGTTTCCCACACACTGTCTCCCTCGGCGGCTGGACGTTGTTTTTTAATGCTTGTTGACAGTTGAGTGGGTTACCTTATCGACTCAGTAAGATAAACAAAAATTTAGAGTCGCTCAGGAGGCAGTAAATGATGAGGAGGAAACGTGCCTCACGCCTACGCTGATAAAGCACCCTGAATTCGATTTAGTCAGGGGGTAGTTTATTTTAAAGTGCTGTAATAGCAATTAATTCGCAATAACAGCCCTGATCGCAGCTACGTCTCCGGCTGTTAATGCGGATGCCACGCGCAGCGCCGAGGCTGAGGAGTGAAATGTGTAAAATAAAGGGCTAATTCTGTTCTCCCCCGGAGCAGCGGCAGCCCCGAGAGCCCCGCCGCCCTTTCCAGCAGGTCCTTAGGGCGGACACGGATGTCGGCGGTGGCGGGACGGGGTTGGGGTGCTCATGTCTTTAGAAGCCAGGTCCCCGCTGCTGCCTGCTGCCATCGACACTGGAGAAGCCAGCGGGTCCATGAGGGCCAAGAGCAGAGCCTGGCCTTTCCCAAGCGAAGCCTGCACACTTCTCTCCGTGTAAATTCAGTTCGATGCAGTCGTTGGGGCGAGCGACTGCAGAGGAGAATGATCCTGCCGGTTATTCTATATTCTCACTGAGCGTTTATTTCCAGGGCAAGCAGGCAGCACATGCCGAGAAGGAGTGATGGAGCACAGCTCGGTGAAAATAATATGTTAGGCCTGATCTGGACCCGTTTCCACTGGCAGAACAGGCTCTTTGTTCAGGAATTCAGTCCGGTTGGGATTATTCAACAAATGGAAGTGTTTTATAATGCAACCTTGTAAATTATGTGGGGGATTCAAAAATAAATACAAGAAGAGATAGCATCTCTGCTCCTCAGCGGCTGGTAATTCCTCATGAGCACGAACGGTGGAAGGAGGATCTCTTGCTCACATACCCTGCCATTTTGGGGAAGCCACTCGCCGGACCAGGCGGTGGAAATCATTTAATAACACCTCCCATTGGATTTGCATTCCTGAAGAAGCCACGGCAGCCCAGAACACATCGGCCTCACTGCTGCTTGCTCCGGTACCCGTCCTGCAGGGCAGGTTTCTCAAGGCACATCTGTGTCCCTTCCCCTTAATTGCACAGGGGCACCTGATGCCCTGGGAGCCCGCAAAGCAGGAAGATTTCCCCAAAAGTGAGTCTACTAATCGATGGATTTAATGGGGAGCGAAAATAGTGATTTTTTTTTTTTTTAATCAGTCATCGTAAGCCCCATAGCAGAGATGGAATTTTCTATTACATTGTATATGATGGAAAGGTTATCGCTTTCTGTTGGACTCTCCTGGATTTTCCTGAAGGAGCTAGCGTGTCTGACTGATAGGGTATGGCTATCAGACACAAGGAAAATTATCTAATTTATAGCCAGTATTGAGCGAGCCACTAGCAGCGGAATAAAATAGTTCTCCATATGGTATCCTAAAGCTTCCAAAAACTATAGTTAAAGAAAACAACAATGCTCATAGAGAAATTCTTTTGTGCTTCGAGCAAGGGGTTACGGCAACAAGGCTGGCAAAGACTCTCGAGGAGGAACCATGTCTGTGATCGCGTTATATGAATTTATAGCTTTTATGTACAGGATTACAAGTATTAGATGCATCTTTGTGCTAACAGGGCTCATGTTTTGAAGTACAAGAAAACTCTACAGTTACATTCTGTGGAGGCTTCGGGACACGGTTTGCCAAATGGAAAAACATTTGGAGGTTTGGAAAAATCTTGCACATAAATTACTAAAGGCACGAAGCGCCTGAAAGATGGATGAAATCAGAAGCCAAGGAAAAGCAGCGTGCGTGCCAAGGAACAAAAAAAAACATGTAATGATTTCTTTTAATGACTCTCCTGCAAAATGGAGAGCAAGCTTCCAGGGCATGTCATATTCTCATAAAAGCAGCTTGCCCGGGTGATGAGAAATACCCTGTAAGTGGTCGGACGGAGCCCCAATTCTTCATCCTTTCCACACGTAGCTCTCCATTGATTATGTTAAGTGCTACCCACTGGTTAAGAACACAGAAAGCTCATTGTCTCTGCCTGTGGCAAAGGGCAGCCACACACTTGTTAATATCCTGATTTACGACACCCTATAGAAGGAGTAGCAAGCGGGCACGTTGCTGCGGGGGGGAGAGAGCTGGAACTATTAAAACGGAGGGAGATCAGGAAGTTTGTGATAAAGCAAAGCCAGGCTCTCGTCTGACATGTAATCTCTCTTTTGGCTTTAAGTAAACCTGCTCCTTCGGGCCCATGCCATCAACAGGGCCCGGCTCGAGTTTCACCACTAAATCTGAGTCAACAATCTCTAATCTGGACACTGGGCTCGGGATCCAGGCTCAAGTTGCAGTTGGAAGCAGACAACAGGGACATTGGGAAGGTGGGGGCTAGGCAGGGTGGGCAGAGCAGGAAAAAGACGATCTTTGTTTCTCCTCTGATTGTCCACGCAGGGCTCCGCTGGGGTCACGTGCGCCTCTCCTTTGCTTGCCTATTTTTTTTATTTTGTCATCTCCAAGATAAAAAGTTTGCACCTCTCTGGCCTTGGAATTGCCTTCCTGACACTTATATTAAGTACAGAAGATATATGTCCAAGAATCAGGGGCATAAGTTTGTGGAGCAGCTCCGATTTGGAGTTCTTTTCATCTTTCTGACATGCGATACCGTGACATAAGCTGCCTGCAGTGGGGTTGCTATGCAGATATACAATTTCTGAAAAGTTACACCAGGAAAACTAAAACCTACTGATGGATTTAGAATTTCACAAAGAAGCAGGATAAAATGTGTAGCAGTTAGACTGAAAAGCTAAAAAAGGTGAATTAAACTTTCATGAAAACAATCTCCCTAAAAAAGGATCAATAAGTATAAAAGTATCTTGTTACATTCCTAGCCTTTGGGCTGCTGCCTTAATCCAGCTACTGTATATAATAAAGGAGACACTGTGTGTTTAATGGCAGCAACAGAGAGAAGGGGGAAAGGCTTGGGTACTATTCCCCCTAATTTCATCCTCTTTCCCCCTCTTTGTTGCTGCCTCGCCATGATTTTATTTTGAAAAATAAAGACCAGAATAAAAAATATGTTGTCTGAGGCTTCAAGCCAAAAATGTGCCAGCACTTTCCCTTCCCCCCTTCCTTCCCCCACAACCCCCCCAAGCTCCTTAGGCCAAAAGCCTTCACAAAAGCTGTTTTCTGTTTGGAAGATCCCTGGGTCCTTCGCTCCCTTTCCTAACCCGTAGCACAGGAAATGATTTTATAATTCGTGTTATTGAGGAATTCGGCCCCCGCTCCCTGGACGCCGCCCCGCAGGGAGCCTGTGGCCTGGCACCCGTCCCCCCCGGACCCTCTCGGGGGAGCTCCTCTACCTGACCCTGCTATAAATCCCCCGCTGGAGCGCGGGCAGGCGGGATGTCCCCACATCCCCGGGCACGTGGGGGGCCTGCGGGGCCTCAACAATGTCCCTGTGAGCTCCAGGGAGGGCTGCATCCCCTCCAAACCCTGATGGGCCATGGTAAGATCCATGCCTGCCGATGGGGCCTTCTTCCAAGGATCCCGCTGGCCACCGGGGGTGACAAGCCAGTGGCCCTCAGTCCTGCCCTGCAGCCCCATGGTGGTGTGGGCTGGTCGCTTGGCTTGTCTGTGCCTCAGTCTCTCCTGAGGAAACTGCTATCATCTCGCTGCTTCTGGGACAAGCGGTGTGTCCATTCCGGCCAGAACACATTCCTGCTCGTCAGCCCGCTCCAGTTCAGCTGAAGGGATTGCAACTCCTCCATCGGGATGCAAGAATTGCAGACCGTGCTTCCTGGCGTGCTCCAGAAGCAGACGGGGGGTGACGCCGAGGTCTGCAAGCCCAGTGGTGCCTCGCAGGCCTCTTGGTGCAGCGCCCTGTCCTGGCCCGCTGCGTCTCTAACACTGTCCAGTGCAGCCATCATGGCCTGATGGTCCCCTTCCCTGCCCTGGTGGGCTGAGTGCCCCACGGTGGTGAGGAGGGCCGCAGGCAGGAAAGTGACCTGCACAAAAGCTGCCCACCAAACCAGGTGGCAGCCCCGTGCCAGGCGCCCAGACACCTCCCGGGACCCTCAGCCCTCAGACGGGGGCCAGGTCCCACATACGATGCCCAGGAAGAGTTGCCGCCATAAGGAAGGGTCTTCTGGAAGCTGCGGGGCAAGGGGCAAAACCAAGCAGACAGCTGGCGAGTACAATTGAGAGGTTTATGCAGAAAGCTTTGTCCGCATAAAGAAAGGCTTTTCGAGGTGCTTGAAGCCATCCTGATCCACCCTTTTGTTCCAGAGCCAAGGGCCGTAATAGCAAGTGAAAGAGCCAAGCTGAATTTACCTCTCTGCGAGGGGATTGAAACCTATACAGGCCTTCCTTTCCAGTGCTCCTGAATGACCAGACTGTGACTGGGAGCTCACATTTTCCATCCCTCCTATCAAATGTGTTCATGCCCTATTAAACCTGCAGCAAAACTGCTTAAGCCATCACTGGGCCAAAGAATGAGGCTGCAAAGTGAGTTGTGCTCTGTCTTCAGGGCCCTCAGCTGGCCGGGGAAGGCAGTCTCAGGTCTTTGTAGGCCTCTGTTACAGACCACAGCTTGGCTGAGGCTGGAAGGGACCTCTGGAGATCAGTGCTTACGACAGCAACTCAACTCATTCTGGAAGCAGAAGCAAATCTCTCTTTTACAGAAGTGCCTCAAACAGCAGCTTGAGGGCTGTGCGCTTTGCCCGGCCCCAAGGATGCTGGATCTATGTTTTTCAGCTAGAGGAGCAGAGTATTTCTCCTGCCTTTATGGACATAGCACCTGGCTGTTGGGAAGGTCATTAGTTCTCCTCCATCCTGATCTGGGCCGTGGGAAGGGATGAGAGTCTCTTCAACACCTTGTTCTGTATGAGCCTTCGTGCGTTTGAATTCTTCAGCTGGAGAACGGAGCCGGATCCGAGTCCCTCGTTGCCTCAGCAAGTGAGCCTAACCACCACTGGAGCTTTCCTGGGAAAGACCACAGCTTTCCTTCTTCCTCAGACCGTTTGCTTTTGCCTGATAGATCCAGCGAGGTCTTTCAAAGGAAAAGTAGCTGTGCTGAGAGAGGGGTTGGAGACACATTTGTGTCCTCAGTTTCTTGTTGGCTACTGATACCTGAGCTTGGCTTCTGCATTCGAGCAATGTCCCATCCATAGCACAGGCTGCTGGGATCCCAGCAATCCCCAAGGAAACACGTGCACGGCTGCCCCTTCTCCCACAGCGTAGGGAGGGATGTTGGGACTTGCAGCTTTCAGGTGCTTGCATCATTTCTTGGAAACATCCCTGTCAATGTAGCGGGCTACCTGGCCATGAGTCTTTTACATCCTTGGAAAACTCCGCTGGAAAGCAGCTTTCCTTCCCGTAGCAAATTGAAAGCATAGCTCTCTCTTGAGTCACACGTCATCTCCTAACTGTAATCCTTAAGGGCTTGGCTTAAGGGGCTGAATATTCACAGGTGCTGACCTGGACCTAAGTGGACACTCCATTTAGATACCAGGGGACAGCAGATGAAGGTTTGGACAACAGGGAACCCCTTCAAGAAAAGTGACTGATGGCAGCCTAAATTACTCCGTTTTGCCTGCTGGATGGGTCAGTTCTTCGCAGTAGTGCAGAAGCCCAAGGCCTCGGGTGCAGGTCTCAGGTGTGAGATGAGGAGTGTCCATGTGCAAAGAGGACCTCCCTCCCCGTCGCCTTCTTTGTGTGAAACAAACGTCCAGGAGCAAATGTTCAGCTGGTGCGATCGTGCTTCGGGGTGCCTATTTTTCCGATGTGCCCTATACTTTTGGGGAAGTGTTCCAGGAGTGGTCACCATGGCATTGCATTTCTCTGCCCAGTGCCACATAGAGGGCAAGTGAAATGTATGTAAGCGCATACAAAGCTGCTCTCTCCATTTCAGGATACTGGCCAACCACCACGTTCAGTGTGAAACAGGCGGACTCAGTTTCTCACTTTCTCATTCTCTCTTTCCCTCTCTCCAACATATGCTTGTAGATAAAGCCTGCGTTGAATAATCGGGTAGTTACAGATCCCAAGCATGAATCCAGGTTTGGGTGAGAATAAAACCAAAGTAATTTAAGGGGCCGCTGCTCCTCTGAGTTATACCTTGGTAAACCCAGAGTGATTCCACTGGAATCAACCTGCAGCAGCGTAAGCAAGTTCGTTCTGAGTTGGAGCACAGCATGTTTGCCATAGTTGTTATTAAATGATGCCTTTACATATTCCAGGCCTATTTTTAAAACAAAGGCAATGAAGTTGGGGCATCCAGTTCTATATATGGACACTCCAAATGGCACTGAAATGCCTCCTGCATGTGTTTGGCTGAGTGTTGATTTGAGTGTCCAAATAAGGACCTCAGAATGGGATATCTCACTTGGATAAGCATCCTTGCAAATTTGGCACACTGAGCTTATTTGAACAAAGCAAATTCATTTCTATCATTTAGCACACACACACAAAAAAAAAGGCATGAAAGGCTTGCATTTTCCAAGACCTTCTTATTCATGGAATTGGGCTAATCAAATACCGAAGTGTGCTGTAGATCTTCCGAGAAAAAAATAAATAAATAAAGCCCTTGGAGCCATCTAGGACAAGGCAGGAGGTAATTAATGCAGAGCGTTTGCAGAGCCCCTCTTGTCGCAAGGGCAACTTCTTGCTGACAGCGGGGAGCGGGTGCCAGCAGAAGGGCCCCGCGCGGCTCCGTCCCGGCGAGGGGCTGCGTGGGCGCGCGGGGACCGAGGCGCGGGCGCCCCGCTCCACAGGACACGCTCTGCATCCCAAAGCTGCGGCAGGCGCCAGCCCTGCCTGCACAGGGATCCGCATTTCCTTCCGCATCCGCATTTCCGTCGTCCCGCTCCGCGGCGGTGCCTTCTCCAGGACGGAGCTTGGCTGGACTGCCACATCCCAGTGCCTAATAAATAACATCAGCCGTGCGGGAGCGCCGTTCCGCGGCCCTTCGCTTGGTGCCTGTTAATTGCCAAGGGCCCTGCTTATATCCTTTGTGTGATCCGCTCGTTTTGTTGGCATTATACAAGGGCTGGGCTTGGCGCAAAAAATAAAGCAGGTTTCTTTTGCATAATGTATCGTACCATTTGGTCTACATTTCGCTGAAGGTTTATGTGTACTTGGAGATTTCTCCACAGACGTGCAGCTGGAGATATTGCTAAACTAGCAAACAATGGGCTGATTCTAGCATCCAAATCAGTCGGGCAGGTTTCAAATTTGGGGGTAGGTTGTGAAGAGAACGTAATGCAAGGCAAATTTTCGGGGAAGCCTAGGTAAGCCTGCGATCGTTTGCAATGTGTGAAGCCAGCTTCAGCCGAAATCTCCCTCTCTACCTCCGCTCTCCTTACGATTTTTGACGAGCCGATTCCATTTCGGGAAAAAGCCGTTCACGGGAGAGAAAGATTTCTCTCCTAAAGAGTCTGTTGTTTTTCGGAAGAGTGAAAATGTGTGCTAACAATTCTGGACCAGTGACAAAAGCAAAATCAATACACACGGCCTTCGTTTTACAGCCAAGTTCAGATGAATAAATAGAGAAGCAGCAAGCTGTTGAGCGGGGAGCCCAGCTCTGCTCCGCGTGCCCTCCCAAGCCGGCACGCGCCTGCTGTTGCTGTGTGCCTTCCATGGGCGGGTAGTGAAACCAGTCACAGAGCCGCCGGGCTCGCCGGACACTTCCAACCTCTCCGCCAGCAGCTCTGGCCCTGGGGAGCAAACGCTGCCGTGCAGCACGGACTGGCGGGTATTCTGCCCCTGCGGCCCATCGTTTGGGGGCGTTTGGGAGGAGTTTGGGCTTTGGAGGACCGGGGCTTGGCTTTGGCGGGAGGTCAGGCCTAGGAACAGCATGTCCTTACAAAGGCAGTGAGGTTAGTCCTCACTGCTAGACGGGAGTGAACGCAGCTGCAGGCTGAGCAAGGCGAGCTGCCCTCTTAGACCAGCGTCCAATCCTGCCTTCCTGCATTGTCCTCCCCTGACCTTGGATGCGGCGGGAGATGACCAGAAAGGAGGGAAAATGCCAGGAAGGGGAGATACAACCTCCGGGAGTACCTGTACACGCTTCCCCAGGTGGGGAAGTTCGATCCATGTTGTTCGATCCGTGACCAGGCAGGTGGAGGAGCGAGTAACTGCATGCACCAGAAGGAAAGAAAAAATAATAGACCAACAGCACATTTAAGTGCATTTTTTTTTCTTGGAGATTTATTTTGTTTTAATAAATCTGACACCAGTCAGGGAGAGAGAAAAGGGTTGGGAGCCCAAAAGGAAAGCAGAGCACACTGAGGGTGCTTCAGATGCCTGCTCTCTGGGAGATGGTTCCTCAAAATCACTTTGAACTCTCTCCCTAGGCTCAGGAGTTGTTGGATTCCCCCCCACACACTTTTTTTTTTGTTGCTTTTTTTGGGTTTTTGTTTTTTTGTTTTTTTTTTAAAAAGCGAGCTTGCTCGCCCGGTGTGTTTTCCAAGCTTTCACAGCTCTAATAAATAAGGAGCACCTGTAAAACAGTAGCTTGACTTAAGTGAATCTGTACAAAGGAAAATATAGAAATACAGTATATACATCGTGCTCACAGTGCACCGTCGCTACAAGGCTCTGGCTCCGCTGACTCTGACACCCAGCTCCTGCTTCTGCAAACTGCCCCTCACTGCCCAGCAGCAGCAGCCTTATAGAAAAGGTGTCCTCTGAACACTGGAGAGTGAACAATTGCTTTATTCGAGTTAGTAAACAGTTACACTGAATCACAAGGTGATCTGAATTTTTTTTTTGATTTTTTTGATTTTTTGATTTTTTTTTTGATTTTTTTTTTTTTTTTTTTTTTTTTTTTTTTTTTTGTCAGATTGGGATACTCAACGACTCTCTTACCAATTCAGTGCCAGTATAACATGCTCTAGTGTACTTTTGGACTCTTGGCTACAACTGTACAAGTGCACACAAGTAAATTCTACCCTGTTATCCTCCACCCACTGATTGAGGATCGAATTGCACATTTCTCTTAACCATGACAGGAGAAAGCAAACAGTGAAACAGAATCATGGGGGATCTTTCTCACTTTACCCTTGTTTTCACTGGTTTGTCCATACCATTCTAATTATCATGAAAGGGCTATGCATATGGAGAGATTGTCTCACTGCCTTCCTGGATCACTGAAAACCATCAGGGTTGAAATTTCATCCAAGTCTTTCGTGACGCCCAGCAAATATTCCCCTCAGATTATTTTACACCTTGAGGGAATTTTGGTCTTTAGTTCAACACTCTTGCTCTGTTCCCAAATGGGGCGCTATTTAGGGGAATTTAAAGAGAAAGCTGAGAAGAATAAACATTTACTGAGTTCTCTTGGCATTCAGTCTCTGAAAAACCACAGTATAAACTATTCATGCTGCTTCTTACATCTGTCAAATCAAAAATTAAAAGCCATAAAAGTGTAACACTGAAAATATGGCATTAGAAAGGATAAAGGTGGCCTTTGTAAAAATAACAAGGAAAGTATAATAGCCAATAAAATATTCTAACTCTTCATTTAAAAGTGCATCGTGGGTAGGACAGAGATGACTCTGAAGCGTTGCGACTCCAGTATTACCCCTTTCCCCCATCAAAACTTGAATAGGTCCAAAACCATACAATGCAAATCACGATTCTTAGTGTAGCAGCAAAACCACAGCAGTTTTTCGAAACAAACAAACAAACAAAAAGAAAATTCCGTATCACCGTCCAGGCTCAAACAGCTGAGCTTCGAAGTCAGGGAGGGAAAAAGTACCTCTGCGTTGGTCCAGGTGGTTTTTGAAACCAGGGTGGAAAATCCGCCCCCCCAGCAAGAAACCAAGAGGAAACCCAAGGCGTTCCTTGGAGGAGCAGAGGGGCGGCAGGAATGCTGGGCGCGCGGCGGGCGGGCTCCGGGCTCCGCTCTCTTCTGGGCCGAAGGCACCCGTGGGATGAGGCTCCCTCGGAGGGGCGTCGCGGCGGGAAGCGGCTCCGTCGTCGGCAGCGCTCGGCGCGGCCCGGGCGACGAGCTTGGCGCTGCTGCCCGGCTCCGCGCGAGGCTCCCTGGGCACTCCTGCGGGGCGGGCGACAAGAGGCGTGAGCGGCGGCGGCGCGACCGCGGTCACGCGCGCGGCGCTCCGGCGGCGCGGGCCCCTCCGCAGCGGGCACGGCGCGGCCGTGGGGCCGGGAGCCCGCGGCACCGGCCACGGGGACGGCACGCTCAGCTCCGCTCCGAGCTGCTCGCTTCTGCTGCCACGCCTGGAGGCCTCTCGGAAAGGCCTCCGAAAGGCCTCTCATTTCCTGCAGCCCTTCAAGGCAGCTGGGAAGAGCATTTAAAATATTAAACCTGCAGCGTGCTCCAATGCTCTGCGCGTTTCTAAAGCTGTGTGCAGAGCAGTCCAAGTATCAGGGAGTGAGCAGGCTGAGATTTCATTTCGTTCCCCTAAAATAACACAAGGGTTTTCCCTTCTCCCTTCTTTCCTTTGCTTTGCCTGAAACACTGAGCCCTCTGTCGAGGAAAGCTCCCTGCCTCCCTGCCTCAGCCTTCACATGGACACAGGGATGGTGTCCATCTCGCGCGCACGCTGGGAATCCTTTAAGGCAGTTGTGCACTTCTTCTTCCAGAACATACCCCGCTGTGACCCTTCCCTAATCCCTTAGCCATGCAGCGAGGTGAGGAACGTGCCGACACATCCAGGCTGCGATGAGGAGATCGGGACTGAGCTCCCACAAGTGGCCTCCTCCCACTTCCACCCTGGGGTAGCGGCTACAGAGCAGGGAGATCCTGGCCACCGAGCATCGGTGGCTCGTACAGCTCCATAAAGGGTCTGAGGACTCAAAGCAGGACTAAGTTTTAGAGCAGAAGCTCCATAAAGGGTCTAAGGACCCAAAGCAGAACTGAGTTTTAGCCTCGCTGCAGTAGATCGCTGCCAAGATCAGATACATTCAGGGTAAATGTCTGCGCTTCTGTAAACCACATATAAAAGCAGAGCAAAACCCTTCACCGCTGGAGTGTGTCACAGAATTAGGCAGAGTTTAAATCACGGCCCCTTGTTTTATGTAGGGGTTTCTGGGTGATACCCCATTTGCTCCTGCTGTCCTTGACTGTTGATGATGTAGCTTGCTCCCATGGACTGTGTCCTGTGTCTCTAAGCAGCAGCTTTGGAATGTTTAGATGTTGTCTCCTGAGGTGGAGTACCCTAACGTCACAGCCTGAAATTCCAAGCACAGCATTACCCTTAATTTCGGCCACATTTTGGGTCACGCCTTCCCTCTCCGTCTGTTCTGTGCTTTCCCCTTCTCACCGACTCCCCTCTGATCCCTATCCCTGCTGTGCTTGTAATCCCCTGCCACGCTTCCACTCCTCTCCAAGGAGAGAGTGGAGACATGCTGAATCCTTTGACCAGCATGAGCTTCTAGAGCATGGAGCACTATATCTAGACTGAAGATTAATATTGGGGATGTAGGGCAATATACGCAGAGGAATGAGGAGAGTGTTGTTTGTACAGGTACAACTGTAGATGAGAACTAGACTGAGAAATGGGATATATCCCCTTCCTGAGCACTTCCCACAAAATACATGACTGCTTTCTGTCACTTTCTTAGTTTGAAATCAAGCTCTGAGACTGAAAAAGGAAGAAGAGGAAAAAAAATCTAAAGTGTCTCTATGAAACCTCAGTCTCCACTTGAGAGATTTTGACTGTTCTTCCATTTCCACTCATCAACAGAAATAAATGTCCATCTTTCACTAATCAGACTAGCACAGAGTGATGGGTCATGTGGGAAGAGGACATGCAGATGTCTCCCAGCCCTCAACGCTTCCTGCTTGGAGCATTTACCTCGCTTTGTAAGACCCCTCCATTTTCTGCTACAGCAGTTAGAGGATAACCCGGGGAGGACAGGAGAGAAGCATTTTCCCCAATGGCTGGCCCATATTTCAGTCACCTTGAATATATCTTTACAGCAAAGATATATTCATAATAATAGGGGAATAAAAATAATAATTCCCATAATAATATGGAATAAAAACCCATACCAGGCATAACATGGGAAGCTTTAGAGAGAAATGAGAACGCTCTGGTCACACACCTCACAGTTAGACGTTACACACCTCTTGCCAACACCAAGTCAGACCCAATGAAGTCAGATGTTTGTATCTCCCCACAGAAATAAATGGGTTTTCAGGAAAGCAAGACAAGCTCTTCACCCCAGCTGAGCTTACACCCAACACGCATCAAATGTGGTTTATCAGACAGATTGTATCACCATGAAAGAGTAATGTTCATAACTGCAAAGTCACAGGTTTGAGCTTCTGTGAGTTGCACTGAGTTTTATCTGCTGTCCAAAGCTAAGCAGGGGTTCAGTGGAAGACCCCTCTGAAGTCAGAGGTTGGGCTGCAGTCCCAAGCCAAAGAGTCAGTATGGAGGAGACGACAAGAAGAGGAAAAAGTAGGAAGGGTGCTGTGCACCTGGAAAGGAGGAGAGCAGCTTAACTGAATGGTGACCTGGTGCGGGCAGGTGACTTGGAGGTTCCTCTGTGCAGCTGTGAGGCAGAAGCAGGGCCCCTCTCGCAGAGGTCGGAACTGCACTCTTGCCCTCGGCAGCTGCCAGTCAGAAACAGAGCAAGAGGCAGCTGCGAAACAAGCTGCACCAATGGAACGCTTCCTCTCTGGTTTCTGCCCTCACACATAAGGTTTAAATCCCTACAGAAATCCTTGCAGTTTTGTCTTGCTCCAAACACCACAGAGTTAGAGTTTGGCAAGGCACACGAATGACTAGTGCAAAGCTTCCCCAGCAAGCTCTCCGCTTCCCTTTCCCAGCTCTTTTCCATCTGCAGTGGCTGCTGCAGACCTGCAGCCTCCCTCCCGGGCAGCCCTGGGATTGGTGCAGCAGGAATTTTGCTCCAGGCTGGGAGCAAAACTCCAAGGGCTCCTGGCCAGCTCTGCTGCCGGCCGCAGACCCCCCTGCCCAGGCAGCTGCACAGCCCACCAGAGGGTAGATGGTAGATGTTTCTCCTACTTTCTCACAAGTGCCATGCCATGGATAAGGGCTTGGACACACACGTATGTGCACACACCATTTTTTTTCCATGGTTACTCTCATCCGCTTCTCCATTGAATACTTCTGCCTCCAGATTTGCAACATATTGTCAGAAAAAAACAGAGAGCCTGGGTGGGGAGGGGTGAGGCAATGGTTGATGTGGGCTGGCGTGGCAGAGTTTTCCATCATTTAGCACAGCACTTCATTCAGCTGGACAATGAATGCTGAAGCTGTTGATGTGCTAGACCTAGTTCATTTGGGACATGCATGGCCTTGGAGTAAAGGCATAGCAATTATTTTCTCAGGGAAGCTACACTGAAGATAAACCACAAGAGCGCAGCTGAAGTCAGCATGGGAGCAAGCTCAGCCCTGGAAACACTCTGGAGTCATCTGTTACTTGTAATAGTCCTGTAATTTAATTTTTTATTCCTTTTTAGCAATTCTTTAAGCAGTTCAAGCTTCCCCATTAGAACCTTCTCCTTTGAATTCTCAATGATTTATCTTTCCATGAACTAACTGAAGGGATGCCTCATTGCAAGAGTCAGGAGAGGCCTTTTGCATGTATGGGATAATAACTTGGCTCCTTACACATCATCCTTTTTCAGGCAAACTTCCCTTCATTTCTAAGGTGGTATTTTCCTACTCCTCTCATCCTGCAGACTACAGCTCCCTCTTAACTTTGGGCCAGATACACAACTCCAGCTCTTCCATCTACCAAAAAGAGGTCTGCAATCTGCACACACATTGTGACTTCAAGGAATGCGCTGGGAAAGGTTGGGATTTGTCCTCCGTATGTGTCTAGGCAGCAGTACTGGGGACAGCTTAGTCATCCCCTGCCTCTGTGACTGCATGGTGGTGGGGAGGCACTGGAAGCCCTGCCTACAGTCATGTCCAGTCTCCTCATAATCAGGGAAGGACTTGGAGCAAAGAACATAGGAAGCACTGACTGCTGCTTCCCAGCGCCTATTCCTACAAAAATCTTCAGGGAATTGCACCAGTTCACTTCTACATTCATCCACTTGCTGGCACATTTAATACCACCTCTCAGCAAACTTTACTTTAAATTGACCCCTGAAATTTGCTCCTGAAGTTGGGAATGGGGAGGTAGGTTCCCATGCCCTTATTATGTAGGAAATGCAGTTCCAGGCTCTCCACTGTGCTCCTGCAAATGCACTTCTTAAAAAAGTGGGAGCAAAGGGGTCATCACTGTGGAAGACGCCCAGAGAACAACCAGCAGATGCAGGCCCAATGCTCCCAGGTTTGCCAGGCTGCCGGTGATGCTGAAGCGAAATGAGAGAAAAGCAGCACGTCACCATACTCCAAATTGGTGGCAGTCATTCGGACCTGGCCCCGTGGAGCCTGCCCTTCACCGAGTTCCTTTCTGCAGCCGGTTCTGCCACGCAGACAGCACCAGGCAAGATGACACGTGTCTCTCTGTCCCATAATGTATTTACACAGCAAGGGGTCAAAAGCAGCTGGGGTCCCCCAACTGGCAGTGGTGTTGGCCTGGGTAAGCTTGCAGCTCTTCTCCATAACCTGAGGAAACGGGATTCCCCACAGGATTCCCTTAGGAGTGAGTAGCCACATGCTCGGATGAGTGGCCCGGGCGTGCTGCGAACCCTCCTCTGTGCCACAAAGCAGCAGCACGGCTTTGCCGTCTCGCTTGCTCGCACGGTCACTGCGGACGGGGACGTCCTCCCGCCCTCAGCTCGACATTCTCCTGGGCGAAGCCACCGCCGCTAGGGTCGCCTGCTCCAACACTTGTCACCTTCCATTTCTCCGTGTCACCGTCAGCGAGCAGCTCTTTGCAAATGCAGCTCCCTGCCAAACGGCTCCGCTCCCTCCGTACGTCGCCTCGCGTTTCGGAGCGGCGTGATGGGCTCCAGCACGCGCTAACCGCAGCCTGGGAGAGCGTGTGCCCCTTCCAGGGAGGCGGGAACCCCGCTGGCCCGGGGTTAACTGCTCCCAAACCCTCCCTGGAAGAGCCCCTCATCATCCAACCACAGCGGGGAGGCAGAGGGGACCGCTCTTGGTAGGAGGTCGCTCTTCTCATTGGTGGCCAGCGATAGGACAACGGGTAATGGGTGTAAGCTGGAGCACAGGCAGTTCCATCTCCAGGTGAGGAGGAACTTCTTCCCTGTGAGGGTGCCAGAGCCCTGGCACAGGCTGCCCAGGGAGGCTGTGGAGTCTCCTTCTCTGGAGATCTTCCAAACCCGCCTGGATGCCGCCCTGTGCCCCGTGCTCTGGGTGTCCCTGCTGGAGCAGGAAGGCTGGACTAGATGATCTCTAGAGGTCCCTTCCAACCTTGAATATTCTGTGATATTCTGTGATTCTGTGAAGTTGAACATTTGGGGCAGTTCCTCAGTTTTCGGTATCATTGCTGTTTTCAGGCTTCTTTACTGGTATCATCGTTCCCTAGCTATACCACACTCTATACTTGCAGACTCAGCAGAACCCTCTATTTTTTTTCATATAATCTTATACCCTTTCAAAGAAGTCCCTTATGTTTTAATTCATTATAGAACAAATGCTCAGTAAGTTCATGAATCACGCCTTCATTTTCAATCTGAACTGAAGACAAAACCGGAGTCAACTAGTTCCCCTTGCCCAGCCCCAGACAGACAGGGAGTCTCTGCTTTGCCCTTTGGGGCATTCTGAGATCCATCCTCAAGTCCTGCAAAGCAGAAAATGTCTCAGCCTGTGACCCTTGAGCCGACCACAGAGCCGGATCCCGTCCCGCTTCAGCCGGGGATGATCCTTGAACAGATCCACGCGGCAGCAAGGCCGCCCGGCACCGGCTGCAGCCCTGGCGTGTCTGGCAGAGCTGAGAGCGCTCTGCTTTGCCCCCCACAACGCCTCATATACGGCTCTGGCACAAGACGGGATTTTTCATTAAACAACAGGGGTCAAGTTTTCAATTAATTCTCCCCATTCTGCTCTGGGATAAAGCTGCAACTTTTCAAGGTTCTTTCTGCAAAAACAAACAAAACAGAAAAACCGAAACAGAAGGGAAACCAAATGCAGACAATTTCTCAACTCCCTCTCCTGGAGATAGGCAACCATTGGGATGTGATAACCTTTTTTTAGGTCTCTTTTACGTCTCTTTTGTTCGATTCTGAAGAGAAACTTTAGCTTGAAACTTTGGCAGCCTCTTGTGAGCCAAACCACCAGGCTTTTGGCTATTCCAAAGGGCTTCTCGATTTTCCTCTCCGGCTGATCTCTCCAGCCAATGCAGTTAAACAGCTAGAAGAAGGCACGTTAACTCCGGGAGGCAGAGCAAAGGCAGGGCAGCTGCGACGCCAGCCCGGGCTGGAAGCCCTGCCTCTGACCTGCAGGAGACTTGGTGGTGGTTGTGAACACACAGCCACAGCCGAGCCTGAAATCAGGTCTGCTCCTCTGCTGCTCTGCCCAACTCTGCATGCAGATAGGATGCCCATCTGCTGTCCTAGGATGCTGTCTTAGGGCAGGCATCAGCCGCTGTTTTCCCCAGCTTGGGGCTGGATGCGCTGGTGGGCGCTCAGCAGGAGTGGGGAGATGCTGCTCGCAAGCCAACGGGCACCGCGGTGGAGCTGCTGAGCAGCATCTCGCCCTGGGCACGCAGAGGCGCTGGGTTCCAGGTCCCAGCAGAGCCTGGGCCTGAGCCGGCGCTGCGGGGGACACTGTCCCCTCACAGTGATGTCCCCCCCAGGGAGGCAGACCTTGTCCCGCCTGCAGTTGGGGTTCCCCCTCCGCAGAGAGAAGCCAGGATCCCGTCACTCCCCATCCAGCCGGGACTTTTCCCAAAGCTGCACGGGTGCCACCGCTGCCGCAGGTGCCAGCTCGGATGCCGTTGTGCTCATGGAAGTGGCTGATTTTACACTGCATTTTACGCTGCTCCAACGCCATCCCTGCAGGGCACCCCTGAGTCTCACACCACATCCAGGTTCCGAGACCCAAACCAGAGCAGATGCAAACTTGGCCAGTGAGGCCCGAGGACAAGAAAGTGGGCAGCTCAGGTGGCCAAAATGTGAAGCAGACTATACCATCCAGAGAAGAGGAAGATTCAACCCAGAACATACAAGTAGCAAGTGGGTTATACCTAGAATATACCAGAATATACCAGAATATACCAGAATATACCAGGTGCCTTAGGTGTCCCTGCCTCTCCCTGCTCTCTCAGTCACTAAGCAAACTACATTGGCACCAGTCAGCATTTTAAATTTTTCCCATATGCCCTCCAGCTACCTCAAGAAAAAAGAAAACTTTTTTTTTGCCATCAAGAGAACTAGTTAGATAATAATTGGAAAGTTGTTGCAAAGGCTGCAGAATTGGCTTTTTAATTGAACTAAGAAAGCTCGGTTCAGGATTCAAATTTTGAGTGACCTCATCATGTATCTTTTCTTCTATAACTAGCATTCAGGCATCTCTCAGAGATGTTTGTCTCAATTCCTGTGGGAAAGGGTTTTTGTTTTGTTTTTCCTCCTTTGGATAAGAAACTTAAAAGGGACAGCACAAGTGGTTCATGAAAGCTTATAAATATTTGAAGCCTAAGCAAGCTACAGATCATAATGATACTGAGTTTTACATTTAACCACGTGGGCTGCAAATAAATAGCTGAAAATTGCTCTAAACATAGGTTTAAATATCAGTAGGCTGATGATGGGATGCAGATCCTTCCAGAGAGGCCGGAACTCGATAGTTGTTTCATACTGCACCGCTCGACCGCTGCCACCTTTTTTTTGTTGTTGTCTTTTTGGAAAATGTGTGCTTCCATAGGAGATGATTATATTACATAGCCCCAAAGTTCAAAACAAGGACTGGAAAGATGAAATGTAGAGGGCGTGGGGGGGGGCCTCTTACAACAAATGCAGTTCAGGCTCTTTGGGTCTACATAATTTGTTATTGTAGGTTGGCTCAGATTTGAGACAGTAATGCTTCAGAAACCCTTGGAAAAGTAAGCCAGCTGCGGGGAGGATATCGTTACAAATTGAGACACATGTTGTACAGGAATACCATTCTTTTCAAATACCAGAATCCTGTCTGGGGAAGCAGAGCCGTGCAAAGGAGCCCGAGAGAGGACCTTGTGCTGCGGCACGCCAAGCGCTTTCAGCTTCACCAGAGGCGCCCAAGGCCGCCACACTTCCCGGGATCGAGCCCGGATAGTTGCTGAGCTCTGTTTTTCAGGATAGAGGCAAATGTTGAATAGCTGAGAGTGTCACAAAATGTCGGAGTTTAGCTCGATGCCCTTCTTCAAGGAGGTGCCCACGCACCCGCTTCCAACGTGACCTCCAGTCACGTGAGTGAAATGCAGCTCGGTATCGACAACGTAACGATGAGCAGGCCCGGGCTGGGAGGCCTTGACTGATGGAGGCACTCAGGAATGTGCTTAACTGGCCTCTTTTGCTGTGGGGGACCTAAAAATAGGCAGGGAGAGACCCAGCTGGTAATCTGGAAATAAAATATATTTCAGAAAGTTTTGTTTGCCTTAGTGAGATTTCTTCCTGATTTCTGGCTCAGATGGCTTTGCTTCCATTTTCCTTGATTCTCCTAGGCCCTTTTTTTTTTCCAATGGGAATGTATATTTTTTTTCTTTAGACCTATTTGCCACTGCTTGATTATGTCCAACTCTTTCACAGCAACAGTCCTCAAAAGGACTCCTCTCTGGCCCGCTTTGAGGAATTGCTGCTGTTATTTACAGATGGTTCAGAACTAAAGGCTCCTCACGGTTCTTCTGAGCTCACAGCTCAGCACTGAAGTTGGCCATGGCTGTTTCAGGGTCAACCTTCACCAAGGCAACTAGGTGCTTAACTCCTTGCCTGATCTTAGCAGCAATGAGCTGAGTCCAAGATCTCATCCTCTGAATGCAGACGCAATCGTTGTCTCTGAGGATGTTTTTACAAGTTGTCCGCCTATTCTGATCATCTTTGATGACAACAACAACATCTTTGGTCTTATGGTCTCTGTGTTTAATCATGGGTCACTATTTTTCCCCTTAAACTTTCCCTCAACGTTGACATGAGTAGCTCAATAGCACAAGAACAAACTGGCATGATGAAGATCCAGAATGTCTTACATGCCCTGAATCTGCTTTACTCTGACTTAAACGAGAGGAGCAGAGGCCTTGCACATCTGGAAGTGCAGCGTCAGGCTCTGAAGGCTCCCAGACAGCCATTAGTGGCCTTATTGTTTCAACAGGACTGTGAGTTGTATCAACCTAAGGAATGTCAAGGATGGGATTTTTCTCTGAAGTCGGTGGTCCCAGAACTTGGGACGTGCCAGCTGGGCTACAGTCTCCGGGAGCTAGACCTGCTGCAAATTTCCATGTGTTAGTGGAGCTGTGGCATTTTTGTGCTAGCTCAAGATCTGTGCTTGTATTTTGTTTGCAAAGAGCCCTCGACGGCTTCCACCTTTGCAAATCAGAGCAGGCATAGTTGTTTTTCAGTGGATTCAGGAGCCAAATTTCACATTTGAAACCTATATGTAAAAGCAGAGGGATCATAAATTAGCACTTGTTCTTTTGATTTCAAAGCACGTACAGTCATCTCCAGCACCGTAGCACAAGCCTGCTATTTACTGCCATTGAGACGGAAGTCAGTGCTCCCACACCCTGGCAGCACGATGTGGGAGCTGAAAGCTAGTCTGGAAGGATGTCATTTTATACGGCAGCATTTTGAGAACTGTTCCTTGCTTTTTTTTTTTTTT
>NW_020455005.1:423239-427217 GCF_003342845.1 Nothoprocta perdicaria
GAAACCCTTTTTCTAATTTAATATATCTAAGAAGCTACCAAGGCAATTTTGAAACGTAAGATCACGTTGCTAGTACCAGGCAGCTCTCAGGGGCAAAGCTGCAGTTCCAAGCAAATGTGTTTAAGGCTTTGTGGTGTTAACAGTCTCTCCTGTCTCCCTTAGAATAAATGGAAAATTTCTGCTCTTAAGAAGCCAGGTGAAGGAAAACTTCTGAACTAGGTGTTAAGTGTGGGAGTCCAATTGCTTTGCTGATTTAAATTAATTTAGCACCAATGGAACCTTATCCAGCTAAAATGAGCTAAAGTTCTGGCCCATAGTACTGCATCAACAAAGGTAACTGTCATAAAGGTGTAAATATATAAAATTTGTTTTCAGGTACACCTGTAGAGTCACATTCTGTCCTGACCGGAGCAATGAGGGCAGGGAAAATGCTATTAGATATATGATACATGGGAGCTGTAAAAACTCCTAAGGCAGCAAGGCAGGTTAACAGCTCTGCCCCTTGCCTCAGGAATCCTGACCAGAGCAGGAAACCTTGCCTTGGACTGTTACAGGCTGGGGAGTTCACACTGGGATATACATTACCTCTGCTCTGGACTGGAGCATTCTGCACATTGTATATTTTTACGACTACAATGTATGGACTAGACAGCTGGAGGTTTGGGCCTGTAACTCAGCAGATGCTGACCCCAGGACACAGGGGTTGGCTCAGTAGGTGGCCGTGTTCCTGATATTTCTATACTTCTGGGAGAAATTCTGCTTACCCAGGCAAAAAATAGCCTCCTTTCTTTTCTTATCCTTCTTCCTTCAACATAGGACTAGTCAACACATGCACATTCAAGCTCACCCACACACATGCGTGCACAGAAGCTGGCTGTCAGTTTAGCGTGTGCCATTTAACTTTCTCATTCAGTTTTCCACAACCATCATGTCAAAGCCACGTGGCCCACAGCATTTTGACTTACTCGCCTTAAAAAATCTTGACAACAAAACTTGAGGCTTCAAATTGGTCTTGCCTGGATGAAGAGCATGCAGTTAGGCGACACTAACACCACTAGTTTTAGAGAACTCACATTTGTCATTTGCATTCAACAAAATATTCTTCTTATTCGCTTCATTTCTCCTTTATCACAGTGGGGCTTTGGCACTGACACATCTTTTGCTGGTTGTTTGAATTGCACTGAGCTATAACAGCTTGACAGTCCACATCCTGATGGAGAGACTAAACTTTAACATCATGGATTATGTTGCTGATTAGCACTTCCAATAATCAAGTAATTGGTACATTAAATAATTCTGAGTTTGGCTCCTTGCCCAAAAAGGTCATGCTTGCATTGATTTCTTTTTAGAGAGTCCATGTTGCTATTCCATGAATTCAATCTGCCTGTCCAGAACTCTAGCGTAAAAATATTTGGCTTCATTTCATACAGTTTGATGAGAAATAAAATCCAGGAAAAGTTGCACATTATGGCAGTTACGTTCGGATTTTCCAATTAGGGGACACGGGGAGTAAGAGAGAAGACGACAATTCCCTGGACATTTTCTTCTCCCAGGTTAGTGTGGCCAGTGCAATACAAAACTCTTAACAGTCCAGCCAACGCAATCGTTAGTGCAAATCCTACCATTTTTGTGTCTTATTCCTACCAGGGAACAGGAATTTCTGCAAGGGTCTCAGTGTGCAGTGAGGGATCCTCCTGGCAGTCGTGCTGCTGACGGAGCAGGGGGTATTTTCAGCCCGCCCTTGGACTGAGCAGGAGGAACTTGTGGCTGTGACGGAGGCCAGGGCTATGGCCTAAGAGATGCCCTGATGCTCCGTCTACACACTCAGCCTGTCCGTACAGACCCGTTCTGAGTGCTGGGCAGCCTTCAAAGACAGACTTCTTGGGGGCCAGAGAAATAAGCAGCACCCTCCCCGAGTGGCTATTAGTAGCACTCGCCAAAGGGGCCTGTGCATGAAACCAGAGAGTCCTCGCCTCAAGTCAATCATCGGGACTGCCTCCATGAGCTATGCGTGCCGCGAGCCGCTCAAAACCCACCAGCATTTCACTGTGGTGCCCACTGGAATGAGATGGTTATCACACTGTTTATTTCTGCACAGTATTTGGGCTATCCTCTTTCCCTGGAAATACACAAAAGATCCGAGTCTCGCATATCTTTTGTGCAGAGGCCGCTGCTTTTTTTTTCTTTTCTTTTTTTTTTTTTTTTTTCAGAGGAAGGAGGGGACAAATAGAGAGTGACTCGTAGCCATTGCTTCGCTCTTGCCCGAACACCCAGGGCACAGCAGCTACCTGGGCTCGGCTTTCTCTCTTTTCACAGAATGTTTAAGGTTGGCAGGGACCTCTAGAGATCATCCAGTCCCACCCCCTGCTCCAGCAGGGACACCCAGAGCACGGGGCACAGGGCGGCATCCAGGCAGGTTGGGAAGGTCTCCAGAGAAGGAGACTCCACAGCCTCCCTGGGCAGCCTGGGCTCTGGCACCCTCACAGGGAAGAAGTTCCTCCTCACCTGGAGATGGAACTTCCATCTCCATCTTTTCCACCTTCCATCTTCCATCTCTTCCATCTTTTCATTTTCCATGTCTGTGTAGACATCTGTGCCTGTGCCAGTCAGCCCTAGCTTCCTGCAGGACAGGATGGGGAGCGATAGGCACTCCTGTGCTCCAGATCACCTAAGCTGTCCTGGTGTTGCCTTTAGGATGTGCTCAACCGCCTCCCTGAAGGACATGTTTCTCTAGGTTGGTTTTAAAGGCAGTTTAGCCAATTAGCTCAGCTGTGTCTTCCTTACTGATGCCTATACTGGATCAGATTGATCTTGCCTGGCAAACAGGCTATCCTGCTTTCCTGCAAGTCAATCCTTATGCTGAGACAAAGAAAAAGCTCTCAGTGAATAGGAAAGTGGTTATTTCTCAGGAAAATCAAAGTGGCAGTTCTTGACATTTAGAGAATATAAATGGTTGAGGACAAAAACTGTACGATAAAGCATCCTTTTTGTCTTTTCAGTGCAGCTGGTTCAGCTTGTCCACTTTCTCTGTCAGACTCCATCCATGAAGTGATACTGTGTGTCATTGTGTTAAGAGGGAAAAATAAACAGGCCAGGAAAGCCAGAAGACTCCCTGAGCTTAAAAAACTTGGGAGCTCATCCAGGACCAGGAGCTCAGAGCAGCAGCCTTACTGCACTCGGGATGCCTGGGCGAGTGTAGAGCGGGCAGAAGGAAATCCACGCTCAGCAGCAGCCTGCCTTTGAATACAGCATCAGCACACAAACGTTCAGCTCTCTTCACACGGGCTAGAAACAAAGCACAGATCTATAGGGAGCTTGAGGAAGGCAAGAAAGAATGTGGTAACCCTAGTTGTCCCCAAACTAAAAAAAAAAAAAAATAGGCATGCAGTCAAATAGCAGCATTTGCACTAGATCACAGTGCTACCCCAGGTTTCACCCTACTAGGTGAAACAGAGGTACATTTAGGCAATCTTTTCAGCTCCCAAAGATGCATGCTGGGAGCTGCAATAAAGATCTTGATGCTGCAATAACCAGATGATAAAACACAGGTGGATGTGTAGTCCATGGCTCTGGCTGGGGGGAGTCCCCACTGGCAGGGCCTAGGGGAGTATAAAGATTTTAAATACTCATTTAGCTCCTGCATTATGGTATGTGTTGATTATTAGTCCAAGAGAGTTACAGATGTCCTCTGTTCTTACAAATGCATCTTTTAAATGTGTCAGCACATGCCTAGAGCAAAGAATAATGGCTCTGTTCCACCAGAGAAAGTAAATAAATAGTGCGTGCAAGCAAAGGAAGTAACATTTCCAGCGCCGCAGCCAGAACAGGGAATGCAGCAGGCACGGAGCAGAGAGGCAGCCCTGGCCACACTGCAGCATCTTTGCTGGGGCAATTAGCCTGCCCCGATGGAGCAGGAGGATGCTGCACTGTGCTGGATGCCACAGGGAGCAGGAGGATGCTGCACTGTGCTGGATGCCA
>NW_020455005.1:427347-482718 GCF_003342845.1 Nothoprocta perdicaria
GGAGCAGGAGGATGCTGCACTGTGCTGGATGCCACAGGGAGCAGGAGGATGCTGCACTGTGCTGGATGCCAAGCTGCTGGAGGCAATGCTCGCACTGCGCTGCCACAGTCACTATTTGTGCTACCAGGGACAGGGATTTGCTGGAGGCTGCAGAGTATTCCATGATTGTAATGAAACCTGGCCCGTCACCAAGCCACATCCGGCAAGTCATCCGTGTTTTCCCGCTGAACAGATTCTTGTAACACCCACCATTTTCCCTTTTTCTGAAAGAAGCTCTCCATGCTTGGGAATCTAAACAAATGCATTTGCACTTGTTCCGTGTCCACAGGACTGAAGCAATAGACATAGACTGAACGAGCAGTTTTACAAAGGCGCCCTTTGGCCAGGGGGATTCAGCAGGCTGGGAGCAGGGAACGCAGCGGGGTTTGGCCTCTGCAGTGCTGCTTTTGGACAAGCCACAGCTGTGCGTGGGCTTATCTGTATTGCTGCCGCGCCTTGAAGCCCTTATCAGACACTACATGATCTCAACAGCTTCCCTAAAGCGGGAGGGACCGGGCAGCAAGGCAGATAACCTGTGCAAGGGAGGAAAGGTCCTTGATCCTGCTGCAGGTGCCACAAGGGAGCAGCCCTGGTGCCTGCTCTACACTGCACTGCGAGGCGGGATCAGCCACAACGGGCCCGGAAGGCTGGAGCTGCTGTGCAACGTGGCTGGAATAAGTCAGCAGATGAACAGCCCGGGCGTGAACCGTACCCTATGCAGAAAGCCACTCGTTTTGACATACTCCACACAATAACTTCACAGCCAGCACCGTCACCAGATGTTCTGTGAGCAAAAGTGTAATGAGGCTGCTGATGGATGAAGTACTGACAGGTACAAATGCAATACAACACAAAGAACAATGTTAAAACATAAATACCAATCGTTTCCTGAAAGTGCTGATAAATCGGAATCCGTATCTCTGTGCTCCACAGAGGCCACATCCCCACGGGCTTGGCCTCGCACCTGAAAATACTCACTCTACTCGCACAGCAGGCAGGAGCGATGACACAAACCTTTACTTATTCTGATTTCGAATTCGGAGACACCTCCTTTTCAGCGGTGGCTCCAGGTCCTCCGGCCCCGTGCTGAGCATTGGCGTTGAGATAATGCACGGCGCCATGGCAGTCTTTTCTGCCGGCTTTGGCACAGGCTGGATCACGCAGCCCGTCTTGGGCAGCATGCGCAGAGCGTACGCGTGGTCCTCGTCCGCCGGGTTGTTGAGGTTGGGGTCTTGCTTGTCCCCCGCCGCCAGGGGCTCTTCCCCGGCCTTCTTGGCGGCCTCTCCCTCGAGGAGGCAGTTGGACGTGCAGTTGTTCTCCTTCACGGACTCCAGCTCGCTCACCGCCAGCTCCTCGGGGGGCTGAGGCTTTTTGGGCTCCGGGGGCGGCTCCGGGTTCTTGGAAGCCTCCGTGCTCTTGGTGCCGTTCACGATGACGTTGCAAACGGCTGCCCCGGTCTCCAGTCCGGGAGTGCTGGAGGCCAAGGAGACGGGGCAGCAGTGCGCCGCGTCGCCGCACGGCAGCGCTTTGGAGTCCACCGGGCTGCAGTTGTCCCTGCAGTCGCTGCAGTTCCTTTTGTCTGAGCTGCCGAAAGCCAGATTCACAACACTGTTGGGGTCACGTTCAACTTTCACCTGGGCATGGAGAGCCCTGTGGATAACATTGTGCAGCCGAGACCGGTGGCCTACTGTTAGGTCTATCACACCGTCCTGCGGACCCTGCAGCACACCGGGGAACCCAAATTTACTGTTCACTGGACTACTAGGTCTGACAGTCAAGTCAACAACTTCGTTTTTACTGTGCTCCTGAAGCACTTGGGCTTGATTTAAGGACTGGCCTGAGCAGCTCGGTGACGAGTCGGAGGATTTAGAAGATCCTTGCTTCGACTCTCGAGGCGATGAAGAGTTATTGGCTGGCTTCGCCCCAGGCGTCTCGCTGGAGGTGCTCGGAATGAAGTTCTCACCGTTGCTGGAGAAGCCGTTGGGAGGCTTGGAATCGTTGATGTGCGGGATGGGGATGGGAATGGGGATGGGCACAGGCAGCGGGACAATGACAGGATATGGCACTAAGAGAGTCGGGGGTGGCACGAGGGGGGCGAGGGAGGGCAATCCGAAGTTCATCATCTGCGGCATGGGCATGGGCCCATTTGGCATCATGCTGACGGGGGGAAAGGGCAGGCTGGGCAGGGGAGCCCCCGGAGGCGGGGGTGGCAACAGCCCCGGCGGGTTCCCGGGCATGGTGGGGGTCGTGGGGGGATGGATGTGAGGGGAGAGCATTGGCCGGTGCATGGGGCTGGAGGTGGGGCCCAGGTTCCGGGGAGCACCTGGTGGCGGACCAATCCCAGGAATCATCGGATTGGACAGAGGGCTGTTGGGATTTGAGGCATGGTGAGGCGGCCCCCGGATAAACGGAGGGCGGATTTGCTGCATAATTTGCTGCTCCATGAATATGGGCAGAGGGACTGGCCCCCGGTTTGTCATGACCATGGGAGGGCTGCGAGGTGGGACACCAATGGGAGGCACAATGCTAGCAGGTGGCTGCACAGAAACCGGTGGAATATTTGGATTCTCACTGATGGGAATAGGTTTGGGAACTGGCGTGGGGATTTTAGTGACAGAGCAGTTGGCAGTGTCAGATGGAGAGGCAGTGGTAGACGCTGATGGTCCAGGACCTTGAATTTGGCCAGCTGCAGACGCTGGGGATGGGGCTTTTCTCCGAGCATCTGCTAGCGGTATATTCCAAGAATCTGGAGTCAGCAGCTGTACCCCGGTGCCTTCTGCTTTATTTTCGACTGGAGGATGTAATGTACTGCACAGTCCAGCTGGAAGATTGGCCTGTGTCTCTTTGTAGAAAATGTCCATTTTGTACTGATTGAGGCATTTTGCACTGCAGAACTGAAGCCTTCTTTCCCCGTCCCCAAAATCCAGATACTCTTTTGTGTGTCTTATGTGCTTACACCAGTCACACACCTACAACACAGTAATAAAATCATATCAGGTAAGAAAAACGATCTTCTCTTCATAGCGTTATTTTAAAAGTCATTTTTTTTTCAGTTGCTTTCTAAATAACCACATTAGTTTTGTAGTAGGAAAAAAAAATAGTTTGTGAAAACTATGTTTATTGGCTCCAAAACATCAGCAAATTGAATTTAAGGAATTCATTTTAAAGGGCCACTCCCTTTTCATTTCTCCCATGATCATAATCCTGCCTGGCACGGTACATTATATAACTTATATCCATACCGGAGAGAATAATCCACAGCTGGTGCAAACTGTTGTAACACATATATGTGTATATGTTAAATCCATATGAATGGCGCTGTGGTAATCTACACACACCTGTACTATCTGAGATGCAAAACTACACCCTAACTACAGTGACAGGAAAAGGACTCAGAAGGCTCCTGCGAAATGTGAATTCCAAATCATTACTGCTAAACAGAAACACATAAACATTTTGTATTTTATTATATTTAATCAGATAACAACTTGGAAAGGCATTTAAAACTGGTAGGACCAAAAAAGCATCCTTATTCCTTTGCCCTTCATTCAAGTAGAAACTTTGAAATAGTCAAGAGATTTGAATATGATTCCCAATTTGTGATGTTTCGACAAGCTGAAATTGCTTTCTGAGCTATTGGCCCACTCTTGTACACTCATCACTTTGAATAAAACTTTGTGGCAAGGTCCTATATAACCATTATTGAAATACTACAAGACGAAAAAATTGCATTACAGGCTTTTTTGTTCATATTTTTCTCCCTTTCCCATTTCATCCTTTTCTGTTACTATCAGTGTGGAGAAGGCATAACCATATTTTTTTAAAAAAGTAGGACTGCAGAACTAATTAAGCTGTGAAAGGTTTTCCCAGTTGTAAACCACTAGACACCAAAGTTCAAAAAATAGTCATTCTAGGCTTCAGAATCCATTACTTCAGAGAAATTATTGTGATTTCATTAACACATTAATTTTGCAACACCAACAGCTCTCACAGATGGTGAAGACATGATCTACAATTCAAATATGACTCTTGTTTGCACAAATGCCTTTCCTTCATATGGCATTTTAAACAAGAATTAATATGAGTAATCTTGCCATAGCTATAAACAGATAAACAGATGTCAGATTTTTCAGTGCCTTACTTTTTTGACAGAATCTTACACACACACAAAAATCCCATTTTTGTCATTTGCATTAGTTCTCAAAATAAGCCGTTGACAGAGATTTTTGGTGCTTTCTCTCAGCAGGTTGAGCCTAGGACCATGTCAGAATCCATCACGATACTGCTTTTCCAAAAAGCCCCTATTAGCTTCTTTGAAACGCCTGTAGCTTTTGTGTGAGAAAAAAATACCACTTTGAAAAGACCGCATTAAAAGGATAATTAATTTTAATAACTATTGGCTATATAAACAATTCCAAACAACATATGTCGGGCATTTGATTACCCATCTCATTTAACTCTCAGCTTTCCTTTAATACAAACAGCGGCGAGATTTTTGAGTTTTCAGCAATATATCTTTAATATATATGTTCACAAACATGCACGCACGCCTGCATGTTATGGCTGTGAGGGGATTTATTTTACCTCGGCATCCTTCCCGTCCGCCCTCCCGGGCGCTGTCTCCCTGCGTCCCGTCTCCGCACCTCCCTCACACGCTCTGTGTGTCCCTACCGTGGTGCCTCTGTCCCACGGGAGCGGTGGATGAAGCTCGATCATTCCCTGAGGAGCCGTCTATGGGCTCGCCTCTGCAGCACGGGGAGGCCAGGCTGGGTTTGGGCGCCCTCGAGGGTGCCCCACGTTGAAGCGCCCCACGTGTCCGGAGCCCCATCCCCGGCCTCCAGAAAAGTCCCGGCTTGCTGGAGTTTTCCAGGCAGACCAACAGTGTTTGTGAGTCTATACTATAAAGCAGTAAGTCCCCGTTTACCTCAGTAAAGCTGCTGGATTTACCTAAGCGCGACCTAAAGTTGCTGAGTGATCCCCTCAGCAGCTTTAACTAAGCAGCCTGAAAGCAAAATACGGCAAGAAAACCGCATGGCTTCTTTTCTAATCATTTGATTCTATTAGTTATCATTGAAAAATTCACTGAAATACTTGAGTGTTTTACTGCCGTATTGATTTGTTTATCTCAAGTGAGCTCCTATGTCACTTACAGCTAAACAAATATTTTCTCTTCCCCGGTGAAATATTTAGAAATCCTGCTTAGAAATTCTCTACTGACTTCTCTGGTTTTCAATAATTCACTGAGGTATAAGGCATTCTGAAGTCTGTCTGCTTCACTCACATATTGATCACAGGCTATTCTGTATATTTTATCACTACATAAAATTAATTAAAGACACAGAAGTTAAAAGCAGTAATTCCGTTCCTCCGAACACCCTGGATGGACCAAACATCTAATAATTATCTCATTGATTTTATGCAACATCCCAAAGCATTAAAGTGGGCATCAGTGATAAATGTCCATCATTTATTACACTTACATATTCCATTATTTTTATATCCACTTATCTATTTATGTAAGCAGTAAGTCTATGCTGCCTATTTAAGATACAAATATCAAATGTGCATGTCGTGCAGGTAATAAGATGCCTTGGAATATCACAGCAAAAAGCTGGAAAACAGTCTCAACAACGAGGGGGGAAATTACTAGAGGAGAGAAAATGTCACTTAAGAATTAATGAATCAAGCCTGTCTTACAGGATTGATCATTTAAGATGAGGTCAATGAATTTATGATACAAATGGCTCTATCACTAGAGGTAATAAAATGGAGCAATATCATTCATTCTACTTCTAACTAATGACGGGCTCAGAGTAATTACAGAATTCTTCTAAAAGCCTACAGTGATTATTTCAGATGTGATAGGTGAAACATAAATATCCTTCAGTTCAATAAAATAACATTTTCTTATCTACCAAACACACAGCGGATGTCTCCTTCTTTTAGCTACTTGCGTTCCATACAGGACGGCATTTGTTCGAGGCAGCTCCAGACCTCCCCTTGCCGCTGGCTCCTTCCTCCTGCCCTTTCCCCGCACTGCACGGCCACGAGCGGAGCTCGGTCCTCGCAGCCCCTTTGCTCACGGGGAGCGTCGGCTCCCGTGCTGCTTCCGCGGTTCCGGCGGGATTAGCCAAGGGAGTTAATGCCGTGGGATCATGTTCCCGGGGGGCCGACCCAGCGCCCCCGAAAAGCAACGCCAAGGCTCCGCTGCTCTGGCGCAATCCGCTTTGGATCTGGTGCCTCATATCGGGCTCTGCTCACCTGAGGCCAGCGTGAGCTCTGCCGCTGACCTCAATCGGTGGCGGATTTCTGCGGGAATAGCGGCGGAAAATCCCGTAACAAAAGTTAACAATGGGAATACGCAGGAAAACAGAAGACATGAGGATTAGTTAGTTAACTTGTTAGGCATCCGCTAGCGAATGCAGGCAAAGCAACCATTTTGTGCCTTCCCAACCAAAACGGAGGTGGCTCCCTTGGCTTCGTGGTCGACAAGCAGAAGAGGATCATGAAAGTGTCAGGGCTGAAGGGTCAGGTCTCACAAGGTGCGAATAGATCCCCTGAGCACCTTCATATCCCCTGGAAAACACTCGTCGTATCGTTCCTGGGCAAACACACTTTGCATCACAACTGCCAGAACATGAAACCTGAATGACAGAAAGATCAGAGAGGAGATAACCGCATGTCTCATTCAGCTGTAACACAACAACCCTCAAGAAGATTAAATTTACCTAACTGGGGCACGTCCAATTCCAAACAACAGAACGAACATTTCCTTTAGTACATTTAATGTATTTATATTTTGGTGGCGCGTTGCCAGTGCGCTACTTATAAGCTCAGTGTCTAGATATCATTCATCCGCTTTCCTGTGAGACGCGCGGCAATCTACACCGCTAGACGGCTCAGAAGACACGGCCTCAGCAGAAACACTACTCGCTCCTGATACGGGAAGACCCAGAAACCAGCACGGAGGGATCTGGTGACACTTGCATTTCTCTAGTGCAAAGAGGAAGGAAAAGTATTCCTCTTGGCATCCGTGCCTTTATTTTGAGCGAAACGTCCCAAGCCATGTCCAAACGTTGCCATGAGGTGGCCCACGCAGGCACAGCAGACTCTGCTGCGCTCGGAAGGGCCGCGCTCGTGGTCTGAGGTGCAGGGAATGCAGCTCAGCTCATAAAAGCTCATCCGTTAGTGCAGCCCACCAGCAACCTTGGCATGGCAGCCTGGTGCCAGGCGCGCTTCCATGAAGGAATTCCTTTGCTAACATCTCTGCCTAGGGAGGCATCGACAGCAGCCAAGGAGAAGCCAGCCATGAGTTATGGGCAGGTGACACCACCACCTCGTGCACAGCGGATAGTACCAGCACTAGTACCAGCACTAGTACCAGCACTAGTACCAGTTCCATAGGAGAGCTGCGTGAGAGGGTCCCGAGGGCAAAGAGAGCCCCCACGCAGGGGCCGCAGAGGCCTCCCCGTGCAGGGAGAAGCTCCAGGAGAGCCACCTCGGCCCTCACGCACCCACGCTGCTGGCAGCACAACGCGGCCCCAAGCCCCAGGCACGCGAGCCCCAGCCCCACGCGCCTCCGCAAGGCCTCGGGGCCGCCCGGCGCCGCCTGCAGCAGCAACCTAGGAAGGAGGCGCCTGCAAACGGCTCCAGACTCACACGGAGGCTCCCAGGAAACAGGGGACCCACACGTGGCTCCACCTCTGCATCCCCTTGCATGGCGCAGTGCTCAGAAAGGCCGGGGTGGCAGCCGCAGCCTTGGTACCAACACGCTGGGCACACGCAGGGGCCACGGTGCCCAGCGGGCTCCAGGCCGGCCTGGCCCGCGCTGCAGGTGCCAGGGGCAGCCCCGAAACCCGCCCTGACCGGAGCCGCTGCCGGCCACGCGGTGCCCAGGAGGAGGCCTCGCGCATGGAGCTGCTGGAGGCCAGGCCGAGCCCGGCCGCGTGGGAAGAGGCTGCTTGGCTGTCAGTAAAAAGCCACACAGCGATGTGTTTGACATAAAGACATCCCAGAGCACTAGAATTCCCTCTCAGCGTTTTCTGACTCGGGAAGAGGCACGGCCGAGGCAGCCTTGGAGCTGCTTGGGGCACCGAGCACATGAAGACAGCAAAGCTGAGGCTGGGCTCAGACATGCCGGCGCAGTGGGAGGAAGAGGAGGCGAACGCCTTCCACTCCGTGACGAAGGCAAAGGGCATGCTCGTTGGAGCAGTTCACGATGAGCAGCATGGCAGAACTGTAACTCAGAATTTGAAGGCGTTTCTGCTGCTGTTTATCCTAATGCACTGCGCTGTTTTCCAGTTAGTTGCTGCAGCAGATACCGGGCGGCAGCGCCCGGCCAGAGCGGCAGCTCGGCCCGGCATCCCACATCCCCTGCCTGGTGCCGCTGCAGGAGGCAGCCCCTGCACCCCCTGAGCCTTTGGCCACAACAGCTTGCGGTCATCTACTTGTAATGACTGCCCCACTTGGAGAGAATGATTATTGCGGAAAAAGAAAGGAAAAAAGTCATTCCAGCTGAAACCTGCTGCGAAGGGCGCCTGAGGCAGGCTCCACCACACTCCCAGGGTGCTTATAATACAGCTCGTAGCGACGCTAGGTGCGAATGCAAACACATTCTTATGATGTTTGTAGCTCTGTGTGAAAACAGTTTACCAAACAGAACACTCCAGTTGCCTGCAAGTCGAAACTGTCCTGTGACAAATTTCAAGTCTTTCTTTCCATTTATCAGTTTGAAAGAGAACAGCGCTTGCTTGTTTGCTTTTCCTTGGGATGATGTAGCCTTCCTAAACTGCTTTCCCCCAGGAAAATCTTTACCACAGTTTTCTGAGGAGAGAATACTGACTTTATGTCATTTAAATGCAAGACCCACTTGGTTTCCATTTTTCATTCTAATTATGCAAAAGCCTAAACTACATGAAGCATAAGGAGAAAATAGAGCTATTTGGTAATTAATGGCTAATGATAAATTGATTTCATTTTGGAATCATTGCAGTTGTCATCTGTGGTATTTAAGACACAGCCCTTTCAAAGGCCCTGTGTTCCTTTGTGTTGTTTCGGTTTTTACTGTTCCCAGTCAAAGGCAATGCATGCAAGCTATGCTAATGCCCAGTGCAATTCTGCTTTGCTTCTTAGTTCACCTTTTTGATTCTGTACGTAAACAGCTGAGCTCCGTGTTTTCAACTTCAGTCTGAGCCTTTGAAACCACAGAGAGAACTTTGGATCTGACATCTCTGGTGAAGCCCACAATATGGTGGGTGAAACTTCAGGGAAAATGAGTGCAGCGTGAAGCGGGATTTGCCAGAGGGAAGTTCTCCCCAGAAACCTTTCTGCCGAAAAACCATAAAACAGAAAAACAATAGCATTTAAACTTTAAAATCCTTGCTGTGGGGTCTTCACCCTGGCACTGTGTAAAAGTTGATTACAGGGCACATCCTTCCTGCTGTCGCAGTGCTGGCCAAGGCCATCGCTCAGCAGTGACATAAATCGCAGATGGAGTAGTGGACTGCAGAAGATGAAGTGATGACCAGAGCGGGAGAGGCAGGGCCCGAAATGCCTCCGGAGGGACAGGCAGTTTGGCAGAGGGAGTGGCCTGGTGCTGGAGAGCAGCTCCAGCCCGCAAGGCCCTCGAAGGTGGGTGATGCTCTGACGCAAGGCTAGCGGAGCAGCTACAAGGCAGATCAGCCCCTTTGTGACCTCCTCCAGGCACTACCTTGCCATTAAAACAAAAGTTGTTGGGAGTGGTTGACGCTTCGTGTCGGATAATTCCTAGCTTGAGTTCTTGGTCTTTGCTGGAAGCAAAAGCAAGAAGGTGAGGCCAGTCCAAATCAAGACTAGCATGGGGCAGCGTTCCACATCTGCACATACGGTGCCGGGTTCATTCTGGTAAATGAGGCAGCTCCATGAGAGCCCCCGGGAACTCCCCAGGTTCCCACCAGCAGGGCCTATGACCCCTGCTACGTGTGAACACAAGGGCAGCGGTACTGGCCAGACCCAGCTTCCATCAGTGCCCGCATCCTGGACCTGCCAGGACAAAAAGCAGGTGCCCAGGGAGCAGTGGGAACACAGCGAACAGATGTTCCCATTTACTGCGCTGTACATGTGCAGAACTGCAACCCACACATACACAACAAAAGGAAATTCCTCCTGTATCTTCACAGGGCTCCTGGTAGGCGCTAGTGTTTAATGCTTAGAAAGACAAGTTACATATAAGTTGTTCATGCAGAGATGCTAAGAAAGGGATTTTTCTCTGAGAGCCATATCTACAATTCCTGCAAGGAATCAGATCAAGAGTAGCATTTTCCAAAGTGCCTAAAGAACGTCAAAGCCTGAAAACCCTTTTCAAGAAAGGCCCTTAAAAACTTGTGTCCCACGCAAGTTGTCTGATCTTTAAGCAGTCATGCAGGAGGTTGTGGGACAGAAGTAACCCCAATTCATGCCTTGGCCTCTGCATGGCCCATCAGACCCTGGCCACAGACCTCAAAGGAGTAAGAGCAGCATTTGCAGAGTGTTGCACCCATCCCAAAGGCCAAAAGGCAGCTCATTTGCCTGGTCTAGTGTGGTGTAATAAGCAACTGTGCACGTGTCTGTCCTGCTTCTTAGCAAGTGCAGGTCTGGGGTGGGTTTGGGAGAGTGCACAGACATCTGTGACCCGTGAGCAGATCTGTGATCTGCTCCTCATTGCCCTGAGCCGGAGGGGAACCGCAGGAGAAGGCAGCCCAGCAGCACAGACACCCCTGGCAGCGGCTGGTGTGTTTGTGAGCACGCTGCTCTGCTTAAGCTCTGACACCTGAGCTGCAGGCCCCAGCCTCTCGTGATGTTTGCTTTTAAACTTCCCTGCACCACGAGATAGTCTCGGGAAAAACAGCACAGCTGGGAGCACCTAGATGCAATAGGTGGAGCTGGGAGCCTTGGCAGGCTACAGTAGGCACCTTTCCACAACAGGTGATTTTCCTGTGTGACCTTTAGGTTGTGAGGGCCCTAATAAGAGCTTTGTTTCTTCCTAAAGATGACAAGAAGGTGCCTCCTCAAGCTGCTGGCTCGAAGGCCTTCCAAGGCATCAGCACTGTAAACACCTTGTGAGTAGCACAAGAACCGTGGCTTTGGAAATTCAGGAAACCAAAAGAAAGAAAACAAAACTAGCAGCTGGAAAAACACCTCTGGGCTTTATAAGCACTTCTTCACAGTATCCGATGCCTCCATCAGCTCGGGGCAGCAGGGCAGGGCCACGCTAGGGAATTCCCCCCACGCACTCCCTTTTCCTCTCCTTAAAGAGTGGGAATGCTTCTCTTTCCCCGGGAGGAAGGACACCTCTGGATTGCTGGAAAGCCTCCTGCACAGTTCACATCTCCGAGCGCTCCCGCACGGGCAGCCACCGAGCGGCTCCTCTGTCACCCCGCTCGGGAGCAGCCCCCGGGAGCCACGGGGGGCAGAAACTGAGGGCAACTAACACTATAAATGGTTGGATCGTCTCCTTTGGGAAACTAGGAACGCTGTTAAATATGGGGCGAGTTTGAGAGCAAAGGGGTACTTTACAGTCCCCAATTAGTACCTTGTTTCCTGTGTGGCCAAAACCCCCTTAAATGAGAAATCCTCCCCCGTAACAGTCTTACGCTGCCCAATCTGCAGATAACTCTGGGAGCCAGATAAAGATTTGTGTTCTATAATTAACCCTCTTCTTTATTCAGCACCTGAATAAACATGTTCGCCCTCCTTTTCTGAACAAAATTTTATTCTGGTCATCTAGTAATAACACTGGGAGATGGAAAATAACCCATGTGGCTCATCAGTCTAGGATTTATGTCTAGTAATATCTTATATGTATTTTTTCTTCAATATTTTTTTCTTTTTAATATTCAAGAGAGTATAAAAATAACAATAATCCCCCCTCCATTATGTTTCCAGTGGCTCACAGGATGGTTGACAGGACTATAAATGTAATAATGAGGTGGTTTGAGGGGCAGGTTAATGTTTTTTGCTCACACAGGATGCTTTTAGCCCAAGGCATTCCTTCAGGCCAACACCGCTTCACCTGGGCCAAAATCACCACTGAGCACCCATTAAATCACTCACACTTAAGCGTTAAGTTACTGGGCCCAGCAAATATTCGGCAATCCAGATCTGAAATATCACTAGTCCACAGAACAGTAAATAGGGAAGCAGTCTGAAACCTTAGGAAACCTTTATTTACCAGTAACAAAGAGCTCTAAGACTAATTCCTCCTCTCACATGTTCCATTTGCAGTGGTGCAACTGGCACTTTTGGGTGCGTTATTTCTTCTGATTTATGCTTGTGCAAGCAGGAAGCTTAGGGAAGAGAAGTCTCTGGGTGCTTGGGACTGTGTTTACGTTTTCCACCTATCTATCTTTCTAGGTCAGGGATCTTCAGGCTTTATTATTACATGTTAGTCTTGATGTTGCAATAATATTTACAGGGCAGGACCCGTTATGCTCTGTGCTATAAAATATCTATCACCATAGCTGCAATGGGACTGGCCGGGTCTCACAGCCTTCCTGGTGCAGACCACCTCCACGTGTGCATTTTCCCACCATTCCCAAACATACCGCATCCTTGAGGGACTGCGTCAGCTGATTACTTGGAGAAATGGTGTTGGGAAAAGATTGACTTCATTGTTGCTAAAACTGGATATGAAAAATGAAAGCTTTTCAAGAAGAGCTTTGTTGGGTTGAGTCTGCAGAGCCTTGAAAGGAGTCCAAATTGCTCCAAAATTGGCCGCTTTTGTTCCAGAGTTTGAGAATTACTGATCTCGGTACTGATAGTGGTGCATACCAGCCTGCATCCCAGAAAACATTCCATTTAAAAGTAGCTCTTCATGAAGCCACAGAACAGAGTAACTGGGGCCAGATCCACAGTCTGCTCAGATCAAGGAAAGGCTTGTCCCATCAGTCACTTTCAGAGCAGAACCGAGCTGTGTCCCATCCCTTGAGGATTGGGCACGGCGACTGGATACATGTTCCCATTTGCCCCGGGGCAGGGCTCTGGAGAAAGGGAAGCCAAGCAAAGGAGCTGCTCCGTCGTGCACAGAGGGAGCACCCTGCATCCTCTGGAGTCTCTGGCTCCGAGACGCTGCTCCTGGCTGAAGCCAGAGTCTGTCCTAGAGCCCGAGCTCTAGGGCCCTTCCCCGTGGGTCAGCCCCAAAGGGCCAGCTGAGCGCGGCTGATTCTGCCCCGCTGCTCGGCTCGCACCTGGGCACTTCCAGAGTGCCCTGATCAGGCCAAAGGGAAGGAAGAGGCAGGGAATGCAGCGCTCTGCACACCCTGCAATTAGAAATGAGACTAGGAAAAATGGAAGGGAAGGGAAAGGAAAGGAAAACAGAGAGGGCAGCAGAACAGAGCAAAGAATATTGCAGCTTTTCACTCTCCCTCGAATGGGCAGCCTTTGCCGTCGCTCTTAATGTTGCTGTCTGTGTTAAACCAGCATTTTTCAGGACCTTAGTCCTAATAAATGAGAAGTTACGAAGGTCTGAAACCACAGCCTAGAGCCAAACATGTTGTGGCTGAATGTGTGTGAAAACTTCCTTGTCGGTGTCTGCTCGTGGCCCTCCTGTTTTGTCAGCAACATTCCGGTCGGGAAGCTGGGCCTGCTGTGACTGGAGCACAGGGAGGGAGGTCCTCACGGTGCTGCCCTGCCCACTGTGATACCCTGCTGGGGCCTGAAACACTTGCTGCTTCTCCAGGGATGGAAAACAGCCCTTCTGTGTGTGGGGGGATTCACATGCACTTCTTTGTAGACAGGTATGGATGTGAAGCCTGACAAAATAATCCAGATTTTCTACTCAAGTGGAAAGAGAGAATGTTTCTTGTTCAGCTCCCTGTTTAGGCAAGTTTGTTTGGCACTGGCACATACCTGACATCCAGCTGCTTACAGGGTGTCAGAGAAGGGGTCAGGTCTATTCTTAGCTGCACCAGGATGAATCTGGAATAACGACACTGCAGGCACTGTTGTTGTTACGACTTGAACCATGCAACCGAGAGTTGAGTTTGGCACAGAGGACTCATTTCTCACCAAGAAGGGGGCATTACAACATAAGGCATCAAGCATGTTACTCAGTAAAGAATACAGGAAAGTCTCTAGTAATGCATTAGGTTACTGTAGATGGCATTCACTCCTTGTCCGTGTGTATTATGTACACTGCAACTACATGGATTTTATTATGTAAATGCATCGTGACAAACTTTCATGCTTACAAGATCCTGCAGATGATTTTGTCATGGCATGAGTTAAGAAACGAAGCAGCTATGGGGAGGCTGCATCACGGCACAAAAGAAAGCAACACACACAGATCCTCGCCTGCGAGGGCTCTGCCAACAAAGCTGCAAAGCACTGTGCATTTTTTAAATCCTCCTCAAAACCACCACTTATTTCTTGATTCTTCCTTCCCTGGGTCTTTCCACAAAATTCCTGTATACAAGAATTGTCACTTCACAGGGTAGCATAAAACGGGAACGATTCCTTGCCAAACCAGCTGAGATCTGGCTGGTGAGGAGAAGATGAGATGCTGTTGCCTCTAAAGACTCCTGCCCACTTACTTGTCCAACAGGACTGCAACGTTTGCTGCTGTTTTTCAATGGTTTGCTTACTTTTTCACTTCCACACCCAACCTGTGTGCAGTGCTCCTCCTCCAGCGAACTGGAGGGGCACAAGAAGGAAGGCCTTCTTGCTGGAGCTGGGACTCGCAGTTCTGTCATTCCCCCCAAACACACAACTCTCCACTAGCTCTGGACAAGGGGAAGGGGAAGGAGTGGAATAATCCAGATGGTAACTTCATTTGACCTATCTACTTTGCCCAGCTCAGATTTGTGGACCGAGGTAGGTGTCTCCGGAGGGCAGTTCGCACAGGAACCTAACCAGGAGGCTCTCAATGGATCTCAGCAGCCTTTCTCAAAGATGATCAGGGGCCTTGTTCCAGGGGCCTGGAGCCTCTGTCTTATGAGCAAAGGCTGAGGGAGCTGGGCCTGTTCAGCCTGGAGAAGAGGAGGCTGAGGGGGGACCTGATCAGTGTCTATAAATACCTCAAGGGAGGCAGTGAGGAGGAGGGGGCGGCCTCTTTTCAGTGGTGGCCAGCGACAGGACTAGAGGAAACGGCCACAAGCTGAGGCACCAAAAGTTCCACAGGAACTTAAGCAAAAACTTCTTCCCTGTGAGGGTGCCAGAGCCCTGGCACAGGCTGCCCAGAAAGGTTGTGGAGTCTCCCTCTTTGGAGATCTTCCAAACCCGCTTGGATGCCGCCCTGTGCCCCGTGCTCTGGGTGTCCCTGCTGGAGCAGGGAGGTTGGACTAGATGACCTCTGGAGGTCCCTTCCAACCTTAAGGATTCTATTGATTCTCTTTCCATCAATTGCAGGGGGAGCAAAGGGAGAATAAGCTTGGTCCAGAGCCTAGAGTTCAGAGGTTTATATATTCTGCATTTTCACTCTGTCTCTTTGATACAGAGCTTTCTGAAATGGAACTCACATATTTCTCACATATTTTTTTAAGTATATACAGTATCCAGAAAGCTCAGGTTGCACATACAGCTGGTGGCACTACCTCCACTTGAAGAAATCCCACTATTGCCACTGGGACCTCCTTCTACTCTCTGTGCCTCAGCAATCACTAAGGGTTTTGCCCAAGCCCTGGATCTAGGGTTTGGCTCTCTATGGCTCCATAGCCATGGGCCCACTGGGCCACCCCCACAGCAGCCCCCGTTACATGAACCCGTGTGTGGAACCTCCTGCTGTGGGCTGCAGTGCCGCAACGGGTGGAAGGAAGGAAGGAGCAGCTCAGCAAAGCACATTTATGGTGGACATGGTGGAGACCACTGCCCATATTGACCGCTCCTCACACCTACAGGCATGTCACTGGTGGCACAGGAAGGGAGGTGGTGGGAAAGTGGGAACATGCTAGTTAACCTCAGGCACTCGTCCAAGCACAGCACGAGATCTGAGGCATGAGCGAGGGTGGAAATTCCATTACAGGTTTTAAATAATTAAACACTACATGTTTGGAAGCTCGTTCCTTCCTATTACTTTTTAAATAATTAATCTGTATTTACATCTATTGAACTTCATGGAGCTCGACACATAACAAGTTTGAGTCAAGCTGCAGGAGGGAGATTTTTCTATCTGACACCAGTACAAATGTTTTTTATTGTATACAGCAACCCCAGCTATGTGGGATCAGCCAGCATCCAATGCAACTAGATGCTGGAGATTACAGACACATGTGTAAGGGGTTTTCTATCAAATTATTCGTGAGTAATCAAAACACTAAGAGAAGCTGGAAATCCCTAGAGGAAAAAAAAAGGTGCTTCTAGCATCTCAGAATAGCAAAAAGGGATTCAAGTTAGAAGTGATTAACAAACAAATAAAAGAACTCCATGGATTTTTCCTTCTGTACCCACTATTCTCAGGCTAAGAGCTATCAGTTCCATGTAACCTGCAGCACAACTTGGTAAAAAACAACTTGCTGCCATTGAAAATGTTAATCTCAATGGCTGGAATAACAGACATATAAAGGAGGAATACAACCTCGAACAGCCAAAAAACCTCAATTTTTACCTACAGTATTTCTTTTCCTACACCACGTTGTTCCCTTCTATTTACTGCTGGTTCTAGGAGCTGGAGCCGTTCCTGCCGGGCGGTCCCACGGAAGCGACGCCCCGCGCGCTGCAGCGGAGCAAGGAGCCCACGCGGCTCGGGACGCAGCGCGGAACCGGGCTTGGGAACAGGGGCTCAGCCCCGCGATCCAGTCCGTGGCAATGGCAGCGGGATTATCTGTTTGTGTTACGTGTGCTTTGCAGCTGGAGGCAGCTTCTGCTTGCAGGCAGGCTGGTGCAGGAGCATTCGCTTAGGAGATTCTGGCTGGCGTTCCTGCAAATTCAGTCCAAAAGTCCAGCTAAGTTATCTCCTTTTCAAAGAGCATTACTACTAATGGAAATGCTGCTGGCCAAACAGATCCTTCAATTACAACAAATGGAGCAGAGCTGCCTTCAAACGGAGATCTCCGCTACACCTGCACAGTTATTGGGGAAGTTAATTAGATTGCACGGGGTAAATAGGGCCTTAATGGGATCTTCGGAGGCCTCATAACGGCACAAGACATACCAGGGCTGGAAGAGAGAGACCAACGTGACTTTCAAATTCCAGGCTACTTTTCAGTGGAGGGGGAAAAAGCAGCTATAGCTGTCAGGGAAGGAGACCTGAGGCAGAAATTACGGAAAGGCAGGCAATAACCGTGTTGCTCCGTGGCAATTCTACAACATCACCCTACAGTGGAGAGGCACAATTGAAGACTTTTTGCCATGTTCTTGTTTAGTAATTGTTATAAAAAAAGGAAAAATCAAGGAGAGGCATTAGATGCAATAATGACAACTCTCCTGTTTGCTCCTTTGACCCGTGTGGCTCTAATTCAGAGTCCTAAGGATAGAAGCTAAACATCTCTGAACCCCGGAGCACAAACAGCGCTGCGCAAGAAGGGAGCGCGAGGTCAGATTTCAATGCAATCCAGGAATCCATGCCAGGCCTGCAGATCAAGGAGTACCTAACTCAAAGCACAGGAAGAATGAGCCCTTCAGATGGCAGCTGCTCCAAGGATTACGGGCCCTACTGTTTCTGGTGTCAAGGTAATCATCAGAGCAGCGTCTACGCTGGGCGCCTTGCGGGGATGGCTGAAAGCGCAGCCTTCTATTCGCATTCAGGTTGGGGATTTCGTTTCCCTTTTAGACAAAGCCAACGGTGCAAAGTATTCATATTTCAAGGCTGGTTTAAGGATCAAACCCCAGCTTACTTAGGAGAAAGATGAGCGAGACTCAAAGTAGAAAATTATATGGGAGCCTCGTGTACGGTAGGTGGAGAGACAGGAATCTGTGACTTTTTATCAAAAATATTCATTTAGAGATTGGTGCTAATGGCAGAGTGTTTGAAATGCTCTCCCCCTGCTTCCCTCCCCCCCCCATATTCATGTTTTCACATAAATCCTGAATTTGGCATCTTATTTTATTGTGCAGACATTTTCTGCGTAGTGGATGGCTTATGCAAATGAACCAAATGTCCTATAAATTAGTCTGGAACTGCCTGGGATAACGAGCTGCCTGCATGGGGAGCAGCGCGCCGTACTCAAAGCGGCGCTCTCGACACTTTGGGAGAGCAGGAGGACGTCGCAAACGCAGCCAGGCTGCACAACAAGGCGGGATCTGCTGCTGGCATCGCGCTCCTCATCCTGAAAGGCAAAGCTGGCTTACTGCATGGAAAGATGCAGTGCTAGAGGGTGCCTGAAAACTGAAATCCCCAATAATTATCTGGTGGGAGGACGCGGGGCCCCTCGCTGCTCCAGCCCGAGCCTGCGGATCCTCCTGAGTGACCTGGCCGCTCGCAGGATGGGTTTGTGGCCTTTCGTAGTGTGGGTTTTCACTGAAGGCTTCTTCATGTACACTATACATAGGGTTGCTATTGTATGGCTGCCTGTATTCAACATCCTGTATTGTATTCAATGCACTTTGGGGAGATGTGTATCTACAAAAAGTCCTACTTTCCTTGTATTCCTAACCTGAGACAGGGAAAACAGAGAATCACACAATCACAGGATGGTTGAGGTTGGCAGTGACCTCTAGAGACCATCCAGTCCAACCCCCTGCTCCAGCAGGGACACCTAGAGCACGGGGCACAGGGCGGCATCCAGGCGGGTTGGGAAGATCTCCAGAGAAGGAGACTCCACAACCTCCCTGGGCAGCCTGTGCCAGGGCTCTGGCACCCTCACAGGGAAGAAGTTCCTCCTCACATGGAGATGGAACTGCCTGTGGTGCAGTTTGCACCCACTGCCCGTTGTCCTGTCGCTGGCCACCACTGAGAAGAGCTTGGCCCCTTCCTCCCTGCATTCCCCCTTCATGAACTTACACATGTTAATCACATCCCCTCTCAGCCTTCTCTTCCCCAGGCTAAACAGGCCCAGCTCACTCAGTCTCTCCTCATACGAGAGATGTTCCACTCCCTTAATCATCTTTGTTGCCCATGTTTGCTGCCCGCTACCAGTGAGTAGCATTCCACATAGAGACGTATTCCAATAAGTATCCTTGGTAGCTCCTCTATTGGCTCGTCACGGAATTGCTCAGGGAACTCCCCCGCAACCACTCCGTGTTATGAGCAGGAAGACAAAGAAGGATGCGGTGATTCGGGCAGGGTCACGGGGAATATCTGCAGCAGAGCTTAGGAGGGACCAGACGTCTCATTAGGGATTAGTCTACGACCATATGCCAAGCCCATCTCTCTGCTACTCGGAGTCATAAGCCACACAGTCTGGGAACGTTGTGGAAGCAAGCGGCACAGCAGGGAGTGATTCCGGGCCTTTCGGACATTAAGTGACTTCTAGGGAAGGGCCTTTCTGCAGGTAACGGTACTAAGAAGCCCAGAAGTATGGGAAGTTTGAAAACAAGCCGGACATCAAAAAGATGTGATATGATCCGTCGTGGATCTGGAAGGAAAGGAATTAAACTGAGAGAAAGATATTAGCGGGAAAGAGAAATATTCAGAAGGGGAAGAGAAACCTAAGGAAAAAGTTGCAGGGAGTAGAAACCCAAAGGTAAGACTCAAAAATAACGAAAAATAGAAGCACACCAAGGAGCCAGCAGGGAAACAGAAGAGCGCAAGGCCGAAGAGGGGGCTCCCAGCAGGAGGGTGCGAGGCCAGGGCAGGCGGGAGCGGGAAGGTGCCGCTGCGGGCTCTGCTCCCCTGCGGCTCCGCACGGCACCCGTGCAGCCCGCGCCGCAGCTCTCGGTCTGCAGCTCTCCGTCCTGTTTCCCACCTTCCTGCCCTCCTCTTCAGAGCTCTGTCACGCACATTCAAATCCCTGGGCAATTACTTCCTAAGGATGCTGGAAGCAAAGCTTCCAGGCTTGCAGCTTCAAAAAACCCGACTCAGCCACGCTCCGCTTTTGACCTTTTCAAGACCTACATATATGAGATCCCTAAATAAGGTAATCAGCCACAGATAGTGCTGATGTAAGCGAGGGCCTCACACCTGAGGTGCCACAGGGCCCTGCTAAGCAGGAGAGAAGCTGCAGGAGTCCCGTCCTTGCTGGATTGCCCCCATGCTCCAAGGCTTCTCTGTCGCTCGCTGCTCTGCCGGCTGTGTGTGACTTTCTTCATGTGCATCCCGGTGTTCAGCTGCACAAGCTCTGCCAGGCGATCCTTATTGGAATGGTCATGTTGGGCACTCCGTGTTGCTCTTGCAAGGGCAGATCAAAATTCCCATTTCCACGGTGGTTACGATAGCAGCCTACCATGCTGCAGGAGACAGAACCGTTCTGTGGCTTTGTGGATAAGCTGGATAGAAAGCTGGTCCATCCCCACAATTCCACACCAATGTTAAGGGATAAGGAGCAAAGCCGATGGCTCCTGTATAACAGGCAAACAAATGCAGGGGCGGTGTTTGCTCATCTGAACGTGCAAAGCTGCCTTGTTTAAATATGAATGTGCTGCTTATAGCCAAATGGTAGTGACAGCAGCCCCGTGGCATCTATCACTGTTTGCACTTTCGCTAAGAATAGCCACGTTGTCGCGGGATTTTCTCAGATTCCACATCTGCAGGAAGTTTTTGCTCCCCCCATCCCATCTAGAGCCCATTACAGTTCCTTCCACTCTCCTGGGCAAATGGGGCTTGGGAAGAAGCTGAACATGCGAGGCTGATGCAGTGCCACAAAAACCTGAAATCGCTTCCCTGCCTCCAGCAAAACCTGCCCCCTTTCGCTCTCTCCTCTCATTCCCTCTGTTTTGTTTCCAGGTTTTTAGGTAGGGCACGAGGCACAGCTGCACAATGCTCCCCACACCTTCACAGAAGATTGAGGTTGCTGCTCTAAAAGGCAGTACGTGCTGCCAGGCTGGGGAACAGTTGCTCTTAGACCACATGAAGATACTTGATCCTTCTCTTCACATGCAGAAAAGGAAGCAAATTTCTTCTCCCCACCAGCCCACAGCACATTGCAGAGGTGCTTTAGAGCATGCACACTGACTAGAGAAGCTAATGGGTCTTTTCCATTTCTAGTTTTTCTTCTATATCTTTAGACAAAACACCCGCCTCGTTCAGGGTGACCACCTTGAGTCAGGCTGCTCCACACAGCTGCTGTGCTCAGAGCTATGAAAATACCTGTACTCAGGAAGAGGAGGCATGGAGCTGGGCGGCGGGACTGGGCCAGCTCATCACCCCGTTGAGTGCCCACCCGCCGCATGGTGAGGAAGGAAGATGAGCACAGCCCTGTGGCAACGCTCACGAGTGAACCCTCTGGAGAAGAGCACATGCTCAGTGCGGCCTTCTGCAGTGTCCCAGGCAGAAAGAAGCAAGATGCAGCTAAGATAAAACTGCAGGTGTTTCCCAGGTGGTCCTTTACAAGTCCTGTGCCTGGGGAACGGTGTGTCACGCATGCAGCTCCTCCCTGGGCGCGTGCATCGCTGCATGCTGCACGGGCAGGCACCTCGGCAGTCCCGCCTGTGTGTCCTCCTGGGCATGCACTGCTTCCAATGTAAAGGACAGGTCCTAAAGGATCTAGTGATTTGGATAAGATTCAGAGATGGAAACTGAGAGCAAATTGATGGACAAGAGAAGCACCTGCTGTTATCCGTACTGAGTCGGTCTATTAGCTCTTTAGTATTTCAGCTTCCATCATCTTTCACCCCTTAAGATTTGGTGCTGGCCCAGCTGCATTAGGGTACCCCATGTTGGGATACAGTGCCTAGCCCTAACTTCTGGCATGACACAAAGCTGGGCTGGGCCAGATTCTCCTCCACAGGAGGCTCCTTTACACCAGGCCTCACAAGCACCCTCCACGCACACAACCTTGGAGACGTTTCCCACTGCCCCAGGGCTGTAGAAGCCCCTCGGGCGCAAACAAGAACCTGCCCTTTGTTTAATGTGCCTAACGCAGCAGGAAGCCACTATTTGTATCCCACAGAGTCACAGAATGCCTGAGGTTGGAAGGGACCTCTAGAGATCATCCAGTCCAACCCCCCTGCTCCAGAGCACGGGGCACAGGGCGGCATCCAGGCGGGTTGGGAAGATCTCCAGAGAAGGAGACTCCCCAGCCTCCCTGGGCAGCCTGTGCCAGGACTATCCCAAAGGCACTGGGAGCATCATCCCCTCCCAGCTGCCCATTCCCTTGGCCGCAGGGAGCGCAGGCTGCGAGGAGGCCCACACCGTATCAGGCGTGTGCAGCTCGTGGTGCAACAAGCAGCAGCAGCTCCCAGAAAATGAGCGTTTCCCCTCTCGGCCAGCGCCACAACGTTCCGGCGGCACGTGCAGGGGCGCGCGCGGGCCTGGGCCCAGGGGCTCCGCTGCCCTTCTGCCTGGCGGGGAGAGCCTCGTTGACTCCCCGCAACGAAAGCTATCAGCACGAAACAGAGCTGGGGGCTCAGTGAGGCAACCGGCGCACTAAGAGATACAGCCTCTTGCGGGGACTGCGGCTGGAAAGCAAGTTTTGCAGCAAAATGAAACACCCCCGTGCCCCGCATCAGACACCCCCAAAACACACACAACCCTAGGGCCAGCTGAAGGTTTTAGGTTGTTGAGGACTCATGTTTAGCAAGCCTGTACAACGGTATATTATATTGTATATTGAAGCTCTGTATTGGAACGGGCTCCTTCCCTTGTTTAACCATTTTTAATTGATCGTTCAGGCACCGATCAAAAACCAAGCATCGAATTAATTCTGGTAATAGTACACAAACAAAGTCGAGTGCTGAGCACCATTTGAGAACACAGGACACGTGTACAGTGTGCTCTCTTTGTGATCTGCACTGTGTGTTTTAGTTGCTGTGCGTTGCCCCTGCTGACAAATTGCTTTTAAACACCTCAAGTTAAACCTAGGAACCTGTTTTCAACTATTGTGCCAGATAATAATTCATAATAAATGAACCTCTCTGCACATCCCAGGGGCCCTGTTGTTAGCTATTTGGAGTACGACACAACATTAAATAATAGATAGCTCTTTGCACTTGTAACGTTTCAATCTCAATCTCAAATTGCATGCAAAAGGGATTAAAGTGATTTGCACTCCCATTCAGAATGGAGACCAGACATGTCCATCTAAAGCGAGCCGCTCGCTAACTTCAAGCGTAGCAGCAGTTCCTCCACTTGCAATGAATGGATCTGCACACAAGCTCCAAATCAGACATATGCCTAAATACACTGCTCTACTGATGACTCTAGCTGTCTGCAAGTGTCCTATGGAATACGACTCACTGGGAATATATAGAAACCTCTAGGAGGTGATTCAACCAATCCTAAACCAGCACCAAGTCACCTGCAGTCAATCACACTCTAGAAGGGCTTGTCTTCCTGCGTTGGCTATTGAGGAGACCCAGGGAGCTTAGCTCAGATGTCAAACATCTAGATAATCACATCAAAAGTCAAAGGATACTATGGGACAATAAAGAAACGTGACAAATGTAGAAAACAGAGCACAAGCGGAGCCAGCTGAAGCTCAAACTGAAACTTTTTTTCTCAACTGTTCTCAGTGTAACTGAGAACAACATTCAACCAACTGAAGCTCATGGGAATATTATGCTTTGGGTATGTCTAGCACAAGGACACCTTAAAATCCTTTAAAAGGACCTTAAAATGGTCCTTAGAAAGAGAAGCAAACTCCAGTGGGACGAAGGCTTCACTGCAGTTGTTGATGCTGCTTTGGAGCAAGGTGTGAAGCAAAGAGGGCCCTGCAGGGGATGACTGTGCGCTTGTAGCCTGTTAGTCTGCATGTCCCCCCACCTCAAAGACCCCATCTAAAGGGAAAGGCAGAATTGGCAAGAAAGCTTCACGCAGGGAAACAGGCTCCTTCCCAGAGCGAGGCAGCAGCACATCGAAATCACGCTGTGCAAGACAACACTTGTAAAAATGTTGACAGGTATCATCCCCTGTTTGACTTACGGAGCCATCAAACCCTCACTTCCACGGAGCATTTTTGGACCCCGCAGTTGACGGAATCACCGATTTAGGATCTGTCAGACTTTGTTATGCAGATTAAGTGTCTCTCCTCGGTTCCATTTGTTACGCGTTAATAAGAGAGCACTGGAGAACGCTTTCCCGCACACAACCAGGGCCTTTGTGCCACTACATAGTAAATTTTGTTCTTGCTAGTGTGCGAGAAAAAAAAACCAACCCCAACACAACAGCCACACGGCTTAGTTGCTATGCAGAGACTTAGAGCCGCTGCATAGGGATCAGTTCCAGAGTTTGGTTTGATGCGAAGCAAGCCAGGCAAATTAGGCCTGGCTGTGATTTGTCAAGGCTTTGCTGCCTGCCTGTGTCTCTCATGCACAGAGAGGCAAGCAGCGTGCCCAGTTCGGGCTGGCCTGGCTCCTCCAGAGCTCTCCGAGATCCCAATCCAGGTTTCCTGCCTTTCAGCTTGATGCCTGGTGCCGTTAAAATACTCTGTACCAAAAGGCAGATTTATTATGAATGCTGGAAGGGATCTTTTCTTTCTCTCTCTCATTGACTAGATGTGACTCAAAAAGTTAATGGTAATTGCTCTCATCTTCATTTAGCAGAGAGAGAGAGAGAGAGAGAAATGGGAGCAATTTGCAGATCTGAGAACAGGTCATTACAGGTGTGTTATATTAGTGTATTCATGAGGCCCCTGGGACAGCCATGCTGAGATATCCAATAACTTTCTTAATGTGTAATTACACACCATTGGACTATAATTGATTAATTGAAAAGGGAATGTAGGCAGATGCTAGGCCAAGGCTTCTGCTGCTCATTAAATGAATATGTCCTTGCTTCTTTTTAATAAGTTAAGTGAACTACTCAAAAGCAATTAAGTGAGAACTGAAATTCATTAAATTTTAAATAATTATTGGTATTAACTTCTATAATAAAATACAGGATATATATTTTGCATTTTTTTCCCATTCCAAAAGTAATATAATACATGTCAGTGCTGCGATGAGGAAGTGCCATGTGATACAGCTAGCAGGAGGCAGCGAGCAGCACCCTCCTTTAAGCAGCTGGATTTTCTGTGGTGCACCCTCAATGTAAAGTTCAGCTGCCTTGCTGGGATGTCATTCCTGAGCCACATAGGTCAATCCCTATGACATCGTCATAGGGATTCCCAAAGGCATGGCTCTGCAAGCTCAATATTCCAGAGCGCTTCCAAGCATTCCTGGGGAATAATCCCATGAAATGCGTCACCACTTTTTGCAACTCCTCTTGCCAAAAGCCCCATGTTAGTTCTGAGAAATTAAAACAGCACGGGCTCCCCGTTTTCAAAATACCACTTTCTCATTACAGTTCATCAGCAATTTTTGCTTTAACGGCATTAAAGCAATATCATTGCAAACTTTTTTTTTTTTTTTTTTAATCTTTAAGGTCAGACAACCTATTTATCAATATGAGTCATATAAGTAATAGGCCTCCTGCACCATTACAGAAGCCCACAGCAAGCAGGGGTCTTTTCAAACCTGACCAAAACCATTCCAGCCAATACCCTGTATTAGTGAGAGCAAGGGCGAGAGGTCCAGGAGGGTCTGAGAACCTGTCCCCAGTTTGGGGCTCCAGCTCGGGCAGCTCCAGTGAGATGGGGTACACGAGGGGTTCTCAGGTGGGTACCTGCCTGCTGCCCACCATGGTGGGGGCTCTAGGCCCTACTCTCCCAAAATCTCCTGTCTGCCTCTCCCAAAAACACTCCACCAAGGAAATATTTACGGCTCTGGGTGACGGCTGTGGAAATTGTATTCCACCTTATGTGGAAGGAAATGTGATTAATATTATTTGACCGTATTTCACTTCCCTTGGAACAAAGTGCATCTTTATTCTTTAACATTCTATAAAAACTGTCTGAATTTTATTTAAATTGGTTCTGAATGCCAGTTTCATGTAGAAAAGTCAGGATTCACAAGTGATTTTCTTTCCAAGGAGTACAAAACTACTTTTTTTCTTTTTTTTTCCAGTTTTACAGCCTTCTGAATGTTTGTGCGAGGGCAGGAGAGGGACTGAAAATATTTTGGGATATTTTTACTTCAGAATTTACTGAAGTGATTATTAAAAAATAGGCTACAAAAATGCATTTCCAGCCAACATTTTTCTAGCTTTGTAACTGTTTACATTTCAATTCAATAAAAACATTGCTATTTTATAAAAACTGTCTGAAAAAACACAGCTTTTCGAAGATAACATGATTAATATGAAAATTATAACTTCAGTAAGCAGATTGAATTAGGAAAGCAAAAAGCAAAAACAGAGTAAAGCAACACAAGCACAGTGGTGAAGAGAAACTAAGGTTATAGAAATTATTCAGAGGTCAACAGTAATTGCACATTTATTAATGAAAATTTTAATGCTTCTTCTGGGAAGAAAGATGACAGAATTGGAGCTGTAATGGGCTTTTAATTATTTGCCTTCCTAACAAACACACTCTGCTCCTCTTTTGAAATAATAATAACACCAGCGTTAAAAACTAGACAAGATGCCTCCTTCTTGAGGAGTGAGGAGCCCGTGCTCAGGAAGCTACGCGTCGAACTGTCGCGTCCTAAATGGCTCCTGCTGCATGGGGACGAGAGGAGCCGCTGACCTCAAGGCACTCGGGCTGTCGTGGCTGTTCCTGGTGGGCAGGGGCAGAGCTGCTGCTGGCGAGGGGACAGGGTTTGCTTCCCATCGGGATTGATGTCCTTGCTCAACCTGCTGCATCTTCCCAAGCTGTTAGACCCTCTCGCTGTCACATCCTCCCTTCCTTTCCATCCCTGCACTGTGCACTTTGGTTTTGGCATACAAGTGGCTGCAGGGCACTTGGCTCCTTTTGTCCCGCTCCTCTTCCCATCTCCCCCTTTCTTCAGGCCACGCATTAGTTGGGATTTTGCACCTATATTCCATGTGTTGCTGGGAAGTGATGCACCCAATGACTTGTCCCTGGGTGGAGGGTGACAGAGACAGCAGCAGTGGTGCAGAGGACTCGAACCAACTGCTGACAGCACCTGTGCCTTGGCCGCTCGCTGTCCTGAAGAGAGAGCAGGTTTCTTTGCACTGCCCCAGCAAAATGTGCTGGAAATGCCCCAGTGATGGCCCTGCGGCCTGGGGAAGCCCTCGTGCTGCTGATCAGGGCTGCTCCCGCCAACCTCCATGTAAAGAAACGCGCTTTAGATCTTGTTTCCAGCAAAGCTGATATCTCAGAATTGCTATTGTGTCAGGGCTGCATTTTTCCTAAGTGCCTACAGCTGGTCTCTGACAGCAGCCTTCAGCTTCAATATTATTAATAAAGATCATGTTGTCTATGCTTTAATTTACCAGTGAGCTGGCCTTCAGCGGCCTTTGGCCGTAGAGGGGGGAAGGTGTCCTGAGAAGGCAGCTTGTCTTCTTTCATGTCTACAGGAGACAGGGGCTGCCCAGAGCTCATTCACGCTTAGGGGAAGGGGTCCTGCCGCTCTGAATCAGATAGGTACCTGAGCATGGGGGTAGATACCAAAAAAACACTTGTTCCTTGAGCTCCCCAGCAGCACAGGCCGCAGGTGCTATGGGGCTTGCCAAGGCAGATGAAGGAGGCAGAAGGATTAAAGGACGGAGCGGTTCCCTCCAGCCCCCAGCCCAGGTCTCCTGTCTCCCTGGGAAGGGAAGGGAAACGTCCCCTGTGTGGCCGCCCAAGCGGCCCCGGGGAGTGGTGCAGTGTGGAGGCAGCACAGCCTGCAGCCCAGCCGGGCACCAGCTAAACCCCCCAAACCCGTCACAGGAATCCAGCCTGGCATGGTACCCTTGCTTGAGAAGAAACAGAGTTTCTGTAGGGTTTGGGGAAGGTTGTTTTTCTTCTTCCTTTTTTTTAATATTCTGCTATAATTCATGAACAATTTATTTTTCGAAAATGAAACGTTACAGGCCATTAGTCTATGATATGACCTAAGCCCCACTGTTATTTCAGTCACAAGACAGGTTGAATTTCACGTGGCCGAGATTACTGAGGTTTTCAGAACCCGGTATCCATTGCCCACTCCAATTGCTTTTCCCATTACTTTTGCTCCCGAGCCATGGCTGCCGGGCTGAGGCACAGGGCTCTCCGACAAGAGCTGTAGCGTCATCGCCGCCATTTGCTGGAGCCGCAGTGCACGCTATGGCCCAGCCGCTGCTCTCAGCCCACGGTGGTGAACGGGGTAAGAAACTGAGGAAAACTACCCCAAAAAGAGCCCCTGGGCCGAGGCACAGGGAGTCTCAGGTGCTGGCGAAGCAACAGGAGGTGCAGCCGTGGTGGCTGGAGCTCCAGCAGGCTTGGAGACCTTCTCCCACCCATCACCACATGGCGGCCGTGCTGCCCCTTGCCCCGCAGCAGGTCATGCCTTAAAGGCCAGGAGAGGCGCAGGGCCCCAGAGCTGCTCTTGGCAATGCCCTTCCGAAACCCGGGGGAAAGGGCTCTTGTGTCCTGGGACGGGGCTGAGGAGCCGCTCTCCCTCTCCCTCTGCTGGCTTGAACCTAAAAGTGTGAAGGAGAAGCCGGGTGGGCGGGAGTTGCCAAGGGAAAGGGCCTCTGCTTTTCCTCGGCACTTGGAGCGGGAGGCGCGGGCAGGCAGGAAGGGCATCGACAGGCTGAGCACCCCTGCCTTCGGGGCACTGTGCCCCTAAGTGCCCTGACACCTACTGCCCTTCAAAACCCAGGCTCTCTGTAATTTTTCCTTTACACTGGAGCACAGGAACCAGGTCAGAAAACGGCAAAAATGACCAAACCTTGCATTCTGAGAACCAAACCCTCACGGCCCCCAAAGAATGCCAGCACGTCTGTTGATATTTAGCTTGATTGTGCACTGCAAAGGATACTGCACTCTTGTATCGCAGGTGTTCCCACTGCCTTCTCACAAACAGCCTTCCCAGTTTGATGCCTTTTTGGTTTCCATGCAGTACGAAGCCCAGGTTAATCCACTTTGTCCTTTCTGCGGTTTGGAGGCACCCCCCTTGCTGACCCGGCCCCTAGTGCTGGGATGGGGCTGAGCCTCAGCCCTCCTGCTGCCCTGTGCTGGCCAGAAATGCCTTGCACTCCCAGGGGATTCTCCTGCTTTTTATGTTTCATTTATATTCATTTTGGATGTGTTTTTAAAGCTTTCTTTTTCTGTGTTAGTGATTAAAGATATCTGGCTGTAAGTGAGTTTTGCATTAAATCCAATTAAAAAAAATGTGCTTTATTTTGTGCCTTTTATGTAACAGCTTCTAAACATCAATTCTACCTGATAAGAACTCACTGCATACTGGAGTCATGAATTTATCCTCTGAGAGCAGAACTAATAGGAACAGGCTTTTAATTTCAAAGAGAAAAAGATCGTGACTTTACTCCGGGAAAACTGTGGATCTCAGCTGGGTGTGGAACTGGAGCTGAACGTTTTTTCAGGGTGTTTATGTTTTGTTTGCTTATTTGTGTGCTTTACATCTAATCCCATAGCACTGGGTGGTACTCATATCATCTCCATAAACAAATGATCTGGAAAGCAACCTGGCATTTCATTTCCTTAACCCATGAAACCCTCCCTTGCTCAGAGAGCAGCAGGCCAGTCTGAAACCCTGACTCAATATTCTGGGCAACTTGCAGGGGGAGGAGGAGGACGAATTGCTGGGTTTTCTTTCCTACTTTTGTTAAAAGGCATCCAAGCATGGCTCTTCCTACCCTGACTAACCTGGGTAGGTGCCAGATGGATTTTCCCTTTCTCTAGGCAATGGCTCAGGAATTTCAGCTGGCTAGAGCAGGGGTTGCAGGCTTTTCACTGGCCTTTTCATTCTAGCCTACCCTTTTTCACCAGTTAATCCCATCTCTCTCCCCACATCCACTATTAGTTGGACCGCACTGTTCCTTTACAATCAGCTTCCAGAGCTCTGAATTCTGCCTTTTCCTTGTGGAAACAAAGAGAGGTGCCTAAAAGAAAAGCTTCCAGCCACCAATGGAATAAGAAATTAAAATCCTGAGGCAGGGTCCGTGGTAGTGGAGTGCCTGGCTGGCCAAGCCACCATGCTGGCCTAACTCTTCAAAAATAAGTTTGCATATGTAGTTCCCAATATTTATCACGGGCAACTAACCTTAAAAAAGAAAGCATGACTCTCAAAACAACTGGAAAGCTCACAAGGAAAATTTTCTATCTTCACTGACCAAAAGCTTTCTTAACCTCTCTGTTTCCTGTGCATTACAAGAAACATCATGACACACCACATAGCCAGATTTAAAGCGGGAAATAAAACCCCTCACCTAATTCCGCAACCGCAAAACGGGTTTCTGTATCAACCAGAATCTTTCATTGTCACTGCTTTTCCTAACGCGCAGAACTGCCTTAAGCGCTCGGGGGGTTATTTTGCCTGAACGGTCGCTCTTCCTTGCTGTTTCCTTTCAAAAAAAAAATATTCCCGATACATCGGAGCGGTCCCAGTGTCTGCAGAGCGCCTGCTCCCGGGGCAGCGGGTGCTGTGGAGCGGGCGCAACTGGTGAGGGAACAGGTTCTGCTCCCTGCCACAAAATGGCGGCCGGCGCGCTCTACAGCGCCCGCGGCCCCGTCCTCTCCCTGAAGCTGCTGCCCAACGGACTCCAAACTGCTCAGGAGAGCTCCAAGGGTTCCCAAAGGAATAAACAAGCCTGAGTTTCTCTTTCATCTGAAAATCTTAACTTTTCACTCCTTTTCAGAAAGCGAGAAGCCAACATCTGCCTTGCGCTGTTAGTGTCTGGGTGAGTTTTCTCCACTGGGAGAAAAAAGAAAAATCAGGGAGATGCAGGATGCAGCCCCTGCTCTTTTCTTCCATGTTTTTCTTCCTTCTCCCCTCACAGGGACACGATTTCTGGCACAAACAGAGGAAAACTGACTAGCATTTCGAATGAAGATGCTGTCTCCTTGACCACTTCACTTTACTCTCAAGCACATGTTAATACAGCTTTTTTTTCTGAAAAGGTTAAAATTTCTGAAAATGTGAAAATTTACATGGAAAAGCAGTACCTATCTGGAAAACATGCAGCATCTTAGACAAATAATAACACTAGTTCTCCCATTAGCCAAGGCCTCGTCAGCATAGTCTTTTCACAGAAAGTTACTAATACATCTAATACATCTTGAAAAATAGCAGATTTATATATTCATAATTTGTCTACTTTTTTTTTTTCAAATACAAATTAAGTACACACTACATCCCTGCCAATTTTGTTTCCAATAGCACAGGAAAAATAAAGCTATGACAAATTACTTTTATTACTTCCTTAAATAAGAACTGAAACTTGTCCAAAAAGCACATGAAAGACTAACTCGGATGGCTTGAGCTTTTGCCAGGTGTAGAAGTGATATAATAAAGCAGTAACTTAAATGCATATCGGGTGAAAGAATAATTAACAGGGCATTAAAAGAATGCTTGATTTTAATAGCACAAAGGGAGTTAATGGGTCCATTGATTCCTTGTACTTCAAATAAAGCCGATTTTTGATGGAAACAATACTTATTGTATGTACGTGTCCTCGTGTTGTCTCAAGACTCTAGTGCCAAACTCCTGCAATACACAAAATCCTGCTGACCCTGGGGGATCCCGGGCGGTTTGTGGGGGTTTATCAGACCTGACCTGACCAGTGGCACAGTAACTGGGCATGGCCTTGGAGAAAGAGCCTCTCTTATTTGGCACAGTAACAGTGACTACACTGGGGAATCGCTTTACGCGTCCGCTTGGTTTCTTCCCCCCGGGACTTAACCCCGCTGCCCCCGAAATCAACAGGAACTTTGCGAGGGATTTAAGAGGAAGCTGGATCAATTCCACAGGCTGCGATTGGGTTTTTGTTTGGCGGAATCACACTGGGAATGAACCAGCCCTTCTGAGTGACATGAGTAGCTCTGATTGCCCTGAAATCCTTATAATTACCTGCCCGGCCGCTGGCTGCCTGCAGGGGCTCCTCGGGTGCTGGGTGAGGCCTGGCAGTGTGGAAACGCTCTGTGTTTTGCTCTAGTTGCTGCAGGCAGCAGCGGTGCACGAGGGTGCCAGCCCGGCGCCCGGCTCAGCAAAAAGCCGGCTGCGTTTCCCTGTGCCGAGCGCATCCCAACCGCCCCGCAGCGCCGGGCTCCTCTTCCAGGCTGCTGCCTTGGCACAAACCTCAGGGGCCAGTTTCTGTGCTCACTGACATCAATTCAAACCCTCGTTCAGTGGATGGGCACTGGGGACAGTGTGGATGCGTGTGGCCCCGTGTCTCCTATGGGGGTGGCGAGAACAGCTTTTTGTGCGGAGGAAACGTGGCTTGTTCCGTGCCCCTCTCCAGTGCGTGTAATCAGGAAAAAGTGGTGGAAGTTGCTTTGAAATATAACTGAGTGTTCCGATTCTCCACAAATATTTCCGTTTAGCCAAATGATACATTTTACTTCAATGCGGAAAAGCAAACGTGAGGGAGAGACCTACCAATTCATCGGAAACTCCATTTCCAAAGACATGTGCGAATCTCTTAAATACACTGCAATCCATTCTCTGTTTACTTTAGATAAACAGTAAAATTCATTGTGGAGCACTCATTTTCTCAAGCTAATGAAGAACGCGGGGCCTCAACAGATTCATTTAACAGAAATATAATAGGCATTCCTGCTTGCATTTAATCTTGCCTAGCTGCAAATGCTAAAATGAACAGCAAATTAACCCTGCCTTGGAACAGAGATCCTTTCACAGCTGATATCATCTCTCTTACGGCTTGTAAACATTCCAGGCTCCCTGTCAGAGCTTTCCTGGCTTTCGCTCTTTCCCCACAGAAGAGGAGAGGAAAACGCGCCTGTCGGCACCGGGCTGGAGAGGCGAGGAACAGCTCAGCTCCGAAGGGAGCAGGAGGAACCGCGGCGCTGGTGTCTCCGAACAGCCTCAAGCTAAACTGTGCTTGGGATGCTGGCTTTGGCCTTTTGGGCCACTTTTGAGGAGGGTAGGGGCCCTATTGCTTTACCAGTCACTCCCTACGTGGCTTTTCTTCCAATTTTACTGTGCAAGACAAGAGAGCAAGACAAGGCCATTCACGTTCTGTAATCAAATATCAAAGGTTTTCATACAGTTTGTGATCTTAAATTGTTCACTAACACCAGAACTAGCATTAGAACTCTACACAGGAAAAAAGAAAAGAAAAAAAAGAAAGAATCACTATAATATTTCATACTGTATGTCATAATGAACAAAAGCCTTTCAAAAGAAAAAAAAAAAAAGAAAGGTTTTCACTGTGCTAAAGTAACAAACTAGACTTGTTGTAAGTATGTTATTCTTACAAGTAGTTCGCAGTTATTCTTGAAGGCAAGTCTTGGAGTTTCCTTAGCATAGTGCTGCTGGGGAAAATTTTCAGCATGTCCATCTTCATCTCTAGCCTGAAGGGAAATATAATGGCCTATTTAGGGACTTACAAATAATGGAAGGAAAAAAAAATAGCTAAAAGCATAACAGCTCAGATCATTTAAACAGAGGGTATCCCAAAATACAACATTATTTAAAAGTTTCTTTAAATACTCAGTACACCTCTTAGATACGAGAACTCGGGATGCTCTTTTCTTACATAGCTTAGGTTGAACATGCAAATTCATTGCGGTGTAATAATTAGAACAACAAGAGACAAAACCAAAATGAAATATTTGAGCTGGAAAGCTTCAGGGTTTCAATTTACTTCATTGCATTTTTCAGGATTACATTACATACGTACTCTTTTAAACTTTTTGACATGCTTAAGCAATCCCTAGATAATGTACTCGTATTTTCATTTTAACAGCAAGGCCAAAAAAAAAAAAGAAAAAAAAGTTTGCATACTCATAATGTACACGTAACACTGCTATAGATAAATGGATTCCCCCTCCATGTTTAAGCGAGGCTTTGAAAGGAGCAATCATCTAGCAAGAACAACGATTCTTCAATCAAATGCGGTAGAAATATTTAATTATGAGGCTGCATTAGAAGTTACTGGTTATTTGGAGCTACGCTGTGAATTAAGAAAGCTGAAGTTTAAATGGAGACATTAACAGAGCCCATTAGCCACTTGCATATAGCGCTTTCCTTCCGACCGGCAGCGTTTTCCTGGTTGAGAGTTAAAGCAGAAGGGGAGAGCGGGTGAGAGGAGGAGTGTCAGCTCGGCGCTCATTACCCTGTTCATTTGGGTGACACTTGCACTCTGTTCCGCTCCGTCTCCTCTGATCCCTGCCTGTCCGCGCTCCCCCTCGCCCTGCCTCCCGCAACTCGCAGCTGAGCCGTCTCCCTCACATATGGCTCGCATATCATTATGCGCATTCCATTTTACACTGCATTAAAATGATGAGATCCTGGCTCCTGGCCAGCGCATTTGCATGAGCCCCAGCGAAGCAGGGCAGGGGAAGGGGGAGCGGGGAGGGCCGCGCCGAGGGGCCCTGGCCGCGCTTGGGCTGCGTGGGGCGGTCGCATCGCGTCGCTGCTCCGCACGGCACCGGCGGCCTCGGCTCCGGCCGTGCTCCCGGCTCCGCTGGTGCCTGTGGGAGACGCTGGCACGTGGGGCCTTGTGCCGCTCAGCCGAGCCGCTGCCTCTCCTTGTGGGGAAAGGGTGGCAGGGGCAGCGGCGGGTGGCACCGGGCTTGTAGGAAAGCGACCCTTTCTTTCCTGCTATCGGTAGGCGCTCGGTAGGAAAACCCAAAGCATCTGTGTCCTGCCTGAAGCCCCCGGCTCAGCCAGCCTTCAGCCTGCGCCTCTGCTCCTCTGCCAGGTGGAGATAACGAAGCTCACCCACCACGGAAAATCACCATTTTTAAGAGTGTCTGAAAGTGTGCCTCACGTAGCACCTACCGTGCTTTATTATTACAAGTAGCAGGACGTGGAGGAGCAGTTTATTATGTGCATTTCGTGGCAGCTTATGTGTGTTTTCTTTCACTGCCCTCCATAGCTGCAGGGTGGAAAATGTTTAAAATTTTTCCTGCGAACCACAAAGAAGGGGCAGGGCTTTCCAGAACACCTGAAATTACTTTTATTTCAGGCATGGGTGAAATCTGCTGTATTCTTGCAATTATCAGTTTGCAACTCAAGCTTCCACGGCACAGTAAATGCACCCATCACACCGCGTGGGATGTGAAGTTCATCTGGATTTGATGCGTGTTTTGTAAACTTCTTCCCTCTTTCTGAAAACACTTTTTGTCCTTTGCATTCCCTAAGGGAAGGAAGAAGAGGCCAAATTGCTGGAGTTGCTCCAAGCCACCTAGAGCTCAGCTGGCGACTGGAGGCCCTGAAAAGGCCGCGCACGGGCAGACCCGGCCCGAGAGGCCGGCACCGCACGCGCCTCGGCTCGCACCCACCCCTCAAACTGGTCTGCTGAGCAGCAACGGCACCGAGGACAGAAACCGCATTCGTGGAGCTGCGTGGCCAGAGAACAGGGCCCCTCACGCCTTGCACAAAGAACCGGGTACCGGGGGTCCCGCTTATCTGAGCCTTGCTTTGCTCAACTTCGGATACCACCAAAAATTCCTTGAGGAAAAAAAAAAAAGCCATGGATAGCTAGTCTCCAAACCAGCCTGCCTGCGCTTTGCTATCATTTACTCGGGCAATAAAAGTACACCTGGCTTTGCTAGCTAGTTTTTACTGGAAAAATTACCTCTTCTCAGCAGACTGGACTACTGCCCGGGCTGCATGAATGCACTCCTACCATCTTACAAGGGTAAAAAAATTGCAGGAAATGCTCTTGTGAAGTTCATCACTGTTATAAATGTATATATTTTTTTAAGTGGTAAGAGTTTAGCTTGTCGATTCAATATTTTTTAGGCCACTGAGTGAGGGACTGACTCGTTGCCCATCCACGGGGCGCAGCGGTGAGCAGGCACCCCAGCCGCCAGGCTGGCCGGACTGCGGGAGCGGACGCATTTCCATTTCACGGAGCCATTCCAGGGAGGCATCCAGCGTGGCGCTCCCAATGGGCGCCCGCTCTCTCTCTGCAGCTCATACCCTCGCTCCTGTGCCCGGCATCTCCCGTTCATTGCTGGCAGGTTGGCACGGGATCAGCCCCGACTGCCATGGGATGCCATTCGCCTGCTATTGTTTAAAGGGAAGCAGCTGAAAAAACAAAGCCGAGCCTGTGATCTTGATTTTTTAAACGATTTTAAACTGCTAAAATTGTTACAGAAACCCTCTCTTCAAAAAAATGTGTTATACATAATTGACTGCCTAGATGCAATCTATACGGTGAGACTTCTCGCGACGCGCTGCAGCTCCCAACGCGAGGCCGGGAGCACAGTCCGCTTTGGCAGCCCAGAGCCGCTCTGCGGCGGCGCTGGCGCCCATGGGAGCACCCGGAGCGGCCACCGCAGCGGCCCGCGGTGCCGGCAGCGGCAGCAGCGCTCCCGGGAGAGCTGGTTCGCGCGCTGCCAACACCCGCCACGGCCCCTGCGGCCGTCCCGGTGCAGCGGGCGCCGCTGCGAGGGAGGCCAGGGTGCTGAGGGGTTACACGAGAAATGGCAGCCTTTAATTGCAGGCTGGATATCAGGAAAGCCTTCTTAATGACCGGGAGAGCAAAGCACTGGAGGGGATTGCCTAAGGAGGCTGTCACAGCCCCGTCGCTGGAGGGTCTTAAGGGCCGGTCAGGCAAAGGCCTGTCAGGAGTGACAGGCACGGAGCCTTCCTGGCCTGGGGAGGTGGGATGAGCCAGGCAACTTTCCCGGGGCCCTTCCTGTTCTGCTTTCCACCACAGAGCTTTGAAGGAAAATGGCAAAAGGGTTAAAAAAGAAAAAAAAATGGAGGAAAGAAAGAGAAAGGAGCAGGGTGTGAAGGGAGCCCTCGGAGAACAGCACAGCGGCTGCCGGTCAGGGCTACGTGCACTCGTTAATCAGTGCATCACGACACCTCTGTCTGGCTACACAAGCGCTCTTATCTGCTGTTAAGCCAGCCTAAGCTCGTGGAAGATGCCAATGGTCTGGAAACAGCCCATATTTTAAGCCTTTTTTTTTTTTTTTTTTTTCCTTTAAGCCTTCTTTTTCACTAGAAGGAGGAAGAACAACCTACAGTAGAGTTTCCCCCTCTCCACAACACTTTCTGCATGGATATGAAAAGAGAAAAACATTATCTTAGTCCAGACAAGAGGCTTCCTAGCTTCAGCGTAAGTCTTTCTCTGCATTCTGCCTTAGTCTGGGGAGAGGAAATCTGAGCTTATATTTTAATATTAAGGGCAGAATCTTATGATAGTGTAAGTCACTAGGCAGGCTGAACAGAGTGATTTATTAAAATGGCACTTGTTAATGCAAACCTTTCACTAAAATGGGACAAGGCTTTTGCAACAAAATTATATCATTTCATCTACAGGACTTTAGTGCCATTTAACTAATAATACCCAACACCTAATCTCTAATGTAACCAACAGAGCAATACAAAGTGATAGAATATTAATCTGCTCACACTTTGCCACCTCATGTCCAGAAATATCCTTTAAAACAGATAAAATACCTGACATTTACCCCCGGACATATTAAACACACGTTATGAGTTGAATGTTGCTGGTAGGACAGAAGCCTGTGCGAAGCTGAACCACGTGGCTCTGCTTCCCGTCCCGTGTCCCATCGAGACGCACAGAGCAAGTTCTCATCCCTCCCCGTGCTGTTGTCTGGGGAGGCTGCTGCAGATGGGAGCAGAGGAAGGAGCTTCCGCTTCCACACAGAGCTTCTCTCTGCTGCCAAAAGGGCATGGGATTCCTGTGCGCCTGCCCCTCCTCTCCCACCTCCTCTAATGCCTTTTCTAAGCAGAATTCAGTTGAATTTGAAGGAAATCCTCCGGGAGAGCCTAATCCTCGAAATTCTAGTTCCTGTGGATTCCTGTTGTCCCAGATAATCAATTATCACGGTCTCTACATTCGCCGTATCAGCAATGGTAAAAATAGTACTCAACTTCCATCTGTTGAGTATATTCTTTCCAGAAATATTTACGTACTGGCTCGGGCCTGGCCAGGGCTTTTGCTAGAGCCTGGATGTGGGGTTGCACATAGTCACGTGCTGCACGGGGACCCGGAGGAGACACCTCTCTCCTGGGGAGTTCCTAAGGTTTTACAGGTTTGCTCTTAGCAACGACTTCCGGATTTTCCTGAGTCACGGAATGATGGAATAAAGAGCGCTTACTAATGCACCACCTTTTTCAGTGACACTTTATCTGCTGATCTCTAGGTGTGATTTTCTGCCACGCCAAGCCGCTGAAGCCTTCTGCACTTTTCCTGGGCCCCAGGTATTTTGAAACCTGTCAAAACAATGAGTCATATAACGTGCCCCAAGCCGGAGCAGTGACAAGGAGGGACTTGAAACCACACTGATTGTTCGTCGTGTTAATTCCACCACATGAAGTTGTGTTAAAGTGTTTCACCTGTTTTGTTGTGACCAACCCCGTTTTGAAGCAAATCCCCGACTCAAAGTTCCCCAGCTTGGGCTCTCCGCATTGCTTGGGCTTCCCTGCACGCTTGGTGGAGGTCTGTGGAGAGCCTGCAGGCCACGTGGTACTAACTTCCCCTCTTTCCAGCTGCTAAAATGCATTTAAAGACAGCTAAAAATACATTAAATACTTTCCTAATGTTATTTTTCCATGTAAGCAACTGCTGTAGTCACCACAGGAATGTTATTTGATCGCCAAGGGGAGGGGAAGTGGTCCATAAGACAATCTGTCTACTGGAGGTGATCTACAAAGTTAAAAAGAAATTGGGAATGTGCCCTCTTATAACTGCCTTATTAAGAATGCAGAAGGAAACCAGAAGGGCTTTTGCTGACTTCTTCTCTTCCAGCTCTCCTCTCCCTACCACGTGCGGGGAGAGAAACAAGGGAAATAAATTGGAGTGATGGACAAGCAAAACCTTGGCATTGTGTTTTTCTGGTCCCTAACCGAAGGGGGCACTGCTGAAGCCAGGCCTGGCCATGTTGCTGTGTGGGTCTAGGAACGGCCTACCTTGACATCCCTCCTTGGCACTCAGTTGCTCCTTGGCACTTAGTGGTATATTCTAGGATGGGCTCCATGGCTGGGGAGTCCAGCATCATGGAAAGTGAAGCTCCATGGACACTGCAAGGGGCAAAGATAGCCCCGCAGGGATGCGCTCCCTAAACGGCACCCACATTTCAACTCCCTCAAGCCTTTGGCAAGACAAGGCCCCCTCTAGCTCCCATATCTCTTGGAAAGATCTCTCCATGCTTTGAATCCATTTGATACGCTGTCATATGGCCTTTATAAGTGAGGGGTCTAAATCCAACTCTAGCCTCTATTCCATTTTTAGTTCACATTTCTACAACTGTCCAAACAAATACAAAATCTGAACACAGCAACACTAATGGCAGGCTGGATTTAGAGCATGTGCACTTCAGGTCCACGTGCTCAGGAAAAGCTTTGGTGTGGGAATGACTTAGGGAGCCAAAGGACTGACTTGTGTGATTAAAACCAGGGAAAATGCATCGTTCATTCACATCGCCCTGAAATATTCTCCACTGTGCTGACATAAGAAATACTCTCTGACCTTAAAAGTAAACAGAGTCACCAGGTCAAACCCGCTATTCTAACCAAATTCAAGCCACACTTCCTCATAGTCCTTTTCCAAACAGGTGGAAAAATTCCTGGGAAACCAGCATTTGTGGCTGAGAAAAGCTGCTCCGGAAAAATGTATTATGACAAAGGAGGAGAAGGTGCCAATCTGCAGACTGATGGGGCAGGCTTTCTGAAATGATCCTTGTCAAAGCACCTACAGCTCATGCTCTTGCTCATTTTCTTTTATAACTGGAGCACACCAAAAACACCCCAATAAACAGTAATTTATGGACCTTTTCTTTTTTGAATAAGGCTTTTCTTCCAAGGGCTACGGCTCAAACGATGTAGTACATCTTTTGGTCAGAATGCCATGGTATAAAATCATCCACAGTTTATATTTAAAATGCAACCTGCCAACTCTGTTGTAATGTAAGCAAGATTATAACCAAATCAAAAGGAAATACTAATAAAAGCACCACCTTCGTGGTCATAATTTTTATCCTACTGTGTTTAAAGTCAGTCAAGACTTGCATCAAGAGAAAAGCAGCTTTCTGGATTCTATATATTTTTTTTCTCCCCATTCTCCCCTTTTTTCATATACGACAGAGAAGAATACTTATTTTCTGTTGGTTGTCCCATCCTTCTGGGCAAAATCAAGGTTTTCTTCTTGTACGCTTTCCATCATTCTACATTTATAACTGCTAACACCACACTCATTAACAAAAATTGAAGATTACCTTCAGTTCTTAATACTACATCTACAAAGAGCTAAGGAAAAAAATATTGGAAAAATAGTGCTGTCTCCTTCCCTGGAGCTCCATTCTACCCTTTCAGGAAGGGGAGTGGAAGGACTGAGGTGTTACATGACTTGGGTCCACACACAAGCAGCCCAAGCAGCGGCTTACGTGTAGAACTGCCTTATGCCCTCAAATGAAAATTCCCCATTAAACTTCATTTTCCTTTTGCATTCCAGACTTATGCACCTTTTCCTTTCCTCTCCTGGATAATAAGCAGGCAGCTTCTGCAGCTTTCCTGGCTCCGCGAGGTTGTGCTACCCTTTTCCTGACAGTTGGCAGCACGGTGATATATGAGAAGTGTTCAGGTGGCTGCCACGAAAGCTAATTTTTCAAACTGCACAAACCTTTACCCGTATCATAAATTTTTAATAACCAGTTCTGAATTGTCACAGACTAAATAAGATAACAAACACATAACATAGAGATAATTTGAAATAAACTGTGTTTATTGCCCCTTTGAACATTTCTTCGACAAGTCACAGCTGCGTGGGACCTTCATAAAAAGGAGACTACCCTACTAATCTCCCTTCTGATTCATGACAGGCCTGATTCAGAGACACTAATGGACTGTGCCTGACAGTTACTGCAACACATTCAATATCCAGCCTAAAATATGGCTTGGAAAGAAATTAAAATATACTACAGACTTCCCAGCAGATCTCAGGTTTGCAATGGGTCGCTAACACACGAGTAGTCGGTTATTCCCAGCAAGCTTCCCCTCTCTCTTTGCATTCCTCGTGTGTTATAATTTATGGGATAAAAGCATTTTGAGGAGTATTTTGGGAGCTTCATTGCCAGGTAATGTCAAGTATTCCTTTCTGTTGACAGAGAGGAGCCCGTGTGCAGGGCAAGCACACATTTCCCATGAGCCTGCCAGAGAGGCAGGGAGGCCGAAAGCAAAACATAACACCAAGGAAAGAAACGTCCTCCAGCGCCGGTCACGGTTGGCCAAGGCTTACAGCCCAGACAAATCACTGTCCCTAATGAATTTGTTTTGATGCATCTGCTTTTTTCAAGCTCCAGGACTGTAAATTCCCAGCCAACAATGCGGATTCACTCTGATTGTGGTCTCACCTGTATGATTAATCATCTTGACTCAGAGAATATTTTTTCAAGCAATTGCAAGCTGCATTAATGAACTCCTCTCCCACTGGCTTTTATAGACCAGCCATGATCAACATACCATTAAGATAAACCTTGCCCCCCATCCCTCCCTCCCTGACAGCTTGCCTTATTTGCCTCACAACAGTCAATATCCAATTAAGAAGCAATGGATTTGATCAATACAGAAGATAACCGTCAGACTTGAACAGCTGGTAAATTCCTCACGCGCCCTTTTTTTAATTCCCATCTTTGTGGTACATAAACAGCTCTGCACTTGGAAAAATGTGGAGAAGGAAAAACAATGGCAGATCTGGCTGGTAAAGCTTCCCCTTAAATCTGCTGCTTCCGTAAGCTACTCTGTGACAATAAATGCCAAGCTGTGATCAGCGCGAGACAGGCAGGAATGTACTCTCAGTCTTCACTATTTTATGTGGTCTTTTAAAGTGAGAAAATAGAAACCTCTCCTTCCTTCGATTATGAGTGACACGCTGTGTGGGCCATTCACACATGAAAATGGAGAGGCTGCAATATTATTAAAGCAATCATTTATGGGCTGGGTGAAGGGATCACCAGGCTGTAGAGGGGGCAAAGCCCAACTGGAGTGGAGCTTACACGGGAGAATGGGTAAGGAGAGGGTGAAAAGAAAGGAGGGGACGCTTTGATACAAATGACACCCTCTACAACCTTAATATCATCTTCCAGTCCTGCTCCAGATGATGAATGGCTGCAATAAAAGGTGGGATAGTGGCAGCTAGAAGCAGGACAAAAGCAAATCCTGGTGGTGCCGAGGAGCATCCATTATCATTTCAGACAGCACAGCTGGAGGTCAGGCACTGAGGTCACTGCGGCACCACTGGCTTTGGGTCTAATATCAGGTACAGGAGTGTTTCCTCCCCTCCTCAACACCTTTTTTGAGCTCTTTATCCAAAGTTATATTTTCAAAGACAGTTCACTAAGCAATAGATTGACACAGTAAAAATCAGGTAAACCTCTTTTACCTGGATTTCTTTTAACATTTCTTTAAATAAGAACAAGTTGTGACCAAGGGGGTGCTTTGCTGTTATGGACAAACAGGATGTAACTCAAACACCTCTTAGCTTGCTCCAAATGCAGGCAGAAAGATATTCCCAAATCAGCTGCAGTATATCTGTGTTTTGGCTATGCACTGCAACCCTGCATTGCCTGGAGGGATTCAGGTAATACTTATCATGCCTACAAGTCATGGGAAATTGTCCATTCAAACTCACAGGAAAGTTCAGAGCACACAAATCATTTCAGGCAATGGCAGTCAACCCTACTATAATTTTTGTCTCCCTATTCCCTTGTCCCTTCCCGGTTGCAGGTAAATCCTAGGCCAGGTTTGTATGCCTATAGGAATCCATCTTAAACTATGAATCCCGGCAATTTGCTTCAGATCTTAGCTTCGATCACAGCTTTATGTTTTCAACTCTGTGCATTCTCATTTCAAGTGAAAAAAAAAGTGCTCTGACAGTTAAAGGCAGACTTACAAACGGAGATACTTCCACCAGGAAACAGAGCTGGCAGAAACACATTTACCTGCCTCTTTGTCTTCTGTTTTGACCCAAATGGTTTATTTCCCTTCTCTGTTTGCATGTTTGTTGGTGAGCGCCTCTCTTGTAATTCTCATTTTCCCTTTCCTCCTTCCACACAGCTCCTGTCTTGTGAGACACCGCTTGAGGCCGCACCAGATTCCCGCATGTTCCTAGCACTGCCGCCTCCTCACCTGCCTCTTTCCGTGTCACCCCAACCACCTCAGGGGAGCACCAACACCTTATAAAAGCCTCTTTGGGCTTCTCCTAGCCTTGCTCCCTGATTTATCTCCCGCTTCTCTAGCATTTCCAACACACATTCGGCCGCTAGTGTGTTTACACCTCCTGCCTCCTGTCATTTTCTCTCCCTGTCCTACGGAGGAGTCCGTAACGCCTCAGGTGTGTTCCTGGACCCCCGAAGCCCAGCTGGAGGCCTGTGCAGTTGCCCTGCTGCTGTTCTCCTGTCACGTTTTCCTCAGGGCGGCGGCTGCAGGGACGGGAAGCGCGGGGCGAGCAGGGCTGCGGGCAGGCGCGGGCCGGGAGCCGCGAGCTGTGTGTCCCGCCGCGCACAGGCCCGCGCAGCAGCCGGGGCCCCGCTGCTCCGTGAGGGCGGCCTCGAGCAGCCGGGCGGCCTCTGCAAGCCTTGAGGAGCAGAGTGTTTCTACAAAGCCCAGTCTTAGGCCGAAATTCCAAAGTCTGCCATTTCTGTAGCCTGTGCAGAGAATTAGGTGTCCCACCCTAGGGCTGCGGTGAGATGAAATCTCTAAGCGGAGTCCGGAGAAACTTATAAAAATGTGGCCTTTGGCCTTTTACCAACTGTGGACGGGTCCAGACATTCTTCTTCATTGACTAGGATGGTGTGTAGGCATCTCCCTTGGTCACAGTGCATCTTACAATAGGAGGTTTGGGGAAAAACGGTATTACTGTTACTATCACTACGTGAAAGTATGAAAGCACCAAGCAAAGAACCAGTTCTAAAAAAAACTAGTATTGTCACTAGCTGAAAAACTTAACAAAAAAATCTGTTTCCCACCTAACTCCATCAAATTCCAAGGCCTGATAACTCTCTTGTTTCTCGGGTGATGGTCTGAGGTGATGGCCTTGACCCCCGTTGTCCTTAGTGCACTTTTTAAACCCTTGCCTAAAGCTTCTGCTAAGCGAGGAAAGCCGCCGTTTGCGAAAGCCGCAGTCACCAACAATGTCAAGCTCAGCCTAACGCTGGATGGAGGACGATAATGACAGGGTTAGTGACAGATGTTCAGCCCAGCGCACGATGAAGTGTGCAGGGCCAGCTGACAGCGGGGCGAGCCCACGTCTCCCGGTGCTGACGGTGGGAGGACCACGGCAGTGACGGCTGTCAGCGTCTTTTCTTTGGCAGCAGGCTGGTCAGAAAGAAGAGAAGCTCCAAAAACCCCCTTTTCATACTCAGAATGCAAGTGGCAGGAATGGAATTCTAATCTAAATTAATTACATCTAACCATGTAATTAACATTCATGTCAGCGCATTGCAGGCATCTTCGCAATCTATTCTGTGAAATGCAACTTAAGTGACTTTTTTGTCGGGAATGAGATGGAACAACCATTTGTCTCACTTGCATTGTTTATATATTAATTGTTAAATTGTTGCTAATATTATTAATCTCATTAGCCTAATTGCATGTGTTATGTCTTGTTACTGTAGCACTCCTTTCAGAATTAGACTCCTTCACACCTCTCCCTTGTTCCTCCTGGTTTAAAAATCTGAGGTGGAATCACAGGCATTGAGGAAGGTGGAAATGAGTATTGTACATGAGGAGGTGAAACATCAGCTGCTTGTCATGAAGGGGAAATCTATGAGTATCTCTAACAACTGGCACGTTTCACAGCGTACAGTGGCAGAAAATTTCACACAGTGGAGGCGAGGTTTAAAAAAATGGATATAATCCTTTGAAAACAGCCAGGGTCTCTCTTTGAAAGCCTAGGTCATGTGCCTGGCACTGCGTCATATGGTGTCTCTCCTTCACCATTTGTTTATTTGCTTCTGGCAGTTTTGGCAGTGAGGTATCAGAGTGAAATGCACACCACTCTATACATATGGTGGGAAGAATCTAGTGCATCAGTTGAATGCATACTGTACTGTATACACATTCTGTTTTATCTCTGAGCACAGCTGTGCTGTAAAAGCTTACAAAATGTGAAGCCTTCTGTGCAGCAAAAACATCGACAGGAGAAGCTGGCCTATAACTTATTAGGTTGTGACACAAGCCAAAAAAAGCCTGAGTTAAAGCTGACAACTCTTGGCACCGTGATGAAAAGCGCAGTGGCTCAAGTTAGAGAGGGAGCGCCTGCCCTAACTTTATGTTTGCGGCTCTCGCCGCTGCGGGTCACAAATAGCATCACTGTTTTGTGGCAGGACGATGGCTCCGAGAAACAGAGTTTCCAGCCAGAGATCAGCAGGCAAATACGTGGATCCTTGCGCCAGCGTCCCACGGAGCCGTCAGGCAGGGTCTGCTAGGTAGGGGATCCAAAGGGTGCGGGCAGGAGCCCAAAAGTAGTAGTGACCCTCCTCCTTGCCCAATACAGTAGCCTTCACGCTGTGAGCAGTCCTGTGTCTCCCACTCCCTCTGCTCTGTGGGCTGAAGGTAGTGGAAACATATGGTAGGAAACTCTCCTGCACTGGTTGGACCAGATGTCTGAGTAGTTTTTGTTTGTTTTTTCTTTTTTTTTTTTTTTTCCACTGCAACCTTGAAACAGGGACTCTTTATTTTAATCTGAGTATGAACAGTCACATTGGGTTGGACCCAGGGCCCCTAGCACAGGCTTGTCTCCAGTACCGTGCTCCTGAGCACGGCATGAGGGCCCCGGGCCACGAGTCCCTGTTGGGACAGACCCGCGTGAGGGCACTGGGGCTGCTATGTGAGAGGTTTGAGAAATCAGGCACAGCGAGGCGCCCACATTGCCTGGATTTTTTAGGTATATCTTATTGCAGAGCACCAAGCTGGTTTCCCTCCTGCTCGTGGACTCTATGGGCTGTGTGCACAGCTGGCGAAAATGTGGTGAGTAAACAGAAGAGGGAAGGGGAACACAAGGAGGCAGGGACGGCATTTTTAGGACATGAAGGACTGCCCTGATAAGGCAGCCACAGTTTGTGAACTCACTTTCCTCCCTTATCCCCTAGGAATTCCACTGCTCATGTGGTGCAGCTGCCAGGACTGATCTGTGCGATCCTCCCTGCCCGCTCGGGACACTCCCCAGGTGGGAGGAACTCCGGGATAACATCTGGGAGTAAATTCCCTCCCTTCTGGCCACACTAGTGGATGAGACACGACTGGGCCTTGAACTCCAGCAGCCTCCTTGACATCTACAGGGCCAGCTCCGTGTGCACCTTCCTCTGGCCCAGCCCCACCACGACTCTGGGCCTGCCCCACAGCAAGGGAAGGGACACAGAGCCACCCGCTTTCAGGAGTGCTCGGAGCAAGAGCCCAAGCAGGGCAAAAAGAGAGGGAAGATGGACAAGAAAGAGCAATTTCAGTCTCAGCTAGACATTTTGTCACATCTTTTACCAAAGCTATGAAAATAAAATAGAAGCAAGGCAAGAGGAAAATAACAAGTTCTTGCCTTGGGCATTAATTGCTGCTAATACTAGTTAGTTCGTTTTCAGCAACTTACTTTAATTGCATCTCCACATGGATAAAGCTACTTTTTCTAATGTTATTTTAAATACACGGCAGGCTCTTCCTTAAAGCAGGCCTAGATAAACCTCTCTGTATTAAAGAAAGTATCAGAAATCATGTAGTAAAGGGGAATGAGAGGTTTGAAACAGCTTTCATATGAGAAGACACTAAATGATCAAGGACTTGTCCATGCAACAAAGATGATTAAGAAATACGATAGCAGTCTATATAAGCATAAATATTACAAAAAAAGTGGGTCAAGAATTAGCTATCCACTGTTTCTCACAATGTCAAAAGCCAGAGGCTCTATTAAAGTGTACAAAATGAACCAAACAAAATGTTTCCTCACAAAACAAATCACCAGCCTGGGTAGCACGAGGCCAGAGCCCCACACCAAGGCAAGGAGAGCACAGTACGTTGGTGAGGGCTGCGTTTCTCAGCTATTAAGGGCAATGGCACAAGTGCCACCGTTCTCCTTGGAGTCACTCCAAGGAACTGCTACAGAGATGACTTCGACATAAAGAGCCACCAGACTCGTGGCTATGGGATGCAGAGGCTATAGGCTGATCACAACTGGAGCTTGGGGTCATTAGCGCTTCTTTGTAATGAGGATTTCCTTAGGAGATGGGAGCACTGGATCTGCTTCCAAATCTCAAAAGGATTCCTTCCAAGTATCCTTGGAAATCAGTTGGAACTGGAATCTCTGCCCCCAGGAAAAGGCGATAAAGTGCTTCTGGTATTGGAAAGGTCATCTACTTTCAGACACAGTGATTGCATTTACCCTGCAGAGAAGACTTAGATACGCTACACATTGGTATATTGATACAGGCAAGACACAGAAGGACAAAATACATCTCCTGAAGGTACTGGACACAGGGTAGCTTTTCTCCTTACACATACTTTAGGAAAGGTTTAGGAAAGGTCATTAAAGGGGTTTTGGAAAGTTAAAAGATCACAGTTTCTCTGACCTTCCAGGACTCTGTTCACACGACCATGTCCTTTCCAGATACCTACTTCTGTTTTGAGAAAGCTCACAGTTCTTGAAACTCAACTTGGAATATCCTGACATGCCAGAATGAAGAAAAAAAAAAAAAAGTATTTGAAACATAGAGTTATGCGCACACGGAAGCCCACAATTATCACAATGAGGAGTACAGTGCAGAGAGGTCTCACTCCCATTCCAAAATTCCCTTTCTTCCGTTTCTCCTTATTTCTAAGTTTGATTGTGTGGCTATCCAGGAATCAACTTAGATTAGATTCCTAGAAATAAACGAATTAACCAGAAATGTCATCACTCTCATGATGGCTTTCAGCAGAAGTTTAAATCTTTCTCTCCAAATCTGAGGAATGTAGAGTTCCTTAGAAGAACTATGACAATTACAAAAGAGTATCCTAGAAAACGCTCCTGGAGTGGAAGCTTCCTGAAGTGTTACTCACTACAAAGACACTTTCCTGTTGGATGTGAGTTGGAAGAGAAAAGGGAACTATAGATGTTCAGGAATCTTTTTTTTTTTTTTTGCCTGGAAAGTCAGCAAGACTCTACCATTTTCTTCACTGAAACAGGGTTTTTTTTTCAAAAATAAAAATACCAGCCCTGAATACATTTTTAACAAACAAACACTACAGTCTTATCAGCTATACTATTAGCTATACCACATCTTTCGAAATTGTCCTCATTATTGCCAAATATTACCTTACTGGTTACTACAAAAGCCCCAAATCCATAATCTTGTAAGTCATATATTGTGATAACAGGTGGAATGAGGAGCATTTATGCAGCCTTGAGCTACAGAAAAAGAGCACGCAGTGACAGAAAAGACCTACAGCCTACAAAGTGTGCCAAGATACGCCATTTACCTCTCCAAACAGCTCAGAGGAAAAGATGTAGGGGGGCTTTTCCATATGTTTGTATGTGTAAATGAACATGGATCTCTAGTTTTAGTTTCACTGTTCTTAAGAAGTAACTGGAAGCTTTAGAGTCAACTCTCATCACCCTAAAACTATAAGAGAGTTGCTTCAAGAGAGGGTGGAGCTGCCACATGTAGCTGAGGCTGCTCAAATGCTCTCAGCGCTCACAAAACTCCGTGTGTTTTTTATTTTCCTTCTGAATGATTTCTCATCCCTCTTGGGCATTAAGTGCTGGCTGCTGTGGAAAGATCACTATGGGAAGTAGAAGGATTTTAAGAAAAAAAGCTGGAAGTGATTTTTGGATCAGCTAGATCAGACCAATTTCCATTTTTTCTATATCCTTGCTGATTCCTCCACACACCAGGAAAGACCCATATTATTCTATAGATTAACTAACTCAGCTAGAAAATAGAAGAATAGGAGACCCAAGGTCTAGACCTCTCTGGAAAACCAGACTGGAATCTTCTCAATAAAATTGACAGGCTTGATGGCCAAATGGATTTCAGCAACAGCTGGAATTTGATAAGTCTAAAATCACATCCTGTGAGAAAGCTGATCAGGAGAATAAATCTTGCCTGGATTACACTCAACTAGGAGCTTTCACAGCACTGAGAGACAACTAGAAATCCAAGTACAGCATATGCTAAAAATAATTGGGATCCAGACTCAGCCACCAAAGCTGAATGCAGAGGCTTTTGGAGTTTGGTGTCAGACTGAATATTGACTTGGGGTGATTAACGGGAAAAAATAACCAGTGCTTCTGGAAGGAGGCAAAATTCTTAGCAAAATTCTAAGGGGATCGTCCAGTGATAATAACGCATGCAGCTTCCTTACATTGGTTATGTCTGATCTACAGGGGATGGGGTGATTTCTAAAACCTGCTACTCAACGAGAAAAGCCCAGATTTTCTCTGTGGCTACTTTTAGCTCCAGAGTGCAAGTGGCACAGAAGAACCTGCAGTGCATGAAAGGCTTTCATCCCAAAGGCTCCCCGAATGCAGAAGCTGCGGCTCTCTTAGCAAATCCGAGAAGGCTTTCATGTTTTGGGATCAAGTCTCTTCAGCAAAACATCATGAAACAGCAAAGGCAGAGGCAGGTCCTGAACTCCTGGAGCAAAACGAGCAGACAACTGATGGCAAATATAGCGTGTGTCTGAGGAAAAAATGGTTAAAAGTGACTGAGTTTATAATGCTAATGTTTGAGATTAAGCACCTACACAATCAAGGGTCTTAGAATATTAGAACTAGCAAAAAGGTGTAAGTCTTGTAAATGGATGCATAGACACCTGCGTTTTCAAGACTGGATGCCTAGAAAGTGACAGAACTGCTTTTCTGTGTTTTTTTCTTTTTAAAACAGAAATAAAAGCAACATCATGTAATTGTGGGTGTGGGAAACAACCAAGCGGCTCTTCTGCGCCTTTATACTAGTGAATTAGCGGCCTTTCCCAAACCAGCCTCAAAGGAAATATTTTATTCTCCTCTTTCAGGCGAGCAAAGCTTTGAGAAAGGCCAATTTCTTGCAGTAACTAAGAGAGCACAGAGAGGAACGGAGCTGTGGGTCTGGATTGGGAGGGCAGCGCCAGAGCGGAGGCCCCACGCCGCTCACTCCCGCAAGGTCGCCCAGGCTCCGGGCTCCCGGAGGCGGCCGCCTAGGTTAAACAAACAAAGGCCATTGTTTGTTTTCCACCCGCCTTGGGGACAGGGCAAGGAAGCGGTTTCACTAGCTCAGCTGGATGGGCGCTTCCCAGCCTCCTCCGCAGGTGGGTTGGGAAGAGTTACCTGAAGCGCTTGATCCCAGCAGTGCCTTAGTGTCCATCAGGCTGCGGCTCTAGCGTGGGAATCAGTCCTGGGATGCTGACGGGAGCTTGGGCTCCCTTCTGACAGCTCCTACTTCACAAATGCTCTGGCGGATGTTTTGTTGTAGCGCTGGCTTTTTCAGGGCGGGGGGGATAGGATTGTGCATTTTCTTGTCTGTCTTACAAAATCAAGCTGTGGGGCAAAAATTAAGCTGTCCTCTTCCCATTTTTGGTCAGTTCTGGTAGCAAAAAATAACCCTGTGTTTCAAACTTTCTTGGGGATTAGAGCGATGATCCCAACTAAGGCGGGCTGTCATCTAGATGCGCTCTTCAGGACTGGCAGAGACAGAGGATGTTTGGGGGAACACAGAAAGCACCTGCAGCACACGGACAGACTGGTAATAATAAGAGGGAGCCCCAGCTGCATAATCACCCTCTTGACCACAATCTCCGTTTCAGCACAAGTAACTTGTCTCTGTCCTCCAAGAGGTAGGAGAACTGGGATAAAATCAGCACCGGGATTAGAAACTGGGTGGAGGGAGCAAGGCTTTGGGAAGCTGAGAGGATGCCTAAATCTCAGAAAGTGCTCGTTTTCCCAAAGGAAAAATCTACCATTCAGGTCCTGAAATCTGAAACCTATGATGCCAACATGAGCTCTGTCAAACCAGCCTGGTTTTCTGTAACTCTGACACGGATTTCTCTGCAGCAGCTCGTGAAAACAGGTGGTAAGTGTCCAGTTCAGACTTGGAAGCAGTGGATTATTGTAAAATTCCCATCTTCCCACCCTTAAATTTGAGAATTTCCATGTCAGAATAAAATGGTCAGCACAGAAAATGGATTGAACTATGTCACAAAACCCATTTCTTCTTAACCACAATAGCTGTGAAATACACAGTGTATCTTTAAGATTGTACAAAACAGTAAATACAAAATAATTTAAATATTTGCCATTCTTGTCAAAATATCAAGCCCGTGGCTTATAGAAGTATTTTATGTGCAGCAAAATGGAAAGACTTGCTTTTCTATTCTCAGGTCACAGTCACGGCAAGGTAACAGGAAAGAACAAGCCCCTCTTTCAAAGAATTGATTCACTTAATTAAAATCTCAGCCCTCTTTCTCTTGCCGGTTGAAATAGGTGCCTTTGTGTTGTTAAGTGAAATCATTAAAAATGTGTCAGGCTGAAAGGGATGGGCTATTCGCAGGTATCTCTAGAAGGCATTGAGGACTGGGAGTCAGCACTGCAGAATTATGTTGCCCCACTCCAAGCATTTGTTTCCCTTCACAAACAGAGCATCATTGTTCAGTTTTAAAGAAATAATCCTCACAAAGCTGAAATAATTATTCAGCCCCAACAGCCCATAGCAAGTGAAACAGCCTTTAGACAGCTGTCATGGCTCAGTCTTCCGGAAGCTTTGATTTTAATGAAACTCATTAAGGAAAGGAATTAACAGAAATTAACAGGAAAACATCATAATTTGTCTTGTTTCAGAAAGCTTCCACGAGACAAAAGGCTCTTTAACGTGACACGTCATTCGACCAGTCCAAATTCCCTGTTTCGGTGAGACCCGCGCGTTGAATGAATAAGCCCTGGGCTGCCTGTGCTGCAGCTCCACAGTTTGGTGCAGGGAAAGGAAACGTCGGCTGCGAGTTCCCGCTTGGGACAGTGCGGAGCCTGGCTCCCAACATCTGTGCGCTCTGTGCTCGCCCGGGCACGCGGCAACGGCCAGGGTAATGAATCTGCTACCTGTAAATAGCCCGGGGTAATGAAAGATGAAGGGTAATAAACCCTCTGGAGGAGGGAACCATCTTAGAGGTAGCTCCTAACAACGGTTTCTTTCTGAACCACTCCTCAGTGGTGGGGAAACAAAACGAACGCTTATCTGTTTGGATACGTATTGGGTATCTGCGTTATCTCTGGCTGTCCTGCGCGGAAGCACCTGGAGAACCACCTGGCTGGGGTGTCCATCAGCGCACGCGGAGCTGCAGGCTGCTCCAGGAGGCCGAGGCAGCAGGACGGCCCTGTGCTGGTTTCCTTTCCTCGGCTTTGCCTCCAGCGGCGCCCAGCCGGAGACCCCAGAGCACCGTGAAAAGAGAAGGAAGGGAACGGCGTTCAGGAAGAGGGGAGCTCTGTTTCCCTCTGCGCTCAGAGGGGGAGCACAGAGAGAGCAAAGGGAGTGTGGAAATCCACTAAGATTTCCATTGCAATCACGGCATGCGCCACAAGGGCAGATCTTCCTGCAAAGATGTGGCGGGAGCTACTGAGAATCCATTAAATGGAATCCCTAAGTGGCAGCACTACCTATTTGCCCCTTGGCCCAGGCAGCGCGTGCGGCTGTGCTGTAACACACACCTGGGTTATTCTGCAACAATATTATGAATCTGCTGATCACAACGAGAGAATAAGAGGGACAGAGGGACTTCTTAAATCAAGGAATGTGTATAAGTACGAATAAATACATGCTGAAAGAGAATACAGTGTTTCTGGAGAAAAAAAAATATACAGAATTTAGAAACAGATTTTTTCTGTTTTCTTACGGCCTTTGGTGTGTTAATGGCCTATAAAAAGCACCAGGATACAAAGAGGATGAAGGGAAGAGTCCAGTGAATGAGCAAAATATGGGTGGTGGGAGAAAGTGCAGGATGAGCAATGTAATGGAAGTGCTGCCGAGAAGCTGAGTGTTGAATCTTCAACACAGGAATTTTGGAGAAACAAGCCCCAGCAAAATAACTCCCATCCAACTTACAGCCCGAACAGTATTACAAGCGACACAGAATATGGTTTGGGAAAAAGGATGCCATCCAAGTTACCTCACTGTCAGGATAGGCTGTGTCTGTCTAAGTGGAATCAAGTGTATTTTCTTTTTCCTTCATCACAATAGAACAGAAAATACCCTCTCTCTCTGACTTAGATAATCCTTACCTGATGTTCAATTAAAATAGTGTCCCTATCCAAGAATATCAGACATATCCTTCACAGTCTCTGTTTCAGTTGTTTATTTTAGCTTTTCAAAATAAATATTAAAATCACTATTTTAATTATTTATTCTTAGCCTAATAAAATCACTAATGTAAATTTAAGATAATCAAAATGAAGCCTCATGACCTACACAATTAATACTATGCACAAACTAGAAGACTTAACTAGGAATTTCTATTTATTCTATTAAGCAAGTTTGGTATTTGGACTTCAAGAATGAGTGGTGGAAATCTCTTATCTCAGAATATCAGAAATCTCAGAAGAAAGCACCTCCTTACAGCCTCTCAGACGATTATAGTCTAACGATGCCATGAGGACAGACCAAGATTAAATTAAACAAACGCTGCTACAATGTAGGGAAATGCCTGGATGGCCTCCAGGAGGTTATTTCTGCCCTAACTACTTTTTATGCTAGAGCCATTTTAGGAATACAAACCAGTGGACAGATTAGGAATGGATGAATCCTGAGTATCCACCTGCTGTAAGATCTGCAGCTCTGGCTGAAGTAGTAGCAATGACTTGGTGCAAAAATGCAACGGGAAGAATTATCCCTCTCTCCCCTGCGTTACCTTCCCGTGTGTGACGCCGGGAGGCGGCTGCATCTCCCTGTGACTGGCACTCACTCTCACGCGACGAACGCACTGCATCAGCTGATTTACTTGGAACTGGAGACCAGCCTACAGGGCCTCTGCCACGCAAGGATTTCAGACGTAAATGATTCAGCAGTACATGTCTTATCCATTCCTACTGTTTAAAGCCATGTAAGCCAAACGCTAACCACTTCACTGCCACTTAACTCGGGTCTGCCTGCTTATGGGCTGAAGATGACCTGGCTTTCCCTGGCACGGGCATCTCGTTGTAGTCATTCACAGCACCTATAAAAATGGAATCATTAGGAAAGAACCTTTTATTTGTTGCTTCTGCTATTGTATATATAGAAAAGAGCCCATCAAATTTCTTTTCCTATCTTGATTTGCTTTCATTTATTTTGGCATGTAATATACTGTGCTTTTATAGCATTCATTCACAATAGTTATTTCAAAATCGCTTGCACTTCATCCAGTTTCCTTTTATATTCTCCCCTTTTTTGATTCCAAAGAGGACAAATATATTTTATTCACCTTTTTATAAAGAAGCCCTGGAATCCTGCTCAAGTCCTTCACAAACCTCCCACTGTCTGAGACCTCCCCAATCTCCTATATGTCACTTTTTTCTACAATTGCTGCCTATTATCTGGGTGTCCCTGGAGTGCCCGTCCCTGCAGCACGAGGATGATAGGAACACTCCAAAATGCTTTGGGAGGAAAACAGTACACACAGAACCTCTCTCCATCCACTTTGGGAAAAGGTGAGTGTAGCTCTCTTAAATGCAGGTGCAGCACAGACAGTGTCTACTGACTCACTTTAGTCCTTAGCCTTTCGTTAAGAAAACCCACTCCAAGGATGACGGGACGAGGGAACCCGATTTCCATCCCTCTTCTTGTCTTTATAACATCCAAGTGGATCTGGGAGGTCCTGTCTGTTCCTTGGAAAAAGCTGAAACTTGTACCAAAAAGTATCAAGTATCAAGAACACAGGGTCCCCTGTACATCAAAGGAAACTCCTTCCCTTTCTATTTGTATTTGAAACTTCAGAACAGCCACCAAAGATTGGGCTGTCACTTTGGCTCTTGCTGACAAGCCTCTCCTTTCCTCTCAAACACCTTTGCTTTATGTTTCATGGCAGGGAAATGCAGTCAAAATGCCTAAAATCTCCAGTCTAGCTCTAGTCTGAGCGAAAACAGAAGAAAAGCTTTGAGAATTTAGTGTGCAGGTTTGACAACAAAGCACTTCTTTAAGTAAATAGGAAATAGAAAGTGTGATCCTTTGTGTGAGTAAATTTCTGGGACATTTTTCAATTCTAGACAAATGGCATGTGGCCATCACACCTCAATTCCTCACACCAAATTCTCCACTGGTTTACTTTATTAAAAATCATAATTCAACCAATTTCCATGGGACTGTGAGATAGTTGAATTGGGTGACTCTATGAAGATATTTTTTCATAGTTCCTACTGCTATCAGCAAAAATAACAGCATCAGGCATGATGTGATAGGCTATTTTTTCAGTGGGCATCTTACCTCACACAGTAGGCCATAACTCACAAATTAAAAAAAA